>NW_004524678.1:9213073-9217750 GCF_000260255.1 Octodon degus | reverse complement strand
ATCCCCTGCTTGCTGGGCCGGCCCCGCCCCCGGGGCCTGCTGGGATGAAGATTGAGACTGGGCGTGGTGGCACAGGCTTGTAATCTCAGCAGTTGGGAGGCTGAAAACAGGAGAATCACTTCGAGTCCGATCTACGTAGTGAGGTCCTATATACCCTGTAGACCCTGTACTGACTACATTAAAAATAAATAAATAAATGAAAACAGTGGAATCAGATTCTGGTAAATATAGAAAAATATGTTAATATTTATTGAGTACTCACATTTATGGCAGGCTTGGTGCTAACTGTATACACATTAATTAAATAGTACTCTGTAAACCACAGGAATTTTCTTCCATTCGTATCGCTTATTATTTTTAAGAGTGTAGAGGGGTGTGTGTGTGTGTGTGTGTGTGTGTGTGTAAAAATCTCTGTTCTCGCTGAGATCTTATGAATGTTCAGGTACTAAACTACTTTATACAAATTGACAAATTTCATCTACACCACAAATAAATGAAATAGGTACCAAATGTCAAGGAAAGGGAAGCTGAGGCAGAAAGAACACTATGGTTTGAGTGTTTGAAACCCCACAGAATGCGTTTGTTGGAGCCTGGGAAGCAGGACCCCTGGGGGTATCCAGGTTGTGAGGGTGGGAGTGATGTTCGGACAGCAAAGCCCCAGAGCTGCCACCCAAGAACAGATTGAGAAGGCGATCTAGTCTAGGAGCCAGAATGCAGGCCAAGTGTACTCTGATCTTGCGCTTCTCAACCTCCACAACCACAAAGATAAATTCCTGGTTTTATAAAGTAAAACACTCAGTTTATTGCATTTCTCACAGTGGCTCAGATAGACCAAAACAGTTTACGTTGCTTCTCTAAAATGTGAGGCTGGTTGAGTTCAGACAGCCTTTCCATACCTAATGCTGTTTACCACCAAGAGCATCTCTCAGTGGATTAAAACAAAAGTAAAGCCCAGTGGTTATTTCACTGAAAGGCAATGTGGTGACCTAAATTATTTAAATTTTAAAACTAAAGTTTTTAATGTTAACAGGACTTACAAATATTTAAGATTGTGATTTCATTCTTCTGAGTACATACCCAGAATTGGGGTAGCTGATTCAGAGAGTAGTTCTGTTTTTAATTGTTTAGGGAAACTCTACGTAGTTTCCCATAATGACTACCAAAGTACATTCTCACCAATAGTGAATAAAAATTCTCTTTGCCTTTGTTTTTAATAATACTTGTGATATTTTGACTTTTTGATGATATCATCCTAAGAAATGCAAAGTGTTACATTATTGTGGTTTGGTTTGTATGCATTTTCTTGATGATTAGTGACACTGAACATCTTTTCATTAACCTTTTGACCATTTGTCCACGTCTTGAGAAATATCTATTCAAGCCTTTTTCCCAATTTTTTTAAAAAAAGATTTTGAAATATAAAATAGGTTTTTTGGACTTCTTTCTACCCTTTGCATATTAATCCCTTGTCAGGTATATAGCTTCCAAAATTTTTCAGGTATCTTTTGTGAATAATAAGTAAATTTTTGTATCAATATTCAGTTTCCTTATTACTCTTTACTGAAGAGATTATTTTTTATTTATTATTGTCTTCCCAAAAGAATTAAAGGTATCATACCACGGTGATAAAAATGCATAACAATGTTGTTAGGAACACAATTTATAATAGCTAAATCTTGGAAACAGCTTAGATTCCCAACAACAGATGAATTTAAAAAATGGGGTAAATGAGACATTTTTAAGTAAATGTACCTTGAGACCATACTTGTAAGTGAAATAAACTGGACACACATTTTTTAAAAAAGGTTAAAAGAGTTGTAAGAAATTAAAAAAAGAATTAAAATCAAAAACATTTTAAAAAAATCTTTATGCACTAACTGCTCCTTTCAAGAGACCAGCAGAAACCAGCAGCATAATTATCCAAACTATCCTGTATATATGCATAAATGCATCTTTTCCCCTTCTTTCTTTTGTCCTTTTCCTCAGCCCGTTTTTCCTTCCCATTGAACAGATTGTTTCCCTCCCATAGTAACTGTTGTACCTTCAGATTTTATTTACTCTTTCAGGTTCCCACACTAGCGATGATTGCACATGTGAGTCTGATTTATTTCACTTACCGATACAGTCTGTACTTGTATCCATTTACCTATAAAGGCCTCGAATTTATTTTTGTATATCTGAGTAATATTTCATTGTATAAAAATACCATATCTTATTTATCTATTCCTCAGTTTGTGGGCATTTGGATTGTTTCCAAGATTTAGTTATGACAAATTGTGCTGCTATAAGCATGGGTGTGTATATATATAGCTGTGATATGATATAAGTACTTTTGAAAAAATACTTAGGAGGGGAACAGCTGGCTTGAATGGGATCTCCAATACTAGCTTTTTGAGGAATCCTCCATACTGATTTCCATAGGGTTGTACGAGGCCACACTTCCACCAACAGTGGAGAAGTGTTTCTTTTCCCACCAGCTTCTCCAGCAGTTGTTATTGATTGACTTTTGATGAGAGCCATTGTTTCTGGTGTAAGATGGAATCTCAGCCGTGTTTTAATTTGTATCTCTTGAGTGACTAATGATGTTGAATATTTTTTCATATACTTATTTGCTACTTGTGTTTCATTTGTGAAGTATATATTCATCTCAGATGCCCATTTTTGGATTGGGTCTTTGAATTTTGGAGGCCTGATTTTTTAAATTCTGTGTTATGTTCTAGATAGAAGTCCTTTGTTTGACAGACAGTTCACTTTCCCAATTCATGGGTTTTCTTTTCACTCTGTTGATTTCTTATGACATGCCAAAACTTTTCAAAAAGATAGATCCTAATAGTTGATTCTTTGAAGTATTTCTCATGCAGTTTGGATTTTGTTCATAAACTCTCTACCTACATCTATATCTTTAAAATTTTTACCTCATTTCTCCTCCCAAAGATTTAGTGTTTCAATTTTAATATTTAAATTTAATTCCATTTTGAGTGTAGTTTGTGTATGGTGATAGACAGGGGTCTAAGATTAGCCTTTGGCATGTGGAAAGCTAGGCTTTTTCAGCAGTATTTATTAAAGAGGCTCTTTCTTCCAGCGAACATGGTTAGCACCTTTGTCAAAAAAGATGGTTGACTGTGTTTGTCATATCTGAGATATCTGAATCTTCTAATCTGTTCCATCGATCCTCAGGTCTGTTTTGTTGCCACTACAATGCTGATTTTATCACAGTAGATTTTAGTATAATTTCAAGTCAAGGATTGTGATGCCTCTTGCCTTTCCTTTGTTGCCCAGGATTGCTTTTGCTATTCTATGTCTCTTCTGCTTCCAGATGAATTTTAGGAATACTAATAATATTTAATTGGGATTGCATTGAATCTATGTAATAATTTTGGAACTATGGCCATTTTCACAATGTTGGTTTTTCCTATCCAAGAGCAAGGAATATCTCCATTTTCTTTCTTCTTTTTTAAAAACGTATTTAGTGCAGGGTCTACAGAGTCTCACTATACAGAAGTAACTTGGAGTGATTCTTCCTGTTTTTCAGCATCTCAAGTGCTGGGATTACACTGTATTATTTTCCATCCTTTGGCAGTCAATAAATTTCTTTTTGAGGTAAATGTGTTTCTTGTATGTAACATATTGTTTGATTTTGTTTCTTGATACACTCTTCCAGTCTGCTCCTTCTTTTTCAGAACCGGGGATTGAACTCAGGCCCTCAAGTGCTTATTCTACTGAGCCATCTCCCTGGCCCCAGTAGTTCTTTTGATTAATGAATTTAGGCCATTTACATTAATGGTTATGACACACATATATTGGCTTATGTTTGGCATGTTATTTTCCTACCATAGGATCCCTAGTTTTCCCCTCTGCTTAATTGTTTGCTCTGCTTAGTAGGTTTTTTTGTTGTTGTTCTTGAAGTTCTGGTCATTTTTTTCTCTTTCTAAAATATCTGTCAGTTTTCTTTGTAGGGTTATTTTGGTGGTCATGAATTTCTTCAGGTGTTGTTTATCAGAAAAGTATCTTATCTCATGTTTAAATGTGATAGATAGTTTTGCAGGGTACATCAATCTGGGTTGAAAGTTGTTTTCTTTCAGGACCTGAAATATTTCAGTCCAAGCTCTTCTTGATTGAATGGTCTGTGTTGAGAAATCTGCTGTAATTCTGATGGGCTTTCCATTATAGGTGATCTGTTTCTTCTCTCTAACAGGTTTTAATATTCTGTTCATTTGCAGAATTTGTTTTTTATTATTATGTGTCTAGATGTAGATTTATTTTGATTATGGAGAAGTGGAGTTCTATGTGCCTCAGTTACTAAACGTCAGATTCTTTTCTCATGCTTGGGAAAATTTCTGTTACTACTTCTGCAAGCAGCCTTTTTTATGTCATTTGTGCTAACTGAAGCTGTTTTGTTGATATCTATTAGTCTTATATTATTTTTCATCATCTTACAGATGTTACATTATTTCATGATTCCTGGTTATTTTTAAGAGATCTTTCCTTTGTGTTCACTAGCTGCAATGCTTTTCTCAGGGTCTGAAATTCTTTCTTAATTCAAACAGTGTTGCCAGTTTTCAATGGAAATCTTAATATTTTGGATATCTATTTGAGTCTGTTTCATTCATTCTAGTGATTTTCTGTGTTGTTTTCACATTGGATCTTAATATTGCTTGGTTTGTAGCATGTAATGTA
>NW_004524678.1:9207790-9209253 GCF_000260255.1 Octodon degus | reverse complement strand
GGTATTGCAAACATGTGCCAATAAAAATTAAAAAAAAGTAGACAAGAAGTCTAAAATAAAAAATAAGTACAGTCCTTTAAATTAGCCTATGAACATTTCCCACTTTGGTTGTCTTCATTTATTCCTGTGGATGTATTCAACCAGTGAATGCCTGTCTTCTGATAATGGATCTGTTCTGTTTGAATGCATTACAAATTCAAACTGCTTTAAGATCTACTGTCGGCTTTATTTTCTGTGTGGCTCTTCTTGTGTGTGTGCTGGTGCATGTTTACAGCCTCGTGGCAGGCAAGGTGTGTGTCAATAGTGTGCGGTCTTTGTGTCCACGCTATGCATGTGTCTAGCCCCACAGAGGGTATTGTTTGTGCAATTAGCACTGTCATCTTAGAGCAGCGCTGCATGGGGGGATGCTTGACAACATTTCCACTCCTGAATGCTGCATGTTTTTACTAGTATTTTATATTAAAATTTAGCAGGGCTTTCAAACATAAATGTACCTCACATCATTGGATCCATTTGCTAGTTTCCAGAGGAATGATTTTCTTACTTTTTTGTTTTTTTTGGTATTTTAGGTTTCTAGTACTTTTTAAAGGAAGAAGTCATCATGCTCCTTATTCAGTCTGTACCCAGAAGCCTCGTGGAGTAAGTGTTGTGTAGGGACAGGAGGATGGTGCCTAGGGAAAGACTCATCCAAGTTAGAACAGTTTGTTCCAACACGCCTGGCTAAAGCATTTCCGTCAAATGCAACCAGACTCTGAGTGATACCAAGTCATTAATAGAGGACCTAGAGCCTAGCAGAAAGAAAGATGCATTATTTATAAAGAAGATGAAGAAAGTATCTAGGCCAAGGGAGAAAGAAGCATTAGAATAAAAATCATTTGTAAGCCTCAAGTTTGCTGTGGAGAATTTTTTTTTTTTTTGGAACTGGGGATTGAACTCAGGCACTTATTCCACTAAGCCACCTCCTTGGCACTGGAGAATTTTTAAAAAGACATGGTTGGATATTTTGGAGGACAGGTCATTGCTGAAAAAAGTGATTTTTTTTTTTGAAATGAGAATTGCATTTGTCATTGCCAGTTAAATGCTGCCAGAAGTTTTGTATTCATGTGACTCAGCTTGTATGAATCTATGTAGAAAGCAGTGTTTTTGATAGCAAAGTCCCAGCTTTACCTTTTCTCTGAATCTACATCCTCAGGGAGATCTGACTGTAATTTTACTTTATCTACCTCTTAGGGATATTTTGATGATTAACATCTGTTTTTCAATTTCGTCCTCATTAAGCCTCTTGGGAGAATGTGCCACTCTATCAATAGATATAAAACATTATATAAAGTTTCTGTACCTTTTGAATAATAAACCAAAAAATACTTACTTTTTGTAAAGCAAACTAAAATAAGGGAGTGTTCAGAGATTGTTAAGCAATTTTGATTCTGTTTTGTGCTTTAGTGTTGGTAATATTTTGTATT
>NW_004524678.1:9205224-9206280 GCF_000260255.1 Octodon degus | reverse complement strand
CTCTCCCTCTGTCCCTCTCTCTCATTCTGATTTCCCAAGCTTCTCATTCTTCCTACTCCTTAAAACAATTTCTTGGATTTTTAGCATATACATTGTCAATTATGTTGCTGTTTTCCACCCCTATTATTATATATTTATTGATGTAATTGTCATTTTTATTAGTTAAACCCAGTTAAAAAAATCCAGTGTTATGCTTTGTAAATGATTTTTTTTCTTACCTTTAGGGAGGATTACCTCCTAACTAATCATACGACAGAAATCTTTGAATCATATACTGTATTAGATACTGTGCTAGAGATCTACATTTGGAACAGGAGATATAGGTCAGTGGCACAATTTCTACCTGGCAAGTGCAAGGCCCTGAATTTGATTCCAAATACAAAAAAATCTGCATTTATGACAGACTCATTTTTGTTTTGTGTTCAACTTTGTTTTGGGGGAGATAGTAACACGGAGTAGTTTAGTCAAGTCACGTTTGTCTGGTGTGGCATGGGACAGTCACATAGCTGAGTATAGAAAGTTTAAAGCTTTAGAAGAAAATCCTTAGACATTTCTTTGGAAGAATGTACTTTTGAATCTTAAAAATTAGTCACTTTTTAGAGACGAAAAACTTGTGGACACCTTCAAAATATATTGTATTTTAAATATATCTGTTAATCTTTACAAACTTAAAGTGTGATTTTTGTGTTATAATATTGAATTGTAAGTATTCCTTTAGTTATTGAAGGACATCCCTTATGTATTACATAGATCAATTGTATAATTTGCTGTTAATGGTACTGTCACATTGGTTAAGTAAGCTATTATTAGTATATGTAGCATTGGAGTCCTTAGACCATACATGTGGGGGGAAAGTAGTCTTTTTTAAAATAAAAGTTAATTTTCTTGAAAAAAAGTGAAAAGTAAAAAAAATAAATAAAAACCCAAAAGAACCTAAATCTGAATATTAGAAAGTATGATGTAAATCTCCAATTCTTTTACCTGAATTGTCAAAATCTAGAGACTGGGCATGGTGATGTGTACCTGTAATCCCAGCTCTTGAGAGGTTATAAACAG
>NW_004524678.1:9192152-9204429 GCF_000260255.1 Octodon degus | reverse complement strand
AAGGGATGGTATTTGAAATTGTGAGAGACACGGAGACTGTATCTGAGGAGTACTTAGGAAAGCCCAAGGTCAAGAAGGAAGACAAAATTGAAAAATATTAGCTTCTCACTCCTACAGATATAGCAAATATTAAACAAAGCCCAGTTACTAAGCAACTTTACACAAATCTTCAAATTAGAGACCTAGTTACCTCAGTTACTCTTGACTTATGGAAACCTGTCTGCCAAGATCACAAAGTACATGAAAAGAAAATAAATGTTACAAGAGCCCCAAACACATTAGAATCAGACTTGGATATGATATAGATCTGAGAATTAACAATGCAGTTTAATGAATGTGATTACTATTATGGCATATAATGAAAGTAGAATAAATGTAAGAAATATATTGGTCATGTAATCAAATACAAACCTTAAGCGTGGATCAAAAGGAAATGTTGGAAGTAAAAAATATGAACAGAAATAAAAAATACTGTTAAAGAATTTATTAGAGGACTTTACACATTTGAGAGATCAGTGAGCTTAAGAATAGATCTATGTAAGTTTCTCAAACTGAAATGAAAAAGAAAAAGAAAACAGAAATGAAACAGATGTAGGGAACTATAGAAAATTTCAAAAAAGGTATAACATAAGGTATAATAAATAGATGGCATACCATACAAAGACAAATGGAGCAGAAGAAATCTTTGATGTAATAATGTTCAAAAAGTTTTTAAAATTGATGAGAGATTCTAAATCACAGGTCCAGGAAGTTCAGTGCTTACCAAGCAGACTAGATGTTCAAGAAAACCAAAAACTGAAATAGTAAAGTATCATACTTGTAGAAAACTGAAGACTATGAGGCATTACTGAAGTCAGTCAGATAACAACCATCATCCCTACCCACTGAGAGAGGAACAATGACGAGAATTATATGGGTCTGCTCTTCAGAAACTGGACAAACACAGTGAGAATAAAGGAGAAATGTTTAAATCATGAGGAAAAACTAGAATGCTGTATCCATTAATATTATCCTTCAAAACAAAATGAAAGATAGAGATTATTATTTTTTTTTGTGGAACATGGGATTGAACTCGGCCTCTTATGCTTGCCAGGGAAGCACTTATTCCACTGAGCCATCTCCCTGGCCCAAGATAAAGATTTTTGAGACAAAAAGATTTCTTCCCTGTAAGAGATGTTAAAAAATGTTCCCAAGGTAGTAATACAATGATGCATCAAAAGCCAGAATCCAGATAAGAAAGAAAATGAAGATAAAATCATTTCATTCTTAATCTAGGAGGTAATTGTTTAAAGTAATAATGGTATACATGAAGCAGAAAACTCTCATTCAGATATGGGCTTGTAGTAGTTGAAAATATCCTTTGCCAATTTTAGGACAAACACTTAGATAATTTTTAAAGAAGTTAAACTCTAAGAGAAAGTCCATCCTCAGTTCTTTCACTAGTGCATGTCAGATGGCTCCCAGATATCAGCCCGACTTAATTTATATGGGGAAGGTGTGTGGGGGGGTCTTTTGTTACACAATCAGTAGGAGGGTACCATGTTAGTGATAATAAGAGAGTAGTAGTACCTTAGTAACAGGAACTATGAGATAGTTAGAAGCCCTATTTACCATCAACGTGGAGGGTACTACACAAGTGTGAATACCAAGGAGGGAGATTATTCGAGCCACTCTGGGTCTCTCTTCCCCATTCACTGCTGTTAGATTTGAAGACCTTTTTCTGTAGAAAATGTCATTGATTATGGCATCACATATTACATCCGGCTGAGAAGAAATAGCCTGACATGTAACAATGTTTCTTACTACTATTTATCTTTCATTTTCATTTACTACTCTTATTTTTCTTGACCACCCAGGTTCCTTGTTATGGTTTATATCGAGATGTTCTTCCAAAACTTTCTAGGCTCCTAGGTGGGCCTTCTGGGAAATGGTTGTGTCATGGATGTGATGCGCATCATTAACTTAGTCAGCTGCTGGTTTCACAGCTGGGTGTGATGTTCGGAGGGAAAGCCTGGTGGGAAGAGCCGTCCCTGTGGGTGTGGCCTGGGACTGAGATGGATACATATTTATTCGTCCTCCTCGCTGAACCCCATCCTGCCTCCTGCCTGCTGTCCTGTGACAGTTTCTCCCTTGCCATGTCCCTCTTCCACGCCAACCAGCCAACTATGGACTGAAACCTCTACAAACGCTGATCCAAAATCACCCTCTTCTCCCTTAACTTATAGGTATCAGGTATTTTGATCCAGTGACAAGAAAGGAAATAAGACAAACCCAGAAGTCAGCAGTTTTGAACTACCGGGGCTGCGCTTCTCTCATTATGAGATTCACCAGTCTTTATCTTCGTGTTCTCTCTCTCTCTCTCTCTTTTTTTTTTTTCTTTTTAGAACCAGGGATTGAACTCAGGCCCTTGCACTTGTCAAGGAAGTGCTTATTCCACTGAGCCATCTGCCTTGTATTTGGCTTACATGAGGAGGAATATCTTTTCCCTTTTCAAGTGACATGTACTATTATATATCCAGTTTTCTTTGTACTGTCAAGGGCCTAGCTCACTAGTCTGCTAACACAAGTACATTTTCATACATAAAATTTTCACTTCTGTCCATATATTTTCCTGTTTAATACTTTCATTCAACATTTAAATGTCTTTCACAGTATTTGGGTCACTGGTATTTTCTTACTTCTTATCTACTTAATCAAGTAGGACCCAGCTCTTCTTTTTGAACATTCTTTCTTTCTTTTCTTTGCACGTTATTGTTAGATCCAGTGATTTATCACTTCCTATTGTAGCTCCCTAAAATTTATCCCTTATTACTTTTGTCCTCGATTGTCATTACTATTTGTCAAGTGGTTTCTGATTTCCCATCTGATCTCATCCCAAACTGTTTTAGACACCCAGTTTAGTAAGCCGTATTCAGCGTTCATCATGTCTCCTGGTGCCTAAAACAACTAAGCTAAGTGGAAAAGCTTTAGTGATTGGATACTAACACTATCACTAATATTACCCAGTGTAATTATTTCAGAAATAATAGCCAAAATTACCCATTACCCCATAATTGTAGATATGATATTTTGGTTCTTTGATGATTGTTATAGATGCTCTGAAATAGAATTGTACACTGGCGGGTAGCCAAAGTTTTATTCTCTGGACTCTAAAATTAGCAATGCGAATTCAGAAAACTCTTTGCACCTTTTTACCACATCCTTTATTAGTAAAATAAAGCTTTATTTGGTCTTGAAGGAGCTTTGCCATTCTCAAAAGAAAAAATCCCTTCATGTTTTAATAGCCAAATCTTTTGCTGTAGACATGGCCTAGTGATGTTTTCATGTCCTCTGGTCCAAATCAATGATACATCTACAAAATAAAAGTACCGTGTGCACATACAAGCTGCAACCCTGTTTTGTCAGGTCATCCTAGTTTCACATGGACTCAGTTCCACATTTTCTTCCCAAATTAGAGGCAATGTTGACTTTTCTTAGAGAAGTAGATTTGATATTTAAAAATTCACTCCATATTAAATGTGAGACATTTTCCTGTTCTTTAGACTAATATTGAGAGTTTCAAGTAGCTGTACCAACATAATCTTCTGTCAGTTTGAACAGAGACATGGTAATCCACCTGACATTAATTCATTTAAGTCATATTCTTATAAGCGATCAAGGGGAAAGCTGTCAGAAAGTCCCTATCATGACTGAAATATAGCTGCCAAGCTATATTTCTCCTACTGTCAGATGTAGAGGAGATGTATTCTTAGTGGGTGCCAAATATACTTTTATTATTCTAGACTTTACAAGAATAGCATGGTATTTGCTTTAAGGAAAGTGTGCAAGATTCCTGCACTCTATCATAGTGTCAGTGCATAGCATTCTATAATTTTAAGCACTTTACATTTCACTGTTAACCAGTGTTTGATATTTTCAATGCCAAAGGTACATTTTAAAAAATAATAAATATAAAGAATGGCCAAATAGCTCAGCGGATTAACATTCCTGCTTTCAACAATATGCAATGTATTAATTATTGAAACTGTCCTACTAATCAGTTTTTTAAACTGTCTCATTGCTATTTGTTTCTCAATAAAATTAATTTAAAAAAAATCGGAGCCCAGTTCCTCAGACTCAGAACAGTTACCCAAACCAAACCAAACCAACAAACAAAAAGTGTCTGCTTAGGCAGAGCGCAGTAGCCAGGGTTCGATCCCGGGCGAGCTATGCCGGCCCCATCGGTGGGGAGCACTGGGGTGATTGAGACTGGGTGTGGTGGTGCAGGCCTGTAATCCCAGCACTTGGGAGGCTGTAAACAGAAGGATCACTATGAGTCCGATCTGTACAGTGAGACTCTGTAGAACCTGTAGACTCTGTCCTAAAATACAAAAAACAAAAAAAAAGAAATAATTAATATGAAAATAATGCCTTCAGTAAAGCACAGTGTATTCTTAGCCTTGTGAAGGCAAGACAAATTCCTCAAGACACTTTAGAACATGATGCTCATGTACTTATGTTTTTTCAAGTAATTAAATATCTGTCATGGCATAGGCCTCATATTGTTAACTATGAAAAGCACATGACACTTTATACACCTTTTTTCCATGTCAAATGATTGTCCTTCAACTTACATAAGAAACCTGTAATTGCATTTCCTCATCTCATTTACTATGACATACATCAGGGCAACGTGGACAACTCTAGGAAGACATTAGAATCATTGACGTTATAGATAACCGATAACTCATCATATAATCTCATATATTTGTTTAGTGATTATTGAGTAGCTCAAAGTTAATCCTGAATGAAATTTAAAAAGGAATCTCATCCTCAAGAAAATTGATGGTCATCTGGTGGGACACATTTGCATATACAGGTCTTTGATAACCGTGATGTGAATTGGCCTGCTAAATTTATACAGCATGCAACGTGTTCAGCACCAAAGGTGAGGAACAACAGCCATGACCTTGCCTTCACTGAGAGGAGCACAGAAACAAAATCATGTGAACAGTTACACTGTATCATAGAGTTGATTTAGGAAAATAAATAACTGCTCCCACAGACGTTAAATTAGAAGGAAGTATCAGAGAATGATTGTTTGTCCAGATGGTAGTGACAGAAGAAAATGAGTTACCTATAAAGAGGTAGTCTGTGCTTCCATAAAAAGAATATTCTAGGCTTTTATACCATATAAACAATGAATACTTATTTCTTACAGTTCTTGCTATAGTTAGGCTCTTGACTGTGGAATGATTGGTACTCCTTCTGCATGCTGTTGGGAGGTGGTGGAACTTCAGGAGGTGAAACTCTACAGGAAGAAGTCAGGTCAGTGGGAGTTCCCCTGAGGGGACGTGGGGATGCTGTCCTCTTCCTCCCTTTTGCTTTTTGGCTATCGAGAGGTGGGCAGCCTCTTCTGCCACATTACACTGTGCTTCTAGAGGTCCCAAGCAGCAAGGCAAAAGGATCTTGGACTTAACACTTGGAAATCATGACTCGGAATAAACATTTTTTTCTTACATGTTGGTTATTTCATATAATTTTTCACAGTAATAGAAAGCTGACCTCTACAATCCTGGAGGCTTAGGAATTCCAAAACCAAGACTAGCAAATGTGGGCTCTGGGGAAGGCCCACATTCTCATCCATGGTATTCCGTCTTTCGCACTGTGTCCTGACAGGAACATAGAAGCTAGTTAGTATCTGGATCTCTGATAAGAGCTCTAATGCCATCGATGTGGGTTCCACCCTCATGGCATAGTCACCTCTCAGAGGCCCCCACCACCTAGTGCCTTTATACTGGGGATTTTGTTTCAATGCGAATTTTGAGAAAACAGAAATAGTAGAGGATTGAAAGGCACATTGCATGAAAGAAATGATGTGTGAGGAACTGAAAGAAAACTAGACTGGTTATAGGACAGATGACTGAGAGAGAGATCAGTATACTTGGAAGTAGCTGAATGCACTAGGAAGAAAATATTTTATTAATTACAATCTGCCTGTATAAAAGAATGCTGTGCAGCCATTGGTGAGTGTTTCTAAAAGCTATCCAATGGTATGAGTGATTAGTCACCTTCTGTAAAAAGCAGGATACAAAACTCCACCTTAGGTGCATGAGTTTTCTAATTTCCCAATTTCATTGTGTCTGCACAAGGAGGGAAATATATACATTTATACAAGGCAATGATTTTTACTGTTGAGATTATGAATTATTTACATTTTGTTTTAATGCTGTACATATATTTCAAAATGTATTCTGCTCAGTATACTCACCCATGTGTGCAAGGAACCATTTTCAAAAAATTTTTGATGCTGAATTCCTTGTCATAGAAAATATAGGAGTGGATTAATATACTATTTTAATAATGCATTAGGTTATATATACCCTATAATTTATATATATAAATATATATACCAGTTCCAATGGACAAATGCAGAATGTTCATCAACATAAATAAATATCAAATCATAATTTTGAAATAATAAAGTTAGTGGCAGCTATGAATGATACAATTTAAATATTATGAAACAAGTTTTATATATTGTTATAGTTATATAGTCTATAAACATACATATGTAATGAAATACCTGAAAAGAATATCTTCAGTTTAAGAAGCATTAAATGATACCTGAGGGGGCAAAGAAAAATGGCTGCTTAATTTTTTTTTTTCTTTTCAAAGTTTTATTGATAAACAGATAGCAATGAGACAGTTTCAAATCAAATCAGAAGTACAGTTTCAACAAATAATACACTGCATATATTCTTCTTAGTGGTTAATTGCTGTACAAGATGCAGACTTGTGATCCTATTTACAAACACCATTAGAAAAAATCATTCTATTCATTAAGAGAATGCAACTATATATCTATCCCAACCACTTTGAATACACAGATACAAAATGGACATTCATCGTTATACCCCATTTTTTTAAGTACCGTTATTGAATATTATAGGTGTGTAAACTCAGCAAAATATTCTAAAAGAGTCCAGTAGCCCATAATAGCATTGGGTCTTCTGTTTAACTGGCAATGTCAGAAATTATTGACGTGAGTCCCCCACAGCTCAACATAACAACATGGCTTTACTTCCTATATTTCGTCTTCATACTTTTCTACTGGATGGTTAAGACCAAGGTAAAGCAGGACCTGTGCAACAAGAGTTGTAACTTTTGGGTCTGAGAAGGTCAGTGAAATCCCCTCAGGATTTATCCTGAGATCCTGTACCTCAGATTGTAGAATCTTTGTCAGTAAGTGTTATTTCCACTGTTTTTCAGTTCTTTTTTTTGGGGGGGGGGCGAAACCGGGGATTGAACTCAGGCCCTTGCGCTTGCCAGGGAAGCACTTATTCCACTGAGCCATCTCCCCAGCCCCATCGGCTGCTTAATTTTTTAATAGGTCAACCTGAAATAAAAATTTTAAGAAATAGCTCTTTAGTTCTATCCTCTTTATATTACTTTGTATGTTAACACATGAAGAACAAAAATGTTAGTTTTTGTAAGAATCTCCACACTGTTTTCCATAGTGGTTGTATCAGTCTGCACTCCCACCAACAGTTCAGAAGGGTTCCTTTTATCCACAGCCTCTCCAACATTTTTTTATGGGCTGAATTCTTCATATTCATCCTCTCTGGTTGAGATGGATCCTCAGCAGTATTTTAATTTGTATTTCTTGAATGACCATTAATGTTGAACATTTTTTCATATATTTACTTGCCAATTGTATTTATTCCTCTGAGAAGTCTATATTTATCTCAGATGCCCATTTTTGGATTGAGTCTTTGAGTTTGGGAGGCCTGATTTTTTAAAATTCATTGTGTTCTAGATATAAGGCCTTTGCTGGAGGGACAGTTGGCTGTACTATTTTCCCAGGTTGTATGTTTTCTTTTTACTCTGTTGGAGATTTGCTTCAAAGTGCAGAAAGTTTTCAAAAAGATGAGGTCCCAGTTGTTGATTCTTTGCAGCATTTCCCATGCAGTTTGGATTTGTTCATGAAATCCCTACCCCTACGTCTTTAAGATTTTTACCTACATATTACTCCAGAAGATTTAGTGTTCATATATTAATATTTAAATTTTTGATCCATTTTGGCTGTGGTTTTGTGCATGATGATAGGAATGGGTCTAGTTTTAGCCTTCAGCATGTAGAAAGTCAGCATTTCTGGCATCATTTATTGAAAAAGCTATCTTTCTTTCAGTGAAGATGTTTGGCACCTTTTGTCAGAGTTAAGGTGGCTGAGTGTGATTGTAGTTGTGTCTGCATCTTTTTAAAAAATTATTTGATTGAGAAACAAAAAGCAATGAGACAGTTTCAAAACTGATTAGTAGGACAGTTTCAATAATTAATACACTGCATATTGTTGTCTTCGTAGTGGTTATTCATAGTACAAGATACAGAAATGATATCCTGCCCAAACTCTATTAGTACAAATCTTTCTTCTCATTGAGTTAAGAGAAAGTAGCTGTATATCTACCCTATTTTGTATATACAGATAGAAAATGGTGCTTCATTTGTATCCCCCCTTTTTTTGTTTAGTTTTGTCAGAGATGGGCATTCCTCTGCATCTTCTTATCTGTTCCATTGATCCTCAGGTCTTGCTCTATGGCAGTATCATGATGATTTTATCACAGCTTAACAGTATAATTTCAAATCAAGGATTGTGATACCTCCTGCCTTTCCTTTGTTTCCCAGGATTGCTTTTAGTATTCTGGGTCTCTCCTTATTCCAAATGAATTTGTGGAAAGTTTGAAGCAGCTCTGTGAGGTATACTTATGACATTCTAATTGGGATTGCTTTGAATCTGTATAACAATTTGGGGGGTATGGCAATTTTCACAATATTGATTCTTCCTATCCAGAAACATTTAATATTTTTTCACTTTATCAAATCCTCTTCAATCTCTTTTCTCAGAGTACCATAATTTTCACTGCATAAATCTTTTATGTCCTTTATGAGATTGGTTCTAAAGTATTTCATTTTTTGGATGTTATTGTGAAAGACATGATTTCCCTAATTTCTCTCTCAGTGTGTTCGATATTTGTGTACAAAAATGTTACTGATTTTTGGTGTCAACTTTGTATCCTACTACATTGCTAAATTTGCTGATCAAATCTGCAAAACTCTTGGTGGAGTTCTTGGGATCCTATATGTAGAGTATCATGTCATCTGCAAACATTGATAACTTCACTTCTCAATTTCCAATTCTTGTTGCTTTTATTTCTCTTTTATCAAATTGCTCTGGCTAATATTTCCAAAACTATTGAATAGGGGTGGAGACACTGGACATCCTTGTCTTGTTCATGATTTTAAAGTGAAGGCCTTTGGTTTTTGCCCACTTAATATGATGTTGGCTGTTGGTTAGCCATAGATAGCTTTTATCAGTTTGAGATATAGACTATCTATTCCAATTCTCTATAGGATTTTTGTCATGAATGAGTGTTGGACTTTGTCAAAAACATTTTCTGCATATATTGAGATGATCATGTTTTTTTTTCTTGGTTATGTTGATGTGGTGTATTGCATTAATGTATTTGTGTATGTTGAACCATCCTTGCACTCCTAGAATGAATCACAGTTGTTCATGTTGTATAATCTTCTTCATGATTTGTTACATTTTGTTTGCTAGTATTTTATTGAGTATTTTTGCACCTATATCATTAGAGGTTGGCCTATAATTCTCTCTTTTAGTTGGATTTTTCCCTGGTTTTGGAATCAGAGTAATACTTGATTCCTGGAATGAGTTTGGAAGAATTGCTTCCCTTTCAATTTCATTGAAGAGTTTGAGAAATGTTGGCATCAAATCTTCTCTAAATTTCTTTTAGAATTGTGCTGTGAATCCATTGGGATCTGGGCTTTTCCTTGTTGGTATGTTTTTCATTACAGCAAGAGATTCCCCTTCTGGATATATTTCCAGAAGAATTGCAAACCTCATATCAGAGTGATATATGTGTATCCATGTTCATAGCAGTGAAATTTCTCATTGCTAAATCCTGGAAACAACCCAGATGCTCATCAACTGAAAACTGCATAAAGAAGATGTGGTATTTTTTACACAATAGAGTATTATTCAGCTACAGTGGAGGATGAATTTGAGTCTTTTGTTGGTAATGGATGAAACTAGCGACCATACTTTTAAGTGAAATAAATCAGACTCGCATGTGCAAACATCGTATTGTATCTTTAGTGTGAGAACCTGAAAGAGAAAAATGGAATCTGAAGTGTACAGCAGATACTGGGAAATGGGAATGAACTTATTCAAATGGAGTTACTAAGTTGTGGAAAAGGACAGGAGAGGGAGAGGGGGAAAGAGATTTACCTATGTTTGTAAGCAGGATGGTTTGGACATTTCTGCTGGCCTAGGGAAAGAAGCAATTAATGCTTTAATTTGTTTCATCTCTTTTTTTTCAGTACTTTGTACTTTTTCTTTTCTTAATTTATTATTTTTTTGTCTTACTTTCTTCTTCCAATTTTATATGCATATATCTGGTAATATGAATAACTGGTTGAAAGGCAACACTTCATTACAACAAATACCGTGAAGTTCATATCACTTTGTTTAGTGAAATTCTGATTTTTTTTTCTGTTTTAATTCTAATTTGTATTCTCTTTAAAAAATAAAAAAATTAAAATAATAGGGCTGGGAGATAGCTCAGTAGCTTCCCTAGCAAGCGCAAGAGCCTGAGTTCAATCCCTGGTTCCACACCATCCACCCCCTCAAAAAATTAAAAGAACAAAATGCACTTAAATTTTATATTGGAAATGTTAAGCCTCATGACCACATGCAGACATCACTACTTAAGGGATAATACCTGTGAATATTCTTTAAATGTTCCTGCATATCTCAGGTCAACTTAAAATTTTGGTAAGAAAAGGATATGTGCACTGAAGGAAATATCACAGAATGTATAGTTTAACAAATAGATATTAGCAATCACTGTGTTAAAGACACAACTTCAGGACTGGCCAAATAGCTCAGTGGATTAAAGCACCTGCAAGCAGGCTCAGAGGCTGGGGATTCCATGCCTGGGCCTGCTGTGCCAGCCTCGCCCCGCAGGCCATGCTGAGATGACGATTGAGACTGGGCATGTTTACAGCACTTGGGAGGCTGTAAACATGACTATGAGTCTGATCTAGTAGTGAGACCTTGAACACTCTGTAAATCTTTCCCTAAAAATACAGAAAAAAAAGAACTTCATACCAGCTAAAACCCAAGTGTTCTGTTTTCCATACATTTTTCTTTTTTTGCTGTCTTATATTCATGAGATTACTGATGTTGAGGCTTTGGGGTATAGTTTATTTCTTTTTTATTTCCATATAGTTTTGTCTATCACCAGTTAATGGCCCTTTGGTTGCTTCCAGGTTGGGTTGTGTGAGAGTGTTTCTCAGAACAAAAGCATACATGTATGTACACCATAAAGCATACATGGGCATGGGTTCTTCTAAGGCAGGTGTTGAGTGATGGAATAGGCTATTTGGAATGTTTATCTTTAGTCTTACAGTTCTATTAAGTAGACTTTCCAAAGTGGTGCTGTCTATTCATATTCCTATGAAAAGTCTGTTAGAGTTTTTGTCATACTATCTATATCTTTACTAACATTGGTTATCCTATTAAAATTCTCACCAATTCAATGATTGCCTAGGACTCTCTCAGAATACAAAATTAATTACTTCTCTGGCTAAGAAATAAGGTTAAACTGTTCCATATGTTTGAGTCACTTGCATTTCTATATTTCAAATGTTTCTGTACATGTATTTTGCCCATTTTTATCTTACAGCATTTGAACATAAAGAATGAACAATTGGGATGAAGGAAAGGAGAACAGATAGGAAACAAGGAAGGGGAAAATCATGTATGTATATACACAAGCTAGCTAAGATGATTGTATTACTAATTTCTATCAGATTTTTGAAGGGAGCAGCTAATGCTTACAGATTTTATTTTATTTTTGTATTTTAGGGAAGGGTCTACAGGGTGTTCAGGGTCTCACTCCTAGATCAGACTCAGAGTGATTCTCCTGTTTACAGCTTCCCAAAAACTGGGATTACAGGCATGTGTCACCACGCTCAATCTCAATCCCCATCTCAGTGCACCCTGTGGCAGGGTCAGCACGGCAGTCCCGGAAATTAAACCCCTGGGCCCTGTGCCTGCTTGCAGACGCTTTAGTCCACTGAGCTATTTGGCCAGTCCTACAAATTTTATTTTGACCAATTTTATATTCTTATATCTGTAATCTGAGCAACTCCATTGGAGACAGCAATGTGCAATATAACAATCACTGTTGAATATCTATCATATTTTTTAATT
>NW_004524678.1:9188251-9192052 GCF_000260255.1 Octodon degus | reverse complement strand
TTTTTGAATGCTGCATCTTTATTATACTAGCCTTGCAACAATCTTCTATTATTTTGATTGTATTTTAACCGTTTATGAACAATTCTTAAGTTTTACTTGGTCATATTTGTTTCTATTTTTATTTATGGTTCATAAGTTTCATATCTGTCTAGAAATCTTTCCTTGTGTTGATGTCATGAATGCTCCTGTACTATTTTTTTTTTTTTTTCGGAACCGGGTATTGAACTCAGATTCTTGTTTGCCAGTCAAGTGCTTATCCTACTGAGCCATCTCCCCGGTCCCGCTCCTGTACTATTTACTAAATACTTTATAGTTTTCTTTTCTTTTTTGTCTTCCTTTTCACAATCCATTCTTCTCTTTCATTTTTTTCTGCCTTTTCTTTTTTTTTATTAATTTTATTAAGAAACAAATGGCAATGAGACACTTTCAAGACAGGTTAGTGGAACAATTATAATAATTAAGACATTGTGTATTGTTGCCTTTGTAGTAGTTATTCATAGTACAAGAGGCAGACATGATATCCTGTCCATACACTATTAGTACAAATCTTTCTTCTCATTGAATTAACAGAAAGTAGCTGTATATCTATCCTAGCCATTTTGTATATACAGATACAAAATGGTCCTTCATTTGTATTTCCCCTTTTTTTGTTTAGTTTTTTCAATGGATATTCTGTTGCCATTTATATATTATAGGTGTGTGAATTTAGCAAAATATTCCAATATAGTCCAGTAGTCTATAATATTAGTGGGTATCCATAGGACTGGCAATGTTAGAAATCGTTGACTTGAGCCTTTTACAGCTCAACATATTAATATGACTTTACTTTTTATACCTCATTTTTATAAATTTGTGCTGGATGGTTAAGACCAAGATAAAGCATGACCTATATAACAAGAAATGCAACCTCTGTGTCTGACAAGGTCAGTCAAATCCCCTCAGGATTTATCCCGAAACCCTGTACCACAGTTTGTAGATCTTTTGTCAGTGTCAGCCATGTGGATGAGTCACAGCCATTGCTTGACCAATTTGCTCTCTGTGCATCTTGTCAATTGAATCTATCTGTGACCTATTAGATGTTGATCCATTTCAAATGTAAACTTTCCTTATATTACTCCTACTCTACCTGATAGTTTGGTGAAGAAAACTTGCATTTGTCAGTAGTAATTTTAGAGGAAATATTGTTATCTATTGACAAATGGCAAGGAAATGGAATAGGCCATGAACTGAAATTTATAATAAAATGTGTATCCAAGTGCAATTCATCAGAGATTAATTGTGTTAGTCTGCATATGTTTAGAGAGAAATAAATGAGTAAGTAAAAGAAATTAGCAATAAGTGAGAAATGGATGTGACTGAATTTACTGGTGACTTGAACTGACTTTGATGATTAGCTGCTTTTAATCAAAATTTGGAGAGGTGAGTGAAAGCATTTTAAGGAAGGATAGATGGAGATGGATGTAAGGAAGTGGGAACAGGAAAAAGCTTCTGGCATAGAAATTTAGTTAAATTTTTTATTTTCCTTGGTAGTAAATAAAAACAGAGACTCATAGTTGATTGTGACTAGTATATAAATTAAAATAATGTGCTTAGCTTGGGTAGGGGGTTTGGACACACATAGGTGAATGTGGAAGTTTACTTTATTATTTTTGTTTAATTTTTATTTTTTTGTGGAACTGGGGATTGAACTCAGGCCCTTGCGCTTGCCAGGGAAGCACTTATCCTACTGAGCCACCTCCCCAGCCCCTGGAAGTTTACTTTATATGGTTATTCTTGGTGTGTGGAATTTATATCAAGTAAAATTTTTAAGCATTTTAGGATCTGACTCAGAAATGAATTCTACTTTTTTCTTCAGCCTTTAGTACTATTTAAAGGACTGATACAGAATGAAAATTAAACATTCTTATTCTTCTGACAACCCTCTTAAAGACAAATAATATCATGGAAAGCTCTATCTTTTTTTTAAAATTAGGATTCTGACTATGTGCCAAGTAAACACATAAAAAATAGCAATATTATTGGGACATGACGTTCCAGTTTCTATAGCAAATTAGAAAGGAAAATTTATCATCAACATGGCATATTTTATTTTTATTTATGAAAGAATGGCATGTCTGTGATTTGATTTATTTTATTTCTAACATTTTGGTGTGTATAGGTAAAATAAATAATGTCAGCAAATTAATGCAGATCACTATAGAATACTGAAGTATTTAATGCAAACAAAACCAGAGGGACATAGTAGCATGGAAATTGATGAAATTTTGGGGCTCCTTTATCCTACCCATTTTGTTATAGATCATGAAGTTAG
Source organism: Octodon degus (assembly GCF_000260255.1). Lineage (NCBI taxonomy): Eukaryota > Metazoa > Chordata > Mammalia > Rodentia > Octodontidae > Octodon > Octodon degus. The sequence goes on along the minus strand of NW_004524678.1, from coordinate 9,189,741 downwards.
ACAATTTAGCCAAGATCTTATGAAGTTTTTAGTGACAGAGAAACTTAATATTGCATCTGTTCAAAATATGTGATGGGTCATGGAGACTTGAAATAGCACAAATATTTGTTGAATTTCATTGTGGAGGCAGCTACCACGTGCATGGCCACGGAACTGTGCTTCATCCCCATCCAGTTCTGCTGTGTTCAGGACTCTGCTCTACTGCATTCAATACAATCTTCATGGGCTGTGAGCAAAGATTTCACAAATGTGGGAGTGATAAGAAAGCTTGCATTACAAGCCTGAGTAACTTTGGCAGACTCACCTTAGGGACTTTCTTAGAATAGGAAGTTTCTGTGGGATAAAGTATTTTGACATGGAAATATCTTAATAACTCTGTAAAGATGGCAGGAGTTCTTAGGGGAATTTTCTCTATCAAGATAAGTTGCAGCTTTGCTGTTTTTCCAAGTTTCAAAATGAGGGTTTCAAAGACAGCAAATAGCTGGTGACTAGAAAAAGCAGTAAACTTGTTCTGCCTTATTTATAACTGCAAGAAAGATACTCACAGCATCTGCAGCACCTGTCTTAAGAAAAATGTGAATAATCTGAGAATAAATGAAGTTTTGCATACTGATAGCTACTAGAGGATTTTAATTTCTACAAGTTACTAATTTGACCTGGGTAGAATTACTAAACTTCTCTGGACTTGTTTTCATTTCAAATAAATGAGACTCAGAGTAGTACATGCTTCCTTTTTTATATTTAATTCTTTATTAGTGCTTATTTGCAGCTCATGTTGTTTAGAGCCATTTTGGAGCATGGGTACCTGTACATAATATAGATTGGATCCTTATTTTTTAAAATCCATTTCCCTTCTGCTTCCTTCTTGGTGTTTAGGATCTGGACTTGTAATAAATCACATCAAGCTGTTTGATAAAATATCTGAAAATAGTAAATGTTCAATTAATGTTACTTTTACTATCATTTGATTCAACTACATAGCAATTGAAGATAGAAAATTCACTCAGGGATCATTACTAAGTCAACTAGAGCACTAATTTTCAAATCTCTTGACAATTTGGAGTAGCAATTATTAATTAGCTGCCTATCCAGAGTCATATATTAGCATGTACTCCCTCCAAGTTCTCTAGAAGGAGGAACCACTTTTCTTTGAGATACAAATGTGCATGTACAGGACCACACATTCTGAGTGAGGCCTCTTGCATAAGCTTTGGGTATCATATGTGTATTCTTTGTTTGAGATACTGGGAAATCTGCTTAAAGAGAAATCCCTTGAATGGAAGGACTCCCATCATGCCTCATCTCCTTCTTGCCTGTTTCTTGGTTGGAAGAGAAAATACTCTACTATTTTGGAATGTGAAGAACCTTAAAGAGGGAAGTCATGATTAAAACTTGTAGAACAGAAAGAGGAACCTGGATGCAGACATGATATCTTGTCTAAACATTATTAGTTCAAAACTTTTTTCTCATTGAACTAAGAGAAAGTAGCT
>NW_004524678.1:9174997-9188151 GCF_000260255.1 Octodon degus | reverse complement strand
GATATGTATGTATATTCACTACAAAGTGGTCCTTCATTTATATCACCATTTTTTGTTTTGTCAGAAATGGGTATTCCATTGCCATTTATATATTGTAGATGTATGAATTCAGCAAAGAAATCCAATATAGTCCAGTAGTCTATAATAGTAATGGATTATCCATAGAACTGGCAATGTCAGAAGTTGTTGACTTGAGCCTTTTACAGCTCAGCATATAATATGGTTTTGCTTTTTATACCTCATGTTTATACTTTTCTGCTGGATGGTTAAGACCAATATAAAGCAAGACCTATATAACTAAAAATGTAACTTTTGTGTCTGACAAGGTCAGTCAAATTCCCTCAGGATTTATCCTGAAACCCTGTATAGCAGTTTGTAGATCTTTTGTCATGTAGAGTTTTGATTCTAGATGACTCCATCATAGAGGTTTAAAAATGTAGGTCCCCAGCTTTAAATAATTCCATTTAGTAAGATTCAGGTTGCGACTGGGACAGCTAGATTTGGAATGGCTGGGGTGGGGGTACAATTCTGTACACAGAAAGGTACAATTCTGTGTCATGAGGATTGCAGGCTAAGGGTATCAGTTAACTTGGTTCAGTTCAATCACTCAGTTTGGCCAGCAGATTCCTGATGTATCAGAAACAATGATAAGCAGAACTAGTCTGGGGGCTCTTGTGCTCTTGTTCTTGGAGAAAAACCTGAAATTCCTGTGCCAGTACAAGCGGGCCAATGACCGTATGTTCATAAAGCAACTTTATCCTTGGAGAACAGTGGCCAGTGTACAGATTTTTAAAATTGTTATTTTTTATTAGTACATGTTTGTAGTACATAGTGGTTGCATTTTTAGTGGCGAGTTCATACACATATGTTACATAATCTTAATTATTTTCTCATCCCCTTTCTTCCCCTGTTCCATTTCTTGGCTACTTTTCCATTTGCAACAGATCTATCTCCCTGTTCCTCATCATCTACTTTTTGTTTCTATTCTTTTACTTTATTTTGGTACTAGAGATAAAACTGAGGACCTTGCACTTCCCAGGCATGTGCTTAAGCCCTGGGATATCTCCTCAGCTCATTTACGTTTTTATTTTGCTTTTCATTTACATTTTAGGATTCTCATATAAGAGAAATTGTGCAATAGTGAAGCTTATGTGTATCGTTTATTTCACTTAGCATTATGGTGTCATCCATTTCCCACATATGACTTAAATTTGCTCTGCTTTTTGGCGCAGTGGTACTCCACTAGGTATAAATAACAGATTTTCTTTGTCCTTTCACTTGTTGATGGACACGTAGGCTGCCCTCAAGTTTCAGGTCTGAGTTGTATGACTACAAATGTGTGCATGCCTGTATCACTGTGATGGATGTCTTTAGTTCTTTCAAGAAGATTTTTAGTTTTATGTGAGAAAAGTTGGACAGGGAAAACATATTTTTTTTTTTTTACAAAATAGTGCAATAAATCCAAACTTATATAATCAATTGGAAGCAATAATCCTTAACAAAGGAAGTTATTTAATGTAGGCAGTATGTGGTTCTCAATAGAGCCAGAGAGCAAAGTAGCTAAGTCATTCTGATACTAAGCCTACATTAAAGTAAATTTCAAATCAAATTGGTGGGAGATGAGTAATTAAGTCATGCTTATGCACAGGAGAAGAAAATAACAATTCACGGATCAATAAAAGACCACTCTTAACAATCATCTGTGCAAAAGACTTCTTGGTGTGAATCAGAGAACATATCCTCATAGCCAGCATTATACACTAAGAAGTCACTTAGTCCCAACTATTGCAGTTTCATTCAGCAAGATCAAAAAGCCATTAGCCAGTGTGATGAAATCTTTCCTGTGAACAGGGTCTGGGAGGGTCAAAATCACCTAGCAATTCAATCCTCATTACCTCTTTTTCTTTAAAGTAGAAACCTCCTTAGCTCATATTTTAGCAGTATGTGTCTCTAGTAGGGTGGCTCCATGGTGATCCTGGGTAGTAAAGGAAGAAAAGGGCCAAGGTGATTTGGATTCATTCTGATGCTATTTAAACCCGAGCTCCCCAGCTCCAAGGTCAATTTCCCTTCCCACGCCATAGTTTCCACCTAGAGTGGGACATGAAAGTCTATTTTTGTCATCTATTCTGAAAAGATGAAAATCCAAGCTTATATCGCTCTATGGGGAAAATGAAAAGCATATGATATCTCTTTGAGATGAGAGCTTATCCTTTCCTCCTCAGTGATTATTTTCTGTGCCTTCGTTACTGTGCCGAGCACCATCACCCTTCTCAGAGTCGACTGCATTTCTGAATTGGAAGCACTTGTGGGTTCTTTGGGATCAGAGACACTTTCCTTGCTAAGTGCGAACCATTTTTATTGTTATTATTGTTATTAAGTCAATTCCCAAAGTCATATCCACTAACGTGGCATTTTAAAAAATGACAGATTGCAGCGTTGTACTGGGAAATGCTGTTCAGCTGGCTTTTTGATGCCAGCCTCGTAAGTATTGCTTTTGTGGTGGTGCTTTTGGGAATGACACTTCTCTTTGGTGGCTTAATATGCCCACAGGTAGAAAGCTATTAAGGGAATAATGATGGGCAAAAGCAGGTGGCACGTGCATTATGACTGGCTCGTCTTCTATCTTAGGCATCTGTAGTTTAAGAGTGTGCGTGGTAACTGTACATAAAGACTGGCTCTTGAGAATAATGCAGAGTGATGATATTCAAACACTGTTCTTTGAGAACCATTAGAGTAATTGGTTTAAAATGCACTGTTAGTAGGCATCAATTCTAAGCAATATGCTAAGTTTGTGGAAGCATGGATTTTCTATTTAATTTCCAGAGGGAATTTGTATAATGCCTTTTCATTACATGATGGTGAAATCCACAGTACACACACACACACACACACACACACACACACACACCCCAGAAATTAGGCAACTCTGCAGCATGAGAATCCAGGGAACAAAGTTATCCAAATTTTCATAGCACTGAGATAAATCATGAATACATACCAAAGACATACCTCTCCAAATATTCATCTGATGGCAATGATTGCTAACTTAAAGAAATAGAAAAGTGCTTTTGTGAAAAATTTCTACAGCCCTTTCTTGATGCATTGATTTGATTATGAATTTTGTACTGCAGACAAAGAAAATTGGGATGAGTCTGTTCTGACTTTCTTCTCCTTTGTACCTGGTAAATGCTAGCTATCCTACGTAAGGGGTTAAAAGAAGGTATTGGCTGAATCCTAGGTGAGATGATTAATTTCAGCGCAGGCACTGTGCTGGTCATAACTACTACATGCCCCCATATCATCTCTTCAGCTTGTGCTTATCAAATACGAATCAAAGCAGTGCTAAGGAGTCCTTGACTAGGGCTAGATGCATTTCTTCGGAATCACACAGAGGCAGAAGAAAGGCCTTCCTATGCCAGACGGTGAGCATCTGGACAGTAGGTCCCATGTGGGTGCTTACGTAACCCACCCTGACTCAGAGAGTGCTTGACAGATTCAAGCAGAGCTCTTGGATTCAATTTTGATTGAGCCACAGAGAATGTAGCACTACATTCCAGATGCCTTGTCTGTGTTAAAAACTGATGAATACAGTTCTTTTTTATTAAAAGCAAAGACAGAACAGATGTATATTGCTTCATTTTCTTTTCTATCTTTGAATAAAAGAAAGCATAGCCCAGGTGTTCCTTGTCAACAGAAAAACTGAATGGAAAAGGAAATTGTATTACACACTCTTTATGGAAAAACTGAATCTCTGTCATGGAAATAATTCCAGGCTTACTATTTGTTCTACCTATGTCTACTATCTTTAAGAAAAAGTCTCCTAAAATTAATAAAAAATTAACCACTAAGATGCTTTCCCTAGATATTAGCTTTTGTAAGGGCAATTTTAAAATATGAGTAAAACGCACCACCGAATTTTATGTACCATGAAAGAATGAAAAGAACTTCGGCTTGATTTTGAAGATTCTCTAGTTCAGCACTATTGTAACACTCAAGATGACATCAACATTTATGAGTGATGAGCCCTGCCAAACCCTGCCATACTTATGAAAAACATAAGTATTTATTCTTTTATTCTGAACTAGACCAGAGAAGTATCATGACATGATATTGTCTCCACTATCCTTTAAACAGTCAATATATGTAACAACTTTTGTTAAAAGCGACAGTGTATAAATGATTTCATTGAATTAACTGTTCTTTTGAAAGTCAAAGCCGTGTAAACTCTTCTTTCCTTAGAGCAATTCTTTTTTCAGTGTATTTAGTACAGGGTCTATAGGGTCTCCCTACACAGATTGGACAGATAGTGATCTTCCTGTTTTCAGCTTTCCAACACTGGGATTATAGGCGTGGGCCATCATGACCAGTCTCAATGGCCATCTCAGCAAGCACCAGGGGGAGGGCCTTCATGGCACTCCGAGGCTCAAACAGCAGTCCCTATTCCTGCCTAAGCAGTTACTTTAGTCTGCTGAACTATCTGGTCATCCCATCCCTGAATAATTGAAAAAAAAATCTATATTCCATTACAAATTAAATAGAAACCCTTACTATTTTAATGATTAACCCTACAAAATTGCATGATTTTAGATTGACCAAGCTGTCATTTTCATATTTCTACACTGGGCAGGAATTGAGAAATTAATTGAGAATACTGATTGTGTCAAATTTGTGCAGATTATCCAATGAACAACAAAAGTTCTGTTGTGGTACTGTAAGAAATTTTGAAAAGAACCACAGGTTTTTTTTTCAATAAATTATACATGAAAATGATATACTTGTATTCCATTTAAGCATAACAAAAATGAATATATCCCTTCCCTAAAATGCAAAAAATGAATATGTACATGTTTTTAAAGCAGATATACTAGAAAAACTATAAATTTAAGAATTATTTTATTGATTATGATATTTTATTCTGATTTTCATTTTTAATATGCCATAGAATCATAACAAGAAGTCAAAATGATTACACATAATTGTGATTTCTTTTCTCTTAGTAATATTATTTTCATTTTATTTCAATGGATGAGAATGTCACTTTAATTTTAAATGTTTACATATTTAAAAGGTGGTTTGTTCTATAATTCTATATGAAAATGTATTCATTTTTTTAACAGATTGCCTATCAATCAATTTCTTTTTCTCTAAAAATTATAGAATAAAATTACTTCTATTTCTGGGTGATCAATTTCAATTATAAGTTTCTAAGTTTTTAACCTGTTATTGTTTCTCTCTCTCTCTCTCTCTCTCTCTCTCTCTCTCTCTCTCTCTCTCTCTCTCTCTCTCTCTCTCTCTCTCATTTAGGTTGACCTTGAACTAACCATGTAGCCCAGACTGGTCACAAACTTTCAGTACTTCCTCAGCCTCCTGAGTCCTGGGATTGCAGATGTGTGCTACCACACCTGGCTCACATTTATTTTCTTTCTTTATTTGGCCAAATAATTTTGCAAAGAATTTACATTTGATTTTCATTAATACTATTAAATATTGTATTATTTTTCATGAATTGCACTTTACACTGTGAATGGAAATACCAAATACTCAGTAGAAGCAAGAGATAAGAAAACAGACTAAGCTGTTTAGCCAACATAGTGATATAAAATAAGCATTCAATTTATATTATAGTGATGTGTGTTTTTAGAAACACATTACCAAAAGAGATCTGAAGGAGAAATACTTAACTTGGATAGATTGATGTCTCTCTGTCAAATCATAGCTATGGAACTACTAATCTTTGTAGATCCTTGCTAAATTTATTATTTTACAAAAGCACATATTATCTGATAGGATGATTCACAGTGTGTTCTGAACAATTCAAGACAGGATTAATCCATCATATAGGAATGTAGAAGGCAGTTTCTGGTGCACAAAGGAAAGTCGTGGGGTTCCAGTGTACCCAGAATTATACAACTGTCGGCTTGTGGTGATTCATTTAAACTTGCAATTTGAGAAGGTTTTTTTTTTTTTTTTTTGGCTGGCTCAGCCTGCTCTAAGGGTCAGTCTGGTGTGGCATGTGGAGCTGGGGATTGAACTGTGGTTCAACTGAGTTTGCCCAAGCAGATGCTTTAAACAACGGAGCTAACAGTAAGCCTCCTCAATTTGCAATTTGAAGCCATTTGACGTGAGATTGTTATGGGTAAGTAGGAGAAAGCACACTGGGATGAAGAAAGGACTTCACTTTTGGAACAAGTTTGGGAATGTGTTTTGTCCCTTACTAATTATGCCACTTTAGCCAGGTTTCTTAATCTTTTCATTACTCAGTTTTGTTTTACATTGAATGAGTAATGAAAATAACTCAAAGTGATATAACATGTAGGCATCCATTGCAAGGTTCTTTTGTGTTATATTCTGAGAAATTGAGAATTTCCGTGACAATAAACCATTACATGGACACTGAAGAATGTTTCTCTGGCCTTTAGTGAATCATATAATTATATGTCAACTACTTATCTCCTTGGGCTATTTTACTTAATTTTCATTTTAGAAAAGGTGATGCACCACTTTGGGCTACATTTAAATGGAAAGTTTGGAGAAAACCTTTTCCTTGTAGTTTTCAACAATAAAACCCCCAACTGATGGAGAATGTGGGTGACACATGCACATGTAGAGACTTACCTAAGAAGAAATGAATGGAGTACTTCACATATTTATGGAAATTAATTTAATGGTACATGTGTGTTGCTCACTACCTTGTGAAAATAAACATGATAATTCTGAAGTTTGGAGAGTTGGCAAAGGAGAAGAAAGGAAGGACTATTGATAAAATGCACATGAAATTAGAAGTAGGTAAAGAATTTGAAGTAAGATTTTTTTACAGGAAAAATTTATCTTGTGTGTTATGTTGACTTCTGGTAAGAATATGTGAAGCAAAAATACAGAAAGAAATGTGGAAAAGACAAAATTTTCTCCATTACAAATTATGTCAAATGCATTGAATTAAAAGCTTAATTCTTTTTTTTTTTAAATCACCATCTAAAATGCTTGGGGACTGTTACTGGCTAGAATCTCTATCTCCTAATCCCTCTGGACAGTTGTGGCAATTTTAGATATGTGAAGTGAATAGAAGAGATCAAATTGTACATTACAATGAAATTGATCTGGCTATGAAATGAATTTGGTATCCAATCTATTCCTCATTTTAATTTTTGTCTTTAGGGAAAATATAGGCCTTGCTTTAATTTTATTTGCACATGCTTAGAAATACTGTAGTGGATGGATTTTACTCTGATAAAAAAAACCCAAGCTATAAATAAACACATTTGTCATTGCTGGTAAGTGAATTCTACAGTTATGCATTGTTAAAGTAATGGCTTTGAATGAATATATTAACTCTGGTGAAGAAATCAAAGATTGCAATTCTACTGAAGTTCAATTTATTATACTTTTAGGCAAGTAAAATAGCTATGATCTTTCATTTAATTTGTATTGTGTAGTGGATAGTGCTGCTGCTGTTTGTTCCTCTAAAATGACAATGTGCTATCTGCTGGCATTTGCAGCCTGCTACTTTAATATGCATAAATCCCATTATGCGGCATGGTTGATGCTTTTAAGATGAGTTGGTGACTTTCTTAACCTATTTGTTGATTTATTTTAGCAACTGAGAAAGTATCAAACCACTGAAGTTGGATCCTATTAGTCTTTGCTTATTCCCGTTTTCTCTGTACTTTTTATTCTTACAGATAAAAAACAGAGTGCTAGCATACAGATATATAACAGAAAAGTATTTTAAATTGGATGCGAATCACAGTGTGGAGGTTGGCTGTGTGTCTTGGCATTGGCGTAGTGAGCAACTATTTAAATATACATCTATGGACTCAATTGAAAGATTCTGTATCATCTTAATATGAAAGTTTTGAAGGCTTAATTTTTCTTCTTTTAAGTAAGCATTTACATACCTGATAAAGAGCATGGAGGGTTACTTTGGGGAGAAATAAACTGATATATGTTCTAATGAATAGATTTCAATTTTTCAAAAAAGTACATTTTTAAATATGAAGGCATATTCTCTTTTGGTTTTAATTTGAAGTACACTGAGAATAATAGGGAAAAATGTTCAAGTTTTGGTCTTTTGCTTGTGTATTCTATGCGCACTTTTTATTTGTTTTGGAAACTTGTACAACTACAAATGCACACAAGGGTTTAAATTGGCATCTGATAATTATTCTCTTTCTTGAAATCGAAATTTTAATGGGAAACAAATGATGATTCAGATGCCCATATCTTATAAAAAGTACCTTCATACATATAAGACAATAGAAAAGTTAAAACTTTAAAAATTGATTTGAATTAAGATTAAAGTACTCCCACAATTCAGTTTGTTTGCTGTATCTAAAAATGTTCAAGCACAGATTAGACACCTTAGTGTCTATAACACTTAGACTTTTAAGGAATTAATTCTGTCTTGGTTACTTTCCACTCTTTGCTAGGACAAAATACCCGACACCCAAAATGAAGGAGGGAAAAGTTTATTTAGCTCATAGTTAGTGGAGATTTCAGTCCATGCTCGGCTGGCTCCAAGGCAGAGTAGCACATGGAAGAGGGCAGCAGTTCTTGGCTGGGGGAAAACAGCAAAGAGCAAAGGCAGGAGCAGCAGCAGCTGCCTCTCACACAATGTCCAAGCCCTCCTCTTGCACAGGATGAGGTTGTTTACAAAGTAAGAACCCTGGCTCCCTACTGAGTCACTTAATTAAACTTCTAAATTTCTTCATTTGACACAATGTATCAACCAGTACCAGCCATAACTCGTTTGTTTTCTGGATCTAAAAATGTGCAAATATAGATTAGACTTTTTAGTCTCTATAGCATTTAGACTTTCCAAAAATTAGGCACTAACAATTAGAGTTCTACTATTATTCATTTCTTTAATCATCAAACATTTATCAGTCATATACTGTTTTTGATACCTTTCGATGCATAAAATGTTGGTTACCAAACAATTTAAACATTTATTATCTCACACAAATTCTGAAGGTCAGAATTTAAAAGAAGCCTAATTAGGTGGTGATGGTAAGATTATGGTTGGGATGCCACGTTGGGCTGGAGGCACTAAGTCTTCACTACCGTGAAGGGATCATTTCCTAGATTATTCTGCAATTTTCCAACATGTGGGTCTGCTCAGGATGGGACAGACTTCCTTCCCCAGATGAACTGAACCAAAAGAAAGACAGTGCACCCTAACATAAGCTGTGGTGTCTTTGATCACCTAATCTTGGAAGCAACATTCATCTCTTTTGCCACATACTATTGGTCACATAGACCAACCCTAATACTATGTGGCTGTGCATACTGGGGACTGTGGAAATCATTGCGAACCATGTTCTTGGCTTATTTCCATACCTGTGTGCTCCAAGGAATATAACACACCAGGCATGTGTAGATAGTATACAGATTATATTCTTAAGGATATTTTGGGCAAGCCAAATAGCTCAGCAGATTAAAGCACCTGCTTAGGCAGACATAGGGGCAGGGAGTTCCATCCCAGGTCTGCAGTGCTGGCCCTGCTCCTGGGGCACGCTGAGACGACGATTGAGACTGAATGTGGTGGTGTGCCCCTGTAATCCCAGCACTTAGGAGGCTGTAAACAGGAGAATCACTACAATCTGACCTAGTAATGAGGCCCTGTGGATGCTGTACACCTTGCCCTAAAATACAAAAGAAAAAACAAAACAAAACAAAAAAAGTGTACTTTATTTGTGCCTGATAATTCAGGATCTGGGTAGTTCTTGTGCCCACAATGCTTCTAGTTGTAGCACAAAAGCATTCAAAATCAATCTCTTTTTCACGATTTCACATCTAGAAGGATATTTTAGCTATAATTCGTGATACAGATTCTGAGAGAATAATTTATGCCAGAAACTTTGTTAAATATTATGCCAGAGAAGCCAAAATTATTATGTGAAAAGCTCATGTTCTGTGGAAGAGACAGTTTGCATTAGCAATGCTTTATTTCTTAGACTTCAAGAGCCAGTTTACAGGGCCGGCACCATAGCTCAGCGGACTAAGCGCTTGCTTAGGTAAGCGCAGGGGCCAGGGTTCAGTCACTGGCTCTGAATGCCATGCAGGCCCCGCTCTTCAGCGCACTGAGCCAAAGATGGAGTCCTGGCGTGGTGGTGCGTGCCTGTAATCCCAGCCCTTGGGAGACAAAAATCAGGAGGATTACTATGAGTCTGGGCTGTGTAGTGATACCCTGATGACCAAAACAAAACAAAACAACAACAACAAAAAAACACAACAGCAACAACAAAACCTAAACAGTTTGCCCAATATCTCCTTTCAATCCTCATCAAGAAACCCTTTGGTTTCTTGATAAGTCATGAAATTCGTATGGTTACTGAACTCATGTGCATAAAAATGAATTTTTTTTAACAGTTCAGACTTGTAGTGATTGTCCTGTTTCAGCCTCCCCAGGGCTGGGATTACAGGTATACAGCCATGCTCATTCAGCAAGACTGGGGGTGGACCGGTGTGGCATGTGGTGCTGGGGATCAAACCCCGGTCCTTGTGCTTGCCTAGGACTGCCTTAGACTGCTAAGCTATCTCCATGGCCCACACAAATGAATTTTTGTTAGCATTTCAGATTAATGTAATAGTAGCTTGCATTTTAGTTGACTTTTCTTGGTTCGGTGCTTTTATCTTATGTATCCCTTTTCCCCTTTTTCTCCCATAAAGTAAAGCAGCGAGAAAGAAATGTTTAAGCTTGCTGTTATTTTTGCCTAATGTTTAAGCACCAATGCATATGTCTGTCCAGGCTTCCTTTTCCACAATATCCAGCTACTGAGCACGAGGGCTTATGCACACAAACTTTCCATTTTCCATGTCATAACTAAGCACTCCCATAGATATTGATTAAACACACGCGGGACAAATGTACCACGATTTCAGGAAACAAAAACTGATCTGCAATCACCTACGAAAAATGGAAAAATTATCATAAGTGATATTGGAGAATCTTATGGAACACAGGGAAAAATCACATTTTCATCCTAGGCAGGAGACTTACTTTCTTCTCTGACTATTCCTTTTCTCTAAATGTCTGTTCCCTTTTTTCTCTCTCTTAGCTTTCTCTTTTTCCATCTCCTTCAGAAAGGGCTCCTAATGACTTCGGCATTTTTCATATCACATATCCAGGCATAAAGGCAGAGACTCATTTAAATGTCAGTTTCAGTTCCAAATTCTCAGGGAAAGAACTTCTGGGCTCCATGTGACTGAGTTGTTTGTCTCTCTGTTTTTCAGATGAGCCTGACAGGAAGTACATGTAGCTCAATTTTGTCTGATTGATTCTGAATCAATTAATTGTGTGGAGAGTTTACAAATGTTTGTGAATGTGACTATCATCTGACAACCTTAGTAATGCAGGTTGGGTGTCTTCTTAGAAAGGTGGGGTAGATTACATGTGGGCATTCTGGAGTTTTAAGTTCAGTAATTTTTTCCTGTTCAATGTGGAATATTTTCTTTCTGTATATTCTCTTTATCTTCCATCTCAAATTTTCAAATATTTCCATTTAGAATAAAATCACATGCCCAGATTTCTTTATTTATATTGAAGATGTCCTTTTTATTTTGACTGTTCTACTCAATGGCAAACTAATCAAACTTATTATTAGTAAGTTCTGTTGCTATTATAAAATACTATATTTAAGTTAGCAACTGTAAATAAAGCATCTTGTTTCATGTAGGTTCATTTACATTTATTATTTATATTTATTTTGAACAGTAGCCATGATTGCACAAGAAATAACATCAAGAATCAACAAATGGTATAATTGTCAATTAAAATGAGCACATTGGATTATATCAAATTATAGCAAAAGAAAAGAGACAACCGATAGAATAAGGAAAAATTTTCCAGCAACATGTTAGACAGAGAACTATTATCTAGGATATATAAATAATTAAAAAAATAGATTCCCCCTAAAAACCAAATCAAAAAATAGACCAATGAAATTAATAGATACTTCTCAGTAGAAATGGCAAATAAATACACAGAAAAAGTATTCAATCTCTCTGGCCATTACAGGAATGCAAAATAAAACAGCATGGAGAAAGAATCTCACTCAAGTAATGGCTATAATAAGAAAATAAAATAATTCAAACAATAAATAAACCAATGCAGTCGGTGAGGTTGTTGGGAAAAGACAACTCTTTCACATTGTTGTAAGAAATATGAACTTAGTACAACAACCCACTATGGAAATAAGTATAGGGATTCTTCAAAAAAAATCCAAAATAGAATTTCACTTGCCCCATATATTCCTCTTCAATGTGTTTTCTTGAAAGAGCTTAAAACGTTGTATCACACTGATACAGTTATACCCATGTTTATAACAGCACAACTAATAACAGCTAATGCTTGGCAGTGGCATATACGCCTATCAACAGGCAAATGAATATAGACATTGTGGTATTCATACACAATGGAATATGACTCTGCCGTAAAGCAGGATAAATGGGTCATTTGTAGGAAAATAGATGCATCTTGTTGAGTGAAATAAATAGGAGACACAAGTGTAAATATCACATGGCTGCTCTTACATGAGAAACCCAAACTATAAATAAATTAAGGAGCAAAAATAGATAATAGGAAATGGAGATAGAAGTTTTGAAATAGGGAAAGGGACTAAGAGATGGAAGAACAGTGAAGAGAGGGGTGGAGTGGAAAAAAAAATTAAGATGTGTTATGTACATGTGCTGACTCCTCATGGTGAATCTAAGTACTGCAAATATGTAATGATAATAAAAATTAAAAATTAAAAATTTAGAAAATCTAGTAAAGCTTCAGTTGACTTATATAACAAATTAAGTGCACAAGAGAAATTAGTCCATGACATACTGTTATGGCTCAGGGAATCAAAGTTTTGGTCAGAGAGAGAAACTGGAGTCACTGGAAATTGAAAATAGACACTCCAAGGTGCTACTTATCCTCAGTATCTGTGTCCTTTCATGGGTGAGTGGCCAGAGTCTTGTTTCTTTCTCCTGTTCATGTTTTGAATCTCCAGAGTTGAAAATGTTAAAAGAGTTGAAATAAAAATATTGGTTTGTTCCATTTTATACGAGGTGTTTATCTCCCATCAAAACAGTTAGTTACAGTTCATAGTAAAACTGTGCTACCAAGACCCATGGAGTGGCCATGAGTAAGGGGAATATTTTTATCCATT
>NW_004524678.1:9172526-9173332 GCF_000260255.1 Octodon degus | reverse complement strand
TTGTAAGGGGTATAGTTTCCTTAATGGCTGTCTTTGTAAGTTTGTTGCTTGTATACAGGAATGTTATTGATTTTTGAATGTTGACTTTTGTATAAGTATATATTGAAAGCTAAAATTTAAAATTTTTGATGGATTCTAATCAACTGCTTTTGTATGTACATCATTTTTGTGTCTAATCTATGAAAAATATGAGACACAAAGTTTTACAAGTTTTCTCCAATATTATTTTCAAAGTTTTTAGTTCTATGGTTTGTATTTAGGAATATGGCCTATTTTGAATTAATTATGGTTTTGGTGACAAAGATGCATTAAATTGAAAATACACAGTTGTGCTAGAACTCTTTATTTTAAAGACTCTACACCACTGAATTGCCTTTGTACCTTTGTAAAAATCAGTTTTCCATAAATGTGGGTCTAATTCTGTCCCTATGTTGTATCATTTATTTGTTTGCGTTTCTGTCAATAATGCACTATTTTGATTACTATCATTTTACATTAAATTCTGAAAATCAGTAGTACTATTATTCTTGTTTTTATCTTTGCTTTGTCTAATTTAATCCTTTGCATTTATATGAAGTTTGAAATGAGTTTTTCAGTTCATACAGAAAAAAAACCTACTAGGCTTTTGCTTTGTGTTGTATTTGAAGAAAATTGAGAGATCAATTAGAAGACAATTTGCATCTTAACACACTTTTTTCTGAGCACAAACAGTATGTTTTTTTGCTTTTACTTCTTTCATTTCTCTTAGCAGTGTTCTGTAATTTTTAGGAATTTGCTCTTTCATGTTTTCTGAAACTTTTATGCAA
>NW_004524678.1:9171153-9172383 GCF_000260255.1 Octodon degus | reverse complement strand
GAGAGAGAGAGAGAGAGAGAGAGAGAGAGAGAGAGAGAGAGAACAAGACAGATGGATCTTGATCTTTTCTAGTAAGGAGTTGAATTTGTACACAGACAACATGAACATGCCTAAGCTGTAAAACTCAGGGGAAAGCCATATACCAAGTATTTTTGGTGCTATTGTAAGTGTTATTGTGTTTTAGTTTAAGTTTCTAATTGTTCACTGTGTAATTAATTTTTCTATACTGATCTTATATAATTCCATTTTTTAAAATCTTACATCAGTTTTAGTAGGTCTTTTGTATATTATATTGGATTTTTCTATGTAGACATTCATGTCAATTTTGCATGAAGGTTTTTAGGCTTTTTCTTTTTGAATTTGGATGGCTTTTACTTCTTTTTTAAAGTCTTTTCATAGGATACAACCTTCCATTAGAATAAGGAAAAGAAGTACAGCAGATATCCTTGTCTTTTTCATGATCTCATGGAAAAAAACATTCTGCCTTTTGTGATTGGTTAGCTGTAAAGTCTTAGTAGATGTCTTACAATATTGAGAAAATTTCTTCTTTCTTATATTACTGAGACTTCTTATTTGGAATAGACATTGGATTTTGTCAATATTTTATAAATATAATAAATAACATTGAATTTCCAATGCTAAATTACCCTGCACTTCTGACATAAACTGCTTTTGAACAAGATATAGTCCAAAGCCTATCTCTGTGGTGAATGTTTGAAACTAGGGATAGTACACTGGGCATGGTGGTGCACACCTGTAATCCCAGCTCTTGGGAGGCTGTAAACAGGTGGATCACTATGAGTCTGATCTAGTAGTGAGACCCTGAACACCTTCTAGACCTTTCCCTAAAATAAAAAAAAAAAGACTAGAAATTAGGGATAGTGCTAAATCATACACATACCATGTTTTCTTCTAGTGCCATATATCAATTATACAGCTTAATTTATAAATTAGGCACAGAAAAGCATTGATAGCAATCATAAAAGTAGAACCTTTATCAGTGTGCTGTAATAAAAATTATATGAATTTGGCCCCTGTGAAAATATCTCATGGTGTTACTGATCTTTGTAAACTCTGCATGCAGTTTTTTTACTGAAGACTTCTACCATTTTAATTCAAGGAAATATTTTATAGCTTCTTTTTCACCTAAGTTGTCATTCATTTGTACAAAGTACTTTACAATTTTTTAATTATTTATCATTTTTATAGCATCTATAGAAGCTGTACTTC
>NW_004524678.1:9166204-9168122 GCF_000260255.1 Octodon degus | reverse complement strand
ATGACAGAAAGTAGGATATATATTATATATATGTATATACATATTACACATATTCTAACAATTTTTGACCTACGTTTTCTCTTTCCTACCTTTCCCTTTCCATTGACATTGGCATCCTTCTCCAGATATATATTTATATTCTGGGTTTCTCATATAAAAGAAGCCATTTAATAAGTAATCTTTTGGGCCTGATTTATTCAACAACACTATGGCCTCCAGAACCAGCAATTTTCCTGCACATGGTGTGAATCTATTTTTGTTTATAGCTGAATGAGATTACATTGAGCATGTATACCACATTTTAATCCAGTTATCCACTGGTGGACACCTAGGCTGTTTCTAGAACTCACATATTATGAATTAGGCTACTATTCACATGGACACGCATGTATTATTATTAACTCTTTGGGGAATATACCCAAGAGAGATATGATGGGGTAAAATGGAATTTAAAGTTTTAGCTTTTTTGAGGAATCTCCATACTGATTTCCATAAGAATCACCAGTTCACATTCTCATAAACAATGAAGAAATGGTTCTTTTGCCCCACATCGTCACCAACATTTGTTGCTTTTGGTTGCTTTGATGATAACCATTCCGACAAAAGTAAGATGGAATTTTAGAGTTGTTTTGATTTGCCTTTCCTTACTAGTGAAAGACTGTAAGAAACATTTTCACATACTTATTGGTCTTTGCATTTATTCTTTTGAGAAGTTTATATTCAGTTTATTTGCCCATTTTCATTGGTGTTTGGAGATTAATTTATTTTGTTATATATTCTAAATGTTCACCTCTATTAAAACAGCAGCTGAAGAAAAGCTTCCCATCCTGTACATTGGGTCTTGACTACATCAGTTGCTTTATTTTCTACACAGACGGTTTTTAATTTGATGCAGTCCCATTTCCTGACTCTGAGTATCTCTTCCTGTGCTATTGGTGGTCTGGTCAGGAAGCTCTGTGGCTGTGCCTGCTTTCCAGTGTCTTCCACAGGTTATCTTCTAGCATTTTCAAGGTTTCTGTTTGTATATCTAGGTACACGGTCGTTGTGCCTTGATTTTACTATAGGATGAGATAGATGGGTTTGGTTTATTTGTCTGCATGTGGTAACCAGTTTTTTCAGCATGGTTTATTTTATCTATTTTTATTTTATTTTATTGAGAGACAAAATAACAATGAGACAGTTTCAAAATTGATAAATAGGACAGCTTTAATAATTAATACATTGTACATTGTAATCTTCTTAGTGGTTATTCATAGTACAAGAAGAAGACAGGATATCCTGTCCAAACACTATTAGTACAAATCTTTCTTCTCATTGAATTAAGTGAAAGTAGCTGCATATTTATCCTAACTATTCTATATATACAGATACAAACTGGTACTTCCTTTGTATCCCCATTTTTTGTTTAGTCGTGTCAGAGATGGGTATTCCATTGGCATCTAAATACTATAGGTGCATAAATTCAGCAAAAACAATCCAACACAGTCCAGCAATCTACAGTAGTAGTGGGTTATCTGCAGAAGTTGTTGACTTGAGCCTTTCACAGCTCAGCGTATTAATATGGCTTTACCTTTTATACCTCATTTTCAGACTTTTCTGCTGGATGGTTAAGACCAAGATAAAGCAAGACCTATATAACAAGAAATGTACCTTTTGTATCTGATAAGGTCAGTCAAATCCCCTCAGGATTTATCCTGTAACCCTGTACCGCAGTTTGCAGATCCTTTGCAAGTGTCAGCCATATGGATGGGTCACAGCCATTGCTTGACCTATTTGCTCTCTGTGAAAGCCTGAGAGAATGTTTTCTTTCCCTGTGACTATCCTTAGGCACACTCTACATCATCGATCACATTGCTCTGTGGCCCCATAATCTCCTTGATCAGAAAATTTGGGACACAACTGAGTTACATGATGTTAC
>NW_004524678.1:9155929-9166104 GCF_000260255.1 Octodon degus | reverse complement strand
TAAATAAAGTTTTCCTTCCCTCATTATGAGTGTTGGGTATTTGTCCCAGCAACAAGAAAAGAGTAACTAAAACACCTGATTCAGAGTTCAAAGGCTGTAAAGGCAGAATGAGGCTTCTTCTAGAGAAAGGACATATTCTTCTGGCCTGTACCTATTGAGTCCATTTGGATTATGTTCTTGCTTCCCTGACCCACTCCACCCCACCCTGTCACTGAAGTGTTTTTCTGCTCCTTTGAATGCACAGTAGGTCTCAAGTGAATGTCAATCATTTTTATCTTTTCAGAGACAGCATCTTACCTTGTTGCCCTGTTTAGATCTGAACTCCTGGGCTCAAGTGGTTCTCCTGCTCCTGGGCTCAAGAGATCCTTCTGCCTCAGTCTCCAGAGTAACTGGGTAGGCCTACAGGCACCCAAGTTGAATGGAAAACATTTTGAATCTGGTCTATTCAATGATTCCATACCTGTAAATAGTCTCGACCTTTATTCTCAGATACAGTCCATTTCTTTGGAAGTAGTTCAATACTTGTGGATGTTGGTTTTCATATTTGTTTTACAGAAGGACTGGGCCAGCGCTGAGTCAGAAGATAGCTAACCACCATGACTAGAGCAAGATTTCACTACCATATCCCTGGCCTTGTCCTTTCCTTCTCAAGCCTGAATCACCAGTGTTGTATATAGAAATATAGCATCTGTCAAATGATCTTGATAACAACTAAGAGTAGCAGGTCAGGAAGATAAATGTTTTTGTATAGCTATATTAATCTGTGGTATTGACTTACAACCTTCATTTGTTTTTTTGAAAAAATGTATTTAGTACAGGGTCTAGAGGGTCTATAGGGTCTCACTACACAGATCAAACTTGTGATGATCCTCCTGCTTTCAGCCTCCCATGCACTGGGATAATAGGTATGCACCACCATGCCCAGTCTCAGTCACCATCTCAGTGTGCCCTGGAGGCAGGGCCAGCACGGCACGCCGGGGATCAAACTCTGGCTGCTGTGCTCTGCCTAAGCAGGCACTTTAGTCAGCTGAGCTGTCTGGCAGGTCCTAAAACCTTCATTTTTAATAAAGATAAAAGTAAACTACTGAAATAAACTACTAAATTAAACTGCTAATGTATACGTCACTGTTTCTGAGGATTTTTTGTTACTATTATCTTGATTGATATAATCCCTTTGCGTGGATATACCAAAAGACTGTAGGAAAAGCACCATTGAACGGAACTGTCTTCTATTTCAGTCTGAGTAATAATGAACTGTCATCATCTTTTGGAATGGACTGCGCTGACAGGCAAGATTCTTACCGATTACATATAAAGAATAATAATGGCTATTTAGAAAGGCATTCCTTTGGAAGAAAACTAAAGAAAATACTTTGTTTTTAGTCATGTTTTATTTATTATTCCATAGTCTCTTAATTTTTAGATAAGTAAATCTAAATTAGGGTTTATATAAAAAAGTTCTATGTTTTTCCCATTCAAAATCTGAGAACCAAGGGCTGGCCAAATATCTCAACAAACTAAAGCACCTGTTTAGGCAGAGCGCAGTGGCCAGTGTTTCATCCCCGGCCTGCTGTGCCAGCCTGGCCCCTGAGGCATGCTGAGATGGCAACTGAGACTGGGCATGGTGGTGTGTGCCTGTAATCCCAGCACTTGGGAGGCTAAAAAGAGGAGGATCACTACAACTCCAATCTACGTAGTGAGACCATGTAGACCCTGTCCTAAATACATTAAAAAAATTCTGAGAATCAGTAATAGAAAGTGTTTGAGATCATTGTATATGACCTTTCTAATCTTTCTTTAATATATTAGCATACTGCTGTTATTTTATGCCTCACTATTGCTGTTAGTATATTTTGTGAGCATATCAAATGGAATTATTTTCAATATTCTATAAATAAAGCATCATGAGAGTTAAAATTACATAGATGACTATATTGCCATCTAACATAAGTCAGTGGATTTCATTTCACATAGATAACTTTTATTTTTAAAAAATCTCCTTCAATGGATTAATTTTAAACACCTAAAAGTGGTACAAGAGGATACAGTACCGTACACCTTCTATTCATCCACTGCCAAAATGATAGCATGGTCCATATAGAGAAGTATTTAAGTATTCATTTTACCTGGAATTTTAGTTTCTTTTGAATAAAAGTCTATTGATATTCATTCCCTACAGAATGACTAGACACTAATTCTAATCCGTATGTAATTAGTCATATAGACTCATAGATTGGCAAATCATTCTAAAATAAAACTGCAGGATACCAAGCTATTTTTAAATAAACTCTTTTCCTGTCCTGCAAAGGAAGTCATTAAATAGCATTATGAAAAGTGACCAACTAAAATATTTTTTTTTTCAGATTTTAGGTTTGAGTAGGTTTAAAATAGCAAGAACTATTGCTTCCAGCAAAGCATGAATTTCTAGAGTTTGATTTTTATTAGTCACATTAAAAATAAGGATGTGTCATACAAATTCACACTGATTGATGCCAGCCCTTCTCTTCCCTTCCATTTCATTAGTATCTGTTTTTTTTTTTTTTTTTTTTCATGTATTTTAGGGAAGGATATACAGGGTGTTCAGGGTATCACTATTAGATCGGACTTGTAGTGATCCACCTCTTTATAGACTCCAAAGAGCTGGGATTACAGGCTCGTGCCCCACTCCCACTCTCAATCACCATCTCCGCATGCCCTGGGGCAGGGCCATGATGGCAGGCCTGGGGATCGAACCCCAGCCCCTGCGACTGTTTGCAAGTGCTTTAATCCACTGAACTATTTGTCTGGCCCTTTCATTCGTAGCTGTTGTCTACTAAATGTACTCACTGTCATCACTTAGACATTTTAAATCGAAATCATTATTTTACTTCTAATTCATCTCCAATCATTCAGGTTTAATATTTTTCATTTAATTTGATTCCCACCAGTTTTTCTGCTTCTACGTCCAGTGTCTCCAAACTCCATGCTGCCTTCAGTCACTGGGTCAAGTAGCCTCTTCTCCTCTTCTCCACTCACAATGTAGCTCTTCTCCAAGCCTGACCCTGTGCCATCACTTGTGGGAGTCTAGACCCTGAGTATTCCACAGAATGAGACTCACTTCTCACCTTATGTTTTAGTCATATTGCGCTTCCATTGTTTTGCTAAGTGATTTTCTAATATATTTTGAAGGCTACCATGACTTGATATTACATATTATTTTCCTACTATTGTGGATTTGCTGGCTGGTACTCAAAACTATAATCAGTATTAATTTATATGACCCCTAAGTTTGATCTTTTCATTGCTTTTTTTTTTTTTTTTCATTTATATATTTGGTATAGGGTCTCACTATGCAGCTCAGACTAGGAGTGATCCTCCTGTTTTCTGCCTCTCCAGCACTGGGATTACAGGCGGGCACCATTACACTCTGGCTAATTCACGGGCTCAGGGTACCCTGGGGGTGGGTCCGGCGTGGCATGCTGGATCAGGGATTGAATCCTGGTCCCTGAGCTTGCCAAAGCAGGTGCTTAGTCTGCTGAACTATCTCACTGGCCCACCTTTTCATTGTTTTATATTTACTTCTATGACTTATATTTCTGTCTTTAATCATTTTCTTTTTCTGGCTGCCTGGAGTTTCTATTTTTTTGCATTTTTTGTTGTATGAGCAAAGTTTCTTTTTTTTTTCATTTTGAAAATATATTCTTTATGGAGATAGAATAATAGCTTGGCTATTATTTTCTTTTAGAAATTTAAAGGTGCAGCTGCTTCATCCTTTATAAAGTTTTCCTCATTGGTGTTAGGTGGTCAGTTTTACCTCCTACAAAGGGACCATGTTCTGACTGTTTTCTGTAATTACCTTTAAGTTATTTTAGTATGATGTTCTAGATGTTATCTTCTTTGAATTTGTTCTTCTTTGAATTAGGGTTTACTTACAGTTTATTAATTTTTATAATTAATTTTATTAATTTTTCATGAAAAATTAATATTTTAAAATAATTTTTGTCACCATTAGAAAATCTTTACCATCTTCTTTTCATATTTTATTTCTGCCCCATTTTTTCATTTTTCTTTCTTTTTCATACCAGATGTAACAAAAATATGGTGAAATTTAAATTTTAAAATGATTACAGATAAAGAGATATTGTCATAGATTCTCATCAATGTATCCCCCTTTGTCTGAACACACTTATCTTCTTGCCACACTCTGAAGCCATTCTTGGTTAACTTTTCAGTTGTACTTTTGTTACTGCCTCATCCATAATTGATTCAGATTATTCGCCTTTGATGATTATTTTGATTTTAGAAAGAGGCAGAAGTCACATCTGGTGAACAAGGTGGATGAACACATAATGTTGTGTTTTTATTTAACAAAAGAGCCCATGTGTGAAACAGAGCTTTGTGAGGATGGAGGATAAAACCATTTGCCTGTTTCTCAGGCCATTTTCTACGCATATAATGTCTGAGTTGCTCTAATAAGCCTTTACTCAAAGATTACCTGGATACAATCTCAGCTCCACAGTCCCATCAAGTTAAAGAATCATAATCAACATCACCTCGATGTTGGATGTTGACTGACATGCTTTTTTCCTGCAGAAGAATAGCTGATGATTTCCACTGAGACTGCTGACCTTGGTCTCAGGATTATAACCAGCCCTAAGTTTCATCTTCCATGGGACGTTTCTTAAAAGGCTGGTATCTTGCTGGGCATCAGTGCACAAATCTAATCAAGTTGACAAGTGCCATTGTTCTTGTATGTGCAACAAGTTTCACATTCAAGTGCTACCTGTTCTAACCTGTTGTTAACGTGCTTTCAGTGGAAGCAGAAGATATATTTAGATTCTCAGAAATTTCCTTGATTGTCAATTGCCTGTTCGATCAATCATTTTAATTACTCTCAGTCTTACCTCGGGCTTTGATGTGGAAGGACATACTGATATGTCCTCATATTCAAGTGATTCACATCAATATGAAATCACTTGAGCCACTTGTAAATCATCCTCAGGGTCATGGCAGCATCACTGTAAATTAATATTAAGATTTCATGTGTTTCTTCAATATATTCTTTTGCACGGTAAAATAAAATTTCAGGTTAATGCGTGTGGCTCATGGTCTATGATTTGTGGCACATTCAAAGATCCACTTCTCAACTGTACCTCACAACTGACTGCAGCAGGCAACTTGTGACTTCTCACACACAGTTACAGACATATGCTGTCCCTGGCATTGCAGATCCCTTCCTTTGCCTTGGGTGGTACTTGGCACAGCATTTCCTCTGTGTGTTGCTCTTTTGATTATAAAACTTACACATTAATGTGTTTGAAAGTGTCCCACATTGTTTATATACTTTGTTATTTCGTCTTTTCTCTGTGCCTCATTTTGGATATTTTACAGGCCTGGCTTACATGTGACCAATCCCGTATCCTGCTCTCTCTCTCTCTCTCTCTCTCTCTCTCTCTCTCTCTCTCTCTCTCTCTCCCTCCTTCCCTCCCTTCCTTTTTCCCTCCCTCCCTCCCCCTCTCCCTCTCTCTTGTATTTAGTACAGTGTCTAGAGGGTCTCACTATGCAGATTGGACTTGTAGTGATTCTCCTGTTTTCAGCCTCCCAAGTGCTGAGATTACAGGCATGTACCACCATGCCCAGTTTCAATAGCTATCTCGGGAAATCGAACTCCCAGCCCCTGCATCTGCCTAGGCAGACACTTTAATCTGTTGAGCTATCTGGCCAGCCCCTGTATTCTGCTCTTCAACCTACAAGTTGAGTTTTTATTTTCAGAAAACATACTTTTAGTTTGAGTATAGTCAACTGATCTATATAATGGATATTAAGTTTTAGTTGAAATGATCTATTTACCTACTTTGTGTCTTTTCTATTACTTTTCCTTAATATATGAATATGTCATTTGGGATAAACATTCATATTATCTTGGTAGGCCTCTATGATTTAATTGTTTGTTATTTTTATGTTTTTAAAACTTATGCATTTCATTTATTTGATCTTTTGTTTTAGTTTTTATTATTTATATTGACAACTCACAATGATCACATTTAACACAGGGAGTTCATACAGGTCCCCTTCCTCCAGTTTCTTGGTCATCTTTTATTTGCAAGTGATCTGTCTCTCTGGAAGATGTTTTGTTTTTTGATGATCAGTCATATGGCTTTTCCTGCACACAATGTATTTTCTCTTATATGCTAGTTACTTTGTATCAAGGAACTGAAAACATTCTCACATTTTTATCAGAGATTTTCCATAGTCACTTTTCACAGTAGAGCAAGGAGGTATTTATCTCCTTTCATGTAGGAAGTGAAATGAGCTAGGAACTGGACTGCCATTTTAGTAAGATGCAATCTCTCTTTGAGTTGTCCTATTCCTCTGTCATGCTGGTAGTAATCCATTAAATATTCTCTGTCTGGGAAAGATGGTGGATTATTTAGGTTTTTACCACCTGGGCTTTTCTCTTTAATCTTCTGCTTCATTTTACTTCAAAATTTGCCAAGAATGCTGAGGGTGTTGATGGTCAAATGTCTGAGGCAGAGCCTCTCGAACTAGTTAGGTTTTCTCTGTGAATACTGTGTGAGGTCCTAGTTTACCATTTAGATTTTGTTTGACATAGCTTGCCAGCTCGCCAGTAGCCCTGTGAAGTAGCAAATATTGTGTGTTTGTGTGCAATGGAAGAGCACTGGAGGCTCCTCAGATTTACAATCCATCACTATTGACTCAGGTGAATTATTTGTTAACGTTTTGATGTCCCCAAAGAAGCTTTCTATCTTGGTACTGGTCCTTGCTAATGTACGTGTACACTGTCTAGCATTCTGAGTGGCTAAAGAAAGCCAAAAGTGGACAAAAGAAAGATTCACTTCTCGTTCTAGAATAGGAAAGGCCTTCAAAGAAAAGCCTTCATTTTGTAACTCTCTGAATATCTTTTTTATTTTGGCTTATTTTCTGCCTTTTCCTCTTTTTTTATAGTAAAAGTCTAAACTTGCAATGAATTTGTCACATCATATCCCAAGCCAGAAATTCCTGAGGACGTCATTATTATTCCCTCATGGTGCCGAATGACACGATGGAGTGTTACCGGGCTCATTCCTCCCTGGCTTGTTGACTTTCTTTCTGCCTCCTGGCTGCGGCAAAGTGAGCAGCCTTCCTCTGCCATGCTTTTCTGCTGCACTGTTTCTACCTTGCCTCAGGCCTAAATCAATACAGAAGCTGACCATGGACTAAAACCTCAGAAACTCTGAGGTTTTAAGCCAAATGGATACCTCCTGCTGTAGGCTTGTTTTCTAAGATATTTGGTCACAGTGAAAAGCTAATGTATTTGTGGAACCCTATTGGTGGTTCCTGTTTCCTGCCGCACAGAGGCAGCTCATATTTCTGGGACACCCCAAAGTTAGGACTTTTCTTTTCATACATGGGGATACCCATGGTGGCTCTGCAGCTGTCATCATGCCACAGAATGAATATATTGAATTACACGATAAACACTATAGGTACTGCTTGGATTGCCATGAGAAAAAGAGAAAGAATGAAAGTCAAGAGGTTCATGAATGTTCAAAGAAGTCAAAGAAAATGGCCTGAAGGCTAAGCTCTACCATATACAGCACCATGTGGAGAAAATACAAATGAAGAAGACTATCAAGATGCATGAAAAGAAAAACACCAAACAAAAGAACGATGAAAAGACCCCACAAGGAGCAGCACCTGCCTACCTGCCAGACAGAGGAGAGTCTTGTGTAAAAGTACTTTCCAACATGATTAAACAAAAACGAAAAGAAAAGGTGGGAAAATGGGAAGTTTCTCTGCCCAAAGTTCATGCCTAAGGAGAAACGAAAATATTAAAAGTTATTCGAACTGGAAAGAGAAAAAAGAAGGCATGGAAGAGGATGGTTACTAAAGTCTGCTTTGCTGGAAATGGCTTTACAAGACAACCACCTAAATCTGAAAGATTCATTAGGCCAATGGGCTTACGTTTTAAGAAGGCCCATATAACACATCCTAAAACTGAAAGCCACTTTTTTGCCTGAGCCACTTTTTTGCCTGCCGATACTTGGTGTGAAAAAGAATCCTGGATCACCACTGTATACAACTTTGGGTGTTATTGCCAAGGGAACAGTGATAGAGGTGAACATGAGTGAGCTGAGCCTCATGACACAAGGAGGCAAGGTTATCTGGGGTAAATATGCCCGGGTACCCAACAATCCTGAAAATGATGGATGCATCAGTGCAGTCTTCCTAGTCTGACAGATGTTTCATACAATAACTTCTTCCACTTATTGGAGACTACAGACCAACAAGAGAAACCGTAACTTGAATACTGTTGGACAACTCTCATGACTACATTCATCAAGAAAACTATTTATTAAATTGTAAAAACATTAAAATAGCTCAGTTTTACACATTGGTCTTTTATTAAGTGTCTGCTAAATTAGTGTTAGTGTTAGTGAGATTGAACCATTTGCAAAAGTAAACATAAGTCTTTATATTAAAGAGTAGGTACTCAGCCACACAGATCTCTCATTGCTAAAAAGCCACCCATATTTAAAGTCAGTATAAACTTAATTTAGGGGTCTAGGGCTGGGAAATGTGCTGAAGCTATTCTACCTCATCATTTATCATTAGTACTAAAGAAAAAGTAATGTTCAAGTTTATTCTCACTATAGTCTATAATACTTTAAGAATGGCATTAAAAGTTTATTTAGATAATTCCAACTTGGTTGCACTTATACCCTAAAATGAAACTTTATTTGCAGTAAAATAATATAAGAAGGTAATATGTTAGGTGTACATCTTAAGCTTTGTGATCTGAATTAAATAGTCATGACTTGAAAAAAAAAAGAATATTACAGTTTCTCAAATAGCTGCTGAAAGGCCACTTTACATTTATCTCTCCATCGTCCAAAAAGGCTGATGTAAGACAGTTGTCGATCACCTCTGCAGTGCTGCTGAGTGGAAATATATGCTACTCTCATCCTAATGTATATAAGGATGCATATTAAAAACCTTAGCTTCAGAATAAGCTAATTGAAAATAGCATTAGCTTTGTACGTGTGATTCTAGTTGTACAGCCTTTTCGCAAGTGCCATCTTGTAGAATAAATGTTTCAGGGAGCTAGTGCTTTTGGTCAGTCTCAGTTTCACTGTGTATAGGTTATTAATCTCTCTGAATTTAAACAGGACTTGTTTCTTTGCCAGTAGAATCTCTCAGCCTTACCTCTGCTTTGATATTCTTATCCTTGCTTTTTCCAAGGAAATAATGTGATCATAAAGTTGATTTATTTATTCCTTAACTATGGTCACCACATTATTTTTTCCATTTTTAGTGTTCTCTTTGTTCAACAATCATTTTGATGCCCAATAATTCTTGATTGAATTATTCTTACTCTTTATATGTAACATGCTTCAAATTCTTTCCTTAAGTATATTCTTTATTTCACAACATTGTCTCTCTTTTCTAATCATTGTCGTTCATGTTAAGCTTTCCATATTTCATAAAAGGTTGTGTTTACTTTTATAAGGCATCATGCTATTTATTTATACTTGCATCTACTTGCAATGAGTTTTGAAAGGCTGCTGTGTGTATCTAGATGTGGTCTTAATGAGTTTAAAGGCAGTCAGAATACTCATTCAAGGATGGATGGTTTTAAATTACCTAATACCTAAAATTTTTGTTCTCCTCTCTCTCTTTTTCTTTTTTCTTCTCTTACCTTTTAAAAATTTTATTTTAAAGATAGTATAGTAATAATTGACATGACATTAGAAGTGGTACACAATTAGAAGACTAAGATGACAGGCACTGAAGCATGGCTTTTGTATTACACATTGCTATCCTCAATATAGTTGCTTAGATGCAGATATCAGTATACAAGTTTAGTCAAGGTGAAAAGTCTACACATTAACTGCCATTTTCAAAAAACTGATGGAAATGTAAGGTTTCTTGAAAGCAAGTGGCAATATCAGTCATATGTCCAATTTTATGTAACTATATCTATTAATCTGGGCCATAGATCTGATGATAAAATAGATAAATATCAACCATTGTTAATCAGCTATTGTTGTTTTTAAAACCTGTAACATATGTATTGTATGTCAGCCTGTGTTTCTGATTTTTGCTCTTGTTTTTGTATATACTTTTCAAAATGAAATAAAATTAAATTTAAAATAAATAAATAAATTACCTAACTACTCTTTGTGATTTTCATA
>NW_004524678.1:9142093-9149663 GCF_000260255.1 Octodon degus | reverse complement strand
CTTTAATGAGCTATTTGGTCGGCCCTCTCATTAATCATTTTTATCCTTTCAAAGAACCAGGTGTTTGATTTACTGATCTTTTGTATTGTATCTATTTTATTAATTTGCACTCTCTATAATTATTTCTTTCTATTAGATTTGGGTTTGAATTTTTCTTGTTTTTGTAAGGCCGTGAGACACATCATCAGGTTATTTTTTAGGGATACTGTGTTTCTCTAATGTATGAGTTCATTGGTATAAATGTTCCCTTTAGCATGGCTTTGTGTCCCCTAGATTCTGATGTGGAATATAGGTCAAATATGAGGCAGCTTGTAGCACCTGTGGGGGCCAAGCTCTGTTCCTTCATGCTTGTGGCTTGAAACTTGGGTAGGTTTCTCAAACAGTTCTTGAATTAACATCCCACAGCCAATGCATGCTTTTCTGTACCTGAAGTGAAGGAATTGGGTCCAATATATGACTAACCAAAAAAATTTAGTGAACACCATAAAGCAGATTTTGGAGTGGGTCCCAAAAGTGCACCAAGACTTTTTCTCACCTCTTCTGTAGCAGAGATTTGCTAAATCCCAGTTTATGCTCCTGTGAGAGTGGCTGGCTGGTGGTTTTTCCTGTCTTAACTCCTAGCACATTCGTGTGGATCAGAGGGTCTGGGTGCCTCTGGACTGCTCTATGCCTGGTTTTCCACCTTCTCCACTAAGAGGTCCCCCTTTCTCACACCCACTTCACTCTTCAGAATCTCCTGTAACTGCTTTTATCTGCAATGAAAATGGGGCAGGATTTCTGCGATGGCTTCCTGATACGACCTTCCCCAAATCCAGGGATCAGAAGAGGAATGATCTCTCCTGTCCTCGTTCAGTTGACTGTGATCAGAACTCCTGTCTTCACAGGTGCGTTGCTGTCTTGAGTTGGAATCAGTACTTACAGGCAAGTGCTGCCTTTCCTTGTACTACTGAGTGAGAGAACATTTCATCTCACCCTCTGAGCTGCCACTCATTCAGTCCTAGGACCTTTTGTGTTAGTTCATTCATGTGTCTTTATAGTCACCAATCTTTTTAAGATTCACTTAGTTAATTTTATTGCCAGGATGAGATCATGAGGTTATGGTGAGCCCCAGTTTCTTCACATAGCTGCTTACCCTTTTGCTTTTACGAGAGTATCCTGGAGCCAACATGGTTCCAGGTCCTTCTAATCTGGAAAGTAAATTCTGGCTGTCATGATATTCTTTAACAAACAGTGTTCTCTCACTCTATATTGGCCTTAGAGCATTTTGACTACCATGAATGTTTGGTTACTTTTTGAGATTTCTCTCTCTCATTTTTGTCTCAGTTCTAAATGCCATGTTCTAAGGCCAAAAAGATAAGAAGTATTAAATATTCATGTACACAACAGAAAAGTACATCCTACAGATACCTTTTCATTATTAAAAAAATGGTATTAACAGCAACCTACAGAATATTTTCAGGCTTCACCAAGGACCTATCAGAGTGTGAAGCTGAGTGAAGAGGTAGCTTCCATCTCTTAAATCCACTTCTCACACTTATTAGGTGTACATTTTCAATGAATCACTCTAGGTTTTCCTTCCTCTGTAAAATGGGCATAATAATATCCTATGAATTTTTTGTGATGATGAAGTGAAATATGTAGGTAAAGTCACTCTTATCATATCTATCCATTCAGTAAATGGTTTTAATGATAAGTGCCCAATAAATAGCTTTTAAAGTAAGGGAAGTCACAGAGTGGACATTCATAAAAGTTGATTTTTCTAATATATTCTTGAGTTGAGAATTCAATTCATTTTTGTTCTACGTCTAGATTGATTGAAATGAGGATCTAGGGTTGAGAACTTTTGTCTGATCACTGATATGAAACGTACTCATTACATCACATATTAGAATATTTTAATTTAAGCTTTATTTTCTAATTTCACACAAGAGCTATTTAATATAAAAAGCTTTGATATTCCTGATGTAAGGGATTTTTTATTTTTTGACTTTTATTATTAATTTCAAATTTTATTACATTTTCTAAGCGGTATATTCTTTCTGCTTTATTAAACATCTTAAATGTTTTAATGACTATAATATGATGAATTTTAATGTTTTTGAAGGCACTATCTTAGAGTTCTTTGAGGAAAAGATATATTTAGTTAGGTTGTGTTAATGTTTACTTAAGTTGTGTTTGTGTTTCTCTCTCTCTCTCTCTCTCTCTCTCTCTCTCTCTCTCTGTGTGTGTGTTAGCATATGTTGGCTTTTTTCTGTAGGCTGAAAATTATAGTAAGAATTAACGAACTCAAACGAGGTTTTCTGAATTTCTTTGAAGATGGTATCTCTACAAATGGTAGAACCTTACTACCAAAGATGAGGCTGGTACAAACATCATCATGGCCAGCAGATTTGAGGCAATACTCAACTGTTACAGGCAGCAGTGTTCTGTAGCATTGGGTAGTTGATCATTGTATTTTAAGACCTTAAATAAGTAGGTGGAGCTCTAAAGCTTATGTGCTTTGTGTAAGTGGAAAAGTCTTAAGCATATTAAAACAGAAGTTAGACTTGAATCAACTAAATAGTGAGTCCAGGCTTCTCATCCAATGCCTGGATTTTGTCCAAGTCACAGGCCTATGGCCAGTTTAATGAAGAAAAGCTGAGTCCTCTTTACTCTGACTAAGGTTCCTTAATTTACATTGTTAATCTTCCTGTCAGCCTCCCTGAGTGGGCCAGTGACTACTTTTTATATAATTATACATTTCTGAGTGGGTAATAACTAGACAGCTGATTAGTGGACCATAGCTTTTGGGAATATAAATTCTTCAGGCATAAAACTTTCACTGGATCAATTGCATAAATGTAGGCCTTTGGAAAAGTATGGAATTAATTGAACGTTGTCTCTGTTTGGTCTCACACTGGATCCTTTGTGTACTCCGACTTACCCTGTGGTAATTACCAAGGTGCTAGCAGGAATAATTGGAATCAGTATGCTGGGCAACTGGCAGAGTGCACACATTAGGAATTCTGACACTTGAAGAAAGAGCTTTGTGGCAGGCAAGACTGAGTGAAAGCCCACAGAACTACCTGTGAGTAGTTCTACTACTAATTTTATACAATAATTTGACTGGGTCATAGAGTCAGATATGTGACTGTACATTATTCTGGATGCTTCTGTGAAGGTGTTTTGGATAAGGTTAATATTAACTCCACGTAAAGAAGATCACCTTCCATAATGTAGGAAGGGCTTATCCAGTCAGTTGAAGGCCTAATAAAATAAAAATTGATCCCCAACCCCCAGGAAGAAGTAATTCTTCTACTAGAGTGTTTTGATTTAAAGTGCAGGTCTCCTTTTGGAGCTTGCCAGTGTTCCACATGTGATATAATTCCTTGACCCACTTCTCTCTCTCATAGGCCTGCCTGCATATCAGAACGTTGTTTGTTCTTTACAAAGACTTTCCCTTTTCTCACATCTCTGTATAAGGATATACCTCAATGTAGAATTGGGTTGTAGTCTTATAAAGCCATCATCAGTTGAAAATATTGTAATTAAAATGTATTTAGTATATCTAACTTGTTAAACATCCAAGCTGAGCAACAGTGTCCTGTATTCTGTGACTGCCCTTAATCACTCTCTTGAGCACATGGAACTTATTTGCTGCTAATGCCCAGAATCGCAAGAGAGCACCAAACCTTTGTTGTTAGCTAGGAAATGGTCAAAATGGAAAGTTGTGGCACAGTTTCTGTTGATTAAATATATTTTTATATTGTAATAAAACTGAAAAACCAAAATTGGAACCATTGTAAATCACTCATACTGAGTGTGTGTATGTATATGTACACTCTTGCGCACACACACACACACACACACACACACAGCTCAGCACACAGGATCATCCCTTGGCATCCACAAGAGATTGTTCCCAGGATCATATTCAAATAATAAAATCTGCAGGTGCTCAAGTTCCTTGTATAATATGGTGTAGTATTCACATAAAAACTATGCAATCTTTTGGTATATTTTATCATCTCTAGATTATCTACAATGTCTAGTACAACTTAAATCATAGTAAAAAGTTGTTATATGGTCTTACTTAGGAAAAACATCAAGTACAAACAGCTGTGCTTTGTTCAGTATAGTGCCACCAGCAATCAGTGTTAATCTGGCTACATAGTTCGTGATCTGTAGCTGGTTGAATTTGCATATGCCAAACCAGCAGACACTGACTGCAAACTATACACTCACTCACACACACTACATACACACACACACTCACCCTGTCAATCATGGTTCTCAAAGGGCTCTAACTCATACATGGCTTCTGCCATCCAAAACAATAAAATAAGGTGGGGATATAGCTCAGTTACACATCATCTGCCTGGGAAGCACAAGGTTGTGAGTTCACTTCCCGACACCTATGCTCCTCTCAAAAAAAAAAAAAAATCCAAAATAATAAAAGGCAGGACCATATTTCTAAAAATATTTTAGAGATTAGAAGCAACATGCAGTACTTAAAAGGCACAGATAGGATGCATCCTTATGATTTTCTCTCAATTTAGCAATTTGGCCTGTGCACGAGACAGATGGAGATTCTGAACAGTGGATTATCATAAGATAAACAAGGGGATGACTCCAATTTTAGTTCTTCTTTCAGATTTTTTTTCCACAGTAAATCAAAACATCCCCCGATATTTGATAAGCAAATTTGATATTTGGCAAATGCTTCATGTTACCCGATAGTAAAAGCTGTTTGCTTTTAACAGGCAGAACCAACATCACACCTTCACTATCTCATCTTGGGAAAAGGTCAGCTCTCTAGCCCCGTATCAAATGTCAAACTGGGCATGGTGGCACACACCTGTAATGACAGTGTTGGGGAGGCTGAGATGGGAGGGTCACTATGAGTCTGAGCTGCACAGTGAGACCTTGTACCAAATAAATAAATAAATAAATAAATAAATAAATAAATAAATATTAAATGTAGCTGCTGTGGTAGAGGCAACATCTATCTTGGTTGGTGGACTGCTGACCTACTTACTAACTAATCGAAGAGTAGGATAACTGGATAACATAGAGGTTTTATGTTTAGTGCTTTGAGGAACATCTATATTGATTTCCGTGAGGGCTAGCCTGCAGTAAATGACATTTCCACCAACAATATGTAAAGACTTCTTTTCCGCATATGGTGTTATACATTTTCTTGGGTTCAATATTTTTTTTATTTATTATTTTTTTGTGGAACCTGGAATTGAAAAATGGAATAAGGATTTTTTTTTCTTTCTCTGAATGCCTTCAGGGCAGGTTTGGCTGGCTTGAGTTGTGGGGATCGAACCACAGCAACCTGAGCCTGACTGCTTTGTTGAAGCATTCACTAAAAGAACTGAGTTAAGGGGCAGGTCCCCTCAATATTTTTGATGATAATCACTTGAATGGTAATATGGCATCCCAGTAATTTTTATTAACATTTTCTGGATAACTAAAAATTCTGAACTTTTTTTCATGTAATTATTGACCTTTCTATTTCATTATTTGAGACATTTGTCCATTTAGTGACGGGGCTAGTTTTTGCTTTGCTGTTAATTTTTTCAATATGGTCAGTACAACAATCTTTTGTCAGAAAATCAGCTGGTGAAGATTTTCTCTATTCTGTAGGCTGTATCTTCCATTAAGAGATGCTTTTTGTGTGGACTTTTTTTAAAAAAAAATCCAAAGTGATTGCATTTTCTGACACTTGCAATTTCTGACCTGTTGGTATCCTAAACAGGAATCATTGTCAGTGCCTGTCTTGAAGTCATTCGTTTATTGTTTCCTTCAGCAATTTCAAAGTTTCGGGTCTTGCAGTTGGGTCACAGCACGCTGTCTTCAGTGAATGAAACTCGTGGCTAGTGGACTATCTCAGAAGGCTGTAACATCATCAACTCGGATGAGCCTAGACAGTGCACCTAGTGTGGTGGGTTCACTGATGATCAATTTATGACACACAATGGAAGCGAATCAGTGTGTGCTGAGTGTGGAGGGTGCATTTGAAGATTATTGCTACTAGCACAAAAGCAGACTTGCAAGATGCTACGTTGTTGATTCTCCTGGAGAAGCTTGTCACACTGGCTTTCCTGATGTGAACTTGGCTGCTATTCTCATCATCAGAGGAGTTCCAGTCCTTGTTGTCACTGAGGATGGCCAGGATTATTTTGGGGGGAGGGAGCTCTGGTCCCTACCTTAGGTGTCGCTTCCTGGCTCCAGGGCAGATCCCTTAGCCCACTGGCACAGATTCTTTATCTTTCTGGCACAGACTTTCTAGCTTCTATCACTGTCCTTTGGGCCTTTCCCTTGAAGATCCTTGATATAGACTTTCATGAGACATCGTCGTGAGCTCTAGACCTCCAGCTGAACTAGTGGAGGACATTGCTATGGGCTATGATCCATGTCCTCAGCTGGATTCTTTGGCTATCCGGTGATTGGGTGAATCTGCAGTACTCTTTTGTATTGGATCCCTTGGGTGAATATTATAAAATAATCTTATAAATCATATGTCCTGTATTAAATCTTTTCCCAGGAAACATGGAAAATGACCAAGATGCAGTGTGGTGATATTTCCTTCAGAAGATTCAAAGGGTGGATGGGGTAATTAAACCACAAAACTCTGCATTAAAAGGGGGACAGTGATGCTCTGTCAGCATTCCTCTTAAATACAGGCTTCTCAAGTGTCCTGTTCTCTCCTCCTTACCAACCTGGGCACTCTCCTCTCCCTTCTGTGTTGTAGCTCCTACTTCCCACAGTGTAAGCCTGCCCTGTACCCCCCTCAGGCAGTATTGCCTCTTGGCCTTCTCCCATCCAGTCAGTGCAAAGGAGGCCTTGGGAACCCTTCATTGTGATTTCTCTGACTTGTGATCCTTAGCTGCTCATAATAGGAGCCCTCTCAAAGTGACTTTTGGTAATAAGCTCTCTTAGAATTTGTTGGGAGATGGAATGAATGTCAGGAGTAGGTGCAGTCACTCACAGAAAATATTCCCTGAACTGCACCTAAGATTTCTTACAGGTAGGATTGCCACTTTGCTTTTTTCTTCTTATAGGGGCTGCTGAATTGTCTACTCCCTCTATCTACGCAGTGTCCTTGGGTTCCCTGCCCACAATCAAGGAGCTGTGCTTGAAGTTGCAAAGTGCTCCCCATGCTTCCTTCTGTCACCTCCCCAAAGCTCTGTGCTCTGTAGGTTTCCACTCACTTCCCCATGAGTGTCCAGAGCTCTTCCTTCATTTCCCTAAATGTAATATGAGGTGGGGTAAAAACATGGACAATATTGAACATTTTAAGTTGTACTATAGTAGAGACACATTGCCATGAATCTTCCTCAGAATATGCTTGCTCATTTCAGACCCACGTATGGCATCATCCTTGGCATTTTCTGCAACAGTTGTAGAAGTCCTCTTTCTTGCATGTCTTCACAAGTTATAATTAAAAACTAAGGTGAATGCACCTGCTGAGTGTTATCCAACAAACAGACAGACTAGTAAAACGTGATGGATATTCCATCGCCCATCTCTGGCAAAAGTAAACAAAAAAGGGGTATAAATGAAGGACCATTTTGTAGTAAAT
>NW_004524678.1:9140479-9141993 GCF_000260255.1 Octodon degus | reverse complement strand
AACCTTAAGAGTCTGTAGGTAGCACTTAAGAAAATATATATTCTGTTCATTATTTCTGACTCTGAGGGTTTAAAGTGATAAAAATTGATAAGTAAGTATCTGAGGACAGCTGGTGAGACCTTTGTATTCCTTTTGCAGTTTTTGTTTTTCTTCATAACATCTCTAGTCAGTATTCTGAGCTATTACTAGCAGTGCTTGTGGAGATATTTTAGGTAGAATTTGTACCAAAGTAATGTGAAGAAGAGACAGGGCCAGAACTTTAATTATTCCCCAATCTATGTTTCAAATTTTGTGACCTTCTTACATCCAACATCACAGCTACTGAGCAACCTCCTATTCCTTCTCCTCATGAAGCTGTGTAAAATGTTTTCCCACACAAATATCTGTCTTGTTTTCGTTCCTTGAATTTATATTTCCTCCCAGAAGCTACAGTTTCTCTAGTGCTGAATAAGAAAGACGGTAACTCGTGCTAGCTTTCCATCTTGCGTGAAACATACTTTACAGACTTTTAAAATATACTTACACATTAAAGAACCTACATTTTTTTCCCCTTCTGCAGAATTGCTTAGAAACCATAGAGTTTGAGAAATGACTACCCATGGTTATCCATCCAGTTTGTGATAGAACAGAACATATTGTTTCACTAAACACTGCTGAATCACCTTGAATTCTCTTGGCCTTAGCTGCATTAACTAAATATTCCTCTGGGCATCTATACACAAGTTGTTCTTGGTCGTTTTGCCTAAATGTTTGTTTATATTATCTTACCGATAGGCCTCTAGAAGTTTCTACCTTTAGGACCATCACATTTACAAAAATGTTCACTTGGATCTCTAAAGTAGTTTGATTGGGTGAAGAGGGGTCTGGCCATAGTTATGTAGAGAAGGGCGACAAGATGATACATTCATGACTGTGTAGAGGAAAAACGCATCCAGATGATATCTCCTAGTCATACGCTCATGTGAACTCTTATTGAAGCACATGCTTTCCAAGTGAAATTGAAATGCTTTAATTTGAATTGTAGTACTTAGCTATGATACCAGATTTTGAGTAGCACATCTATGTCCCTATAGAATAGCAGTAATGCACACTTGATGCATAGTTTGCTCACAACTCACTGGGTTTGGGTTGGATTATCAGTATTGTAAAGAACACAAAGCATGTCAGAGTTACGTCTTGCAAAATAAACAGATGTGAGTCTATTGCATGCCAACTGGAATGAATTAGAACACCATAAACATTAGGGCCGGCCAAATAGCTCAGCTGATTAAAGTGCCTGCAAGCAGGTGCAGGGGCTGTGGGTTCGATCCCCGGGCCTGCCGTGCCAGCCCTGACCCCAGGATGCTCTGAGATGGCAATTGAAACTGGGCGTGGAGGCGCGTGCATGTAATCTTAGCTCTTGAGATGCTGTAAGCAGGCGGATCACTATGAGTCTGATCTAGTAGTGAGACCCTGAACACCCTGGAGACCCTTCCTTAAGATACAGAAAAAAAGATTAACATCATAAGCATTCA
>NW_004524678.1:9138242-9139331 GCF_000260255.1 Octodon degus | reverse complement strand
TGAGCTGGCAGTTGAGACTGGGTGTGGTGGTGTGCGCCTGTAATCCCAGCTCTTGGGAGGCAGTAAACAGGTGGGTCACTATGAGTCTGATCTAGTAGTGAGACCCTGAACACGCCATAGACCTTTCCCTAAAATACAAAAAAAAAAAAAAAGAAAGAACAAAAGAGTTGCTTTTGCTCTAGTCCATACATTCTTATATTTTCTATGCCCTTTCCATTTGTCTCAAAATATTTTTAAAACTTTTTTCTTTGATTTCTTCTTTGCCTCACGGTACAGACATGTTACTTGATTTCCACACATTTGTATATTTTTCAAGATTCTTCTTAATGTTTATGACATTCTAATTAGGGGAATTACTTGATAAAATTTCAATTGTTTTTAATTTCTCAGACTTTTTTTTTCTAACCTCTGAGCCCTATTTGGATAATTTACCCAGACACCTATTCTCATGTTTACCTAAATATCTATTCCTGGGGGCTTGCCCATTAGCTCAGTTGTTTAAGTGACTGCTTAAACAAAGGAGTTCTCCCATCAAGTATTGATATATTATACTTTAAGTGCCTACAGAATATGAAGAAAAAATTTTTAAAAATGAAAAATATTAAAGAATATGGAAAAAATAAAAAAAACAAAAACAAACAAACAATTACATATTTTTGCACAGAAATTTAAAAATCTAACCATATACAGCATTGTAGCAGGACAGTCCTGTGACTTTTTTCTTTCTTGTCCTTTTTAAAAATTTATTACCCTTTTTTTTAAACAAACAAACAAACAAACAAACATTTACTTGAGAGACAGTATGGTAATAATTGGTATGTCATGAAGAGAAGTATTTAGAAGACCAGAATGACAGGCATTTTAAGCGTGACCCTTCTATTACACATTACTATCTTCAGTACAGTTGCTTGGTTCACAGGTATCAGCATATAGTTAGTCAGGGTGAGAATCCTACCAATTATCTCTGACAGGACTAAACAAAAAAAGAGGATACAAATGAAGGATCATTTTGTATCTGTATATACAGAATAGTTAGGATAAATATACAGCTACTTTCACTTAATTCAATGAGAAGAAAGATTTGTACTA
>NW_004524678.1:9125011-9137747 GCF_000260255.1 Octodon degus | reverse complement strand
TTTGATGAAAGTTCTATGTATGTCTACTGGGTCCATTTTGTCTAAAATATAGTTCAAGTCCAGAGTTTCCACATTAACTTTCTAAGAGTACCCTGTACATTATTGAAAATGGATATTGAATAGTTACATTATTGTGCGGCTATATATTCTCTCCTTCAGGTATTTAATATTTTCTTTATATATTTATCTTCCATAATATTTAGCAATATAAATTTATAGTTTTCATGTAGTTTAGATGAAATGACCCATTTACTGCTGGATAATGAACTTCTTACCATTTTGTCTTACAATGTGCTTGTCTAATATAAACATAACTACCTCTATTTCTTTTTTATTTCCATTTGCATGGAATATGTTTTACCACTGCTGTTTTTCCACTATTTTTATTAAATTGTCTTTAAAGATGAGATGAATTTTTTTGTAGAAAGTATATAGTTGAGTCTTTTTTGATATTCTATCTTTATTAGAAATTTTAACTTATTTACACTTAAGGTTATTGATAATATGTAAGAATTACCAGTCACTTCTCTGTAATTTGTCTTATTTCCACTTTTTTGACACTGTTTTCTTCTTATTTTGCTATCTTCATTTGTGGCTTATGCTTTCCATAGTAGTGTTCATTGCAATTTTTCTATTCCTATTTTTCTTAACCTATTAGCAATTTTTACATTATAATTTCCATAAAGCTTACCGAAAACATTTTAATTTCATATAGGCTATTGCAAATTGATAACCACTTAACTTTGGCCATATTAACCAATTACCAGTCCAGTTATTTAAAACAAGATGATCAAAAAATTGAATATTTTTTTCTGCTAATTTTCATAAGATAGTACAGCAAGAAATGTAAAATCAACAATTTCATGTAATTTATTCAATACAAGAACCAACGAGTTGAAATGACCCCTGCCCGAGCAATGCCCAGGTTGGTCAGCACATGAGCAAATTCAGCATCCTGCTGATGCTTGGGGTAAACTCTTAGTGGTTTTTAAACCCCATCCTCAGTTTGGGTCTCTGATGTCAAGCTTTTTATCTTTCAATTTACGGCCCTTAATTTTTTTTTTGTAGTTATAGTTGTTTAGTTTTCCTTTTGATTCTTATGGAGATACATTTTCTTTATACACAACCATTGCAGTACCAGTGCACTCTGAATGTGACTCCACTGCTTATCCTATTTACTATTTTGCTTTTATTTTTTTTTTTTTAAACCAGACACTTCCTCTTCCCTTCACTTGTTGAGGCCACAGTTGTTAAGTCTGTGTCTACACTATTATATAGACTCTTGATCCCCACAGGGAGATCAACAGAAAGATAAACAGGAGTGGGGAAGGGCTGGTGAGTCCCTGGGGGTCACTGATGCTTGGAGGACCCCACAGGCATGGGGAATAATATGGGTCCTGACAGGGCACCAGAAGGTCTCCACAGTGAGTTCTTGACAGCTCAGCTCCAGGCCAGTGATTAAACCATTCTTGCCAGAAAACGAATGGGAGCAGCTGAGACAGCCCAGACAGCCCTGCCAGTCAGGAGAAGGGGGCAAGGGCTGACTTTATGCAAAGAAATGATGACCTCTCCACTGGCAAACTCAACAAGAATAGTAGGGTCTCCAGGACACATATGTGCAAAGACGTTTGTGCCTTCTGGACCTCTTCTTTTGAAATGTAATGGACCAGAGCATTTCCACGTGAGAAGAAGGATACTATCAGGGGGCCCTGCTGTATGCATAGGGTACTGAGTTGAGCCGTTGACCTGAAGTGTCAGCTTTTTCAGAGCAAGCCAATTTGTTATTCTCCCTGAACTGCGCTCACCCCACCTGAAACCCGAGTACATCTGGAGTCAGAATTTCCCCATCCCCCAACAACACAAAAGGAAGGATTATTCTGTAGACAAAGGTGGCTTCTGACTAGTCAGTCCCGGAGGTGGGCAGGATGGAGCAGTGATGCTTTTAGGTGGCAAAGGGACCTTCAGTGATTCATGAACCAAAAAGTTATTTGTAACTGAGCCAGAGGACAACAACAATTTGGAATCACAGTTTCTTGATGTAGTGCTTCATGCTATAGCCCTGAGAGGAGCTCTGGAGTTGAACACTAGCTGAAGGCAGCTTGGTGTCTCAGGATGAGGATGATCCACACTTCCTGTCCCTGAGGTGGTCAACTTCTGGCACAGTATTAATTGAAAGATTGTTTATGACACTGCCAGGAGGGATGGAAGGGTCCCTTGTGGAGTCAGTATTGCATAACTCCTCCTTGGTTCACCAGGACAAAATTCTGGTGGCTGATAGAGCCCTTGGGTGATTTGGTTTGAGGCCAGCCATCTCTCTTGAGCCTGGAGTGGGTGAAGTACCACTATTCACAAAGTTGTAGGAAACGCAGGGAGATTCTTCTGGCCTGAAAACGCCTGAAATGGCACCATGTTTAGTGGAGCTGCCATCCACAGATATGTTTACAGAAATTCTGTTCACTGCAATCCACTTCTTTGGTCTTGACTGTGGCTCTTTAATGTTTGTATCTATATTTACATTCAAGTTTGTGTTCGAGACTGTAATAGGCAAGCTGCTGAAAGCATTGATTGGTGAAGACTCTTTTTGCAGTTCCTCTGTAGTGTTGGGCATGATGCTGTTAAGAAAGACTTTGTGGTTGGCTGGTGGAGTGACTGCTGCTGGGCTGGTGGGGTCTGCAGCTTCACCCACAGGTGTGGATCAAGCTGACAAGGTTGTTGCATCATTTGCTGCTGCACACTAAGAGGCTGACTGCCTGGTCTTTCTGCTGCCAGTTACCAGAGGGCATGCTTCTCTGACTCTGCACCTTCCGCTGCTGCGCTAACGATCTCTGTAACTGGGAGGATGGAAGAAGCTGCTTTAGCAGAGATAGCTGCTTCAGCATGGCTACCTGTTGAGGGCCAAAGAATGGATTCAGGCCACTGTGGTTTGTGCGTACTTGCTATGGTTTGTGTCTAGTTGTCCCCCTAAAGTCTTATGCAGTCATGGGGTGGGGACTTCTAGAGTTTGAGAATAACTCATGGGATTATGGGTCTTAGTACAGCTAGGATTATGGGTGTGAGTGTTTCCCTCAGCCTGGGGAGGATAGCCTGAATGAAACAAAAGAGATGGAGGGACAGACTTCCTCTCTGTTGCTGTTGTTGCTGCTGCTCCTTCCCTTGCTCTCTGCTCTTTGCTGTGGCCATGAAAGGTTGCTCTCTGCCATGTGATTCTCTGCCTTGGAGCCAGCTGAGTATGGACAGAAACCTTCAGTAACTGTGAGGTTGCTTCATTTTGGGTGTCAGGTATTTGTCCCAGCAATGACAGAAGAGTAACTGAGACAGTACTTCAGCAGTGGAATGGAACATGAGGGGAGAATAGTACAGGAGGGACTTGAGTATGGAGATTAGACTGATGGGAACTGAGAGGTTGTGCTGGAGGTCGCTATGTACTCTGGGATTGTGCTGCTTACTTTTTTTGACATGAGTCTGCAACCAAATGTTTCTTAACAAAGAGACTCCCAAAGTAAACTGGAAAGCAACTTCCTGAAGAACAGGGGCTAAGAAAACTACATATTCTTATGTAGAGGAAATTTAGACCCTAGCTCTTAATATATATAGAAACCAACTTAAATTGGGCCAGTAAACTCAATGTAAATCAAAATTTTCAAGAGATAAGTCTTGGCAATGAGTTTTTGGATAAAACACTGAAAGAACAGGCAAAAAAGAAAGACACAGTCAAATGTGACTATGTCATATTAAAATGTTCTGGCTAAGCAGAAACTATCAACAAAATGCAGAGACAATGGGCAGAACATGAGAAAATGTCTGCATTCACCTGGGAAGAAAATAATATCTAGAATATCTAAAGGACTTAAGTAACTCAGCAACAGAGAATAAACGATAAAAATAAACATGGGCAAATGAACCAAATAGCTACTTTTAGAAGAAATATAAATGGTCAAAAATATGAAAAATACTTGATATGGCTTGTTCGTAGAAAAACACAAATCCAAACCCTAATGAGATATCATCTCACCCCATTTAGAAGGGCTACAAAAAAGTGACAAGTGCTAGTAGATACAGAAAAGAGGACTCCTATAGTGTTGCTGGGAATATACATTAGCATAGTTGTCATAGAAACAACATGAGCTTTCCTTAATAAACTTATACATAATCCAACAATTTTACTACTGGGAATATATCTAAAAGAGATGAAATCAGCATACCTGCACTCCCATATTTGGAACCACTGTTCATGTAGACATAGAAATAAGTGGAAGATTTATTCATCAATTAATAGATGAATAAATAGCGAGAATGGAATATCATGAGGCCATAAGAGAAGGAGCCCCCATCATCTGTGGCAATATGAATGGAAGTGAAGGATACTGCATTAAATGAAAGGAAACCAAGAATATAAAGGCCAATGCTGCATAGTCTCACTTGTCCGTGGAAGCAAAAATGTTCACTACATAGATGTACACAATAGAACACTGATCATCTGAGGCTAAGACAGGGAGGGCAGAGGAGGATGAAGTAATGGATACCCAAATGCAGGCATATAGAAGTGAGCTCTAGTATTCTAGAGCGCAGTATAGTATGGCATCATCGTAGTAACTTAGTGTACTTTTTTGTTTTGTTTTTTATTTTAGGGAAGGGTCTACAGTCTACAGGGTGTTCAGGGTCTCACTACTAGATCAGACTTGTAGTGATCCACCCATTTACAGCTTCCCAAGAGCTGGGATTACAGGCGCTAGAGCCACCATGCCCAGTCCTAATTGCCATCTCAGCACGCCCCGGGGTAGGGCTGGAATGTCAGGTCCAGGGATCAAACTCCCGACCCCTGAACCTGCTTGCAGGCACTTTAGTCTGCTGAGCTATTTGGCTGGCCCAGTAGTGTGTGTTTTTAAAAAGAACTAGAAGAGAAGCTTTCACACATTCCCAACACAAACATCTGACAAATGTTTAAGAACATAGAAATGTTAATTACCCTGATTTTATCATTATACGTTGTATGCATATATTAGATTATCATACTGACCCCATAAATTTGTGTATCTGTCAATGTAGAAAAGTAAAAGAAACAGCTCTCAATATAATGGCAAATATCAGTCACTTTCCCCTGCAAATAAACATATCCAATCTCATCACTTCTATGTAGAATTCTACTGGAATTTCAGTATTTTGAATCCCTCAAAATTTATTATGGGTTTTCATCA
Organism: Octodon degus; assembly: GCF_000260255.1. Classification (NCBI taxonomy): domain Eukaryota; kingdom Metazoa; phylum Chordata; class Mammalia; order Rodentia; family Octodontidae; genus Octodon; species Octodon degus. Next base: position 9,132,552 of record NW_004524678.1, on the reverse strand, counting down.
GCACCAAAGTTAAATAATTCAGCCATATAAAGAATTTATTAATAAAAAAGAAGAGCTCATAAAAGTTAAGCAATATGTTTATGATCACCAAAGTAGGTCATTATTTGGAGAGCAGAATTCAATGACTGCTGTCGGAGGCACTTACCCAAGGAGGATTCTTAACCTCCAGACTGTTCAGAACCATCAGGAAAGAGTCCATGTATTAATTTAAGACTCATAGAGGAAACTTAACTAGCAATAACAATGATACATTTTAACTAAAGACTAGACCTAGATGGTCATTCTAACAAAAGACTATGCTAGATAAGGCTTACCTTAAGGAGCTCTGTTGGATGAGGGATGTCTAATATTTTGCTCTTTATAAACTTACTGAGTTTGTCTTTATTTTGATTACATGAAGAGTCTCCAACACTCACAGATACATGGCAAGGCTCGAAAAGATAATGAGGCCAAGAAACACTTTCAGTTGTGGTCACGCACTGGCAGTCTTGAATTCCTCAAAATTTATTATGGGTGTACATCAGCACCAAAGGAGTGGTGATGTTCATGAAGTAAGTAAATGTTGAAAGTGAGGACCATGAACCTCGTTCTTCTAAGCATATCAAAATTGTTAAGAGGAAGGTCATGATTTTACCTCTTTATGTAGGCAAATATCTTCTGCATTTCATAGTAGACAAACTAAGTCAGATTCTATCATCTATCTATCTATCTATCTATCTATCTATCTATCTATCTATCTATCTATCTAATTTATCTATCTATCTTATCCAGTCCTTTAAAGAAAGTGGACCTTTCCAGTCATAGGTACAGTGTGTTCTTCATTTGGATTGGAATTCACATTCCAACAGACAGGAAGGCTTTAAACAAAAGAAGCTTGTTTCTCTCAAGTAGGATTTATTTTTAACTTACGGAAAGCTGGATGATCTCCTCTGACAAAGTGCTGTTCATATTAATTTTACCATACTCATAGGGCTGGAAGATGTGAGAAAATAGGGATGGTACATGCAAGTCCTGTGTGCGCTTTCTCATTTTTTAAGTTTGCCTAAAGATTTACTTAGAAATACCAGTAGGGAAAGATAATTGCTGACACAAAGCACTTTTAAATTAAAAAATTTTTAAACCTCTAACATGAATTTTAGGGCAAAATTTCTGATTCTTTGTTTTTTAAACTACAAAAGGATAACTTCAAGTGTGTGTCTTTGTAGAGTGTGGAATTAAATTCATATTTTTCCAGAGATGCCAGGAAAGACATAAAAAGCATAAAAAAGCTGTGATATTGTGCCATAAAATTTTTTCTATTATGAAAGATCGTGAGGCAGTTACTTTGTGTTCATAAAAATAACATCTATTCGGCTCAGATTGGAACTATTTTGTCTTAAAAAAACAGCCACCAATTTGAACAGATCTATAACCCTTACAGTAGCAGTGGTAGCCACTTTAAGGTGATTTATTTCTTCCAAGATAGTGTAAACACAGACATGGCATACACTGACCCACTGACCTTATCTTTAATGTGAGTGCTAATGCCACAGAAGATAGCATTATGAATATTTTTCCTTGTTCCATTTTCCTAGGGTACTTGATGGTTACCAAGCATGATAGTCATTGTAATTCCTGCTAGATTTACATGTGTTTGATTTTACTGAACTTTGTTTTTCTTTTCAGGAGGAAATTTAGGTTTTAGCCTTTCAATGAAATCTGCTTAACTCTTTGGAACTACTGAACAATGTTGTGTAATGTATAACTCAAAAATTTTATTCAAAGGGGCCGGGGAGATGGCTCAGTGGAATAAGTGCTTCCCAGGCAAGCGCAAGGGCCTGAGTTCAATCCCTGGTTCCGCCAAAAAATAAATAAAAATAAATAAATAAATAAATAAATAAATAAATACTTTATTCAAGTCTAGTACTTCAGATCTCCAAAGAGAAGTAACCCTATCTACTAGGAAGAATATTGATTTCTACAAAATCTTTAACAATTATTTAATACACAATCTTGCTTTAAAGAAATAAAATTAGACCACAAAGAGCAGATACAAGAACATGAAAACTGAAAGGCAAGTAGTTAACTCAGAAATTTGTAACATAATTTAGTTTAATTTCTGATACTGCTATTCATTTGAGACCTCAATATTGTTGCTCTATTTCTATTCGACAGGCAATAGATAAAATTCCTATTTCCATCTGTCACAGTGCACCTTGTGACTCATTTAGGGGCACTGGGATTATTGCTTTGGGGCTGATTTGAAATTCAAGACTGAGTTCTTGCTATTGTAATATGAGCAGAGAAATGTACTAGGACTAGGGATGTAGAATTCAAAGGATGCCTCACTATCACTTAATGGTAAAGATAAAAATACCCAAAATGTTCCTTCCAAAAGACCTTCAAAATTATGGAGTATTAGTTTTTATATTTACTTATTTGGAATAAATTGAATTTTAATGTTTATCTTTTAATAATTATCATCAAGAAAACCAAACCTCTCTAATAGTATTCTATTTTTCTGAATAAATGCATAAGTCAAGATCAGCTCTACTCAAATGCAGACAAGCATATTCAAGTACTGAAAGAAGCTGAGTTCCACCCAAACCAAGCAAGTTTCTCTTTCCATGTGTATGTCAATACAAAAAGTATTTATAATAATTAAAATTTAAATTATGTCAAAAGTCTATATAAAAAATCAAATAGTACAATGCAATTATTACTGGAACAGTATTTAAACATTCCAGGAATGAAACAATTCTAATTTTGCATAGATTGCTTTGGAGAAAAAGAGAAACACTCCCTACTTCATTTAAGAGTTTAGTGCTGCTGCATACTCCAAAACCTGAGGATAGTTGTTGTGCAAAATAGCCCAGATAAGCACAATATTGAGCAAGTATCCCATTCTCAGAAAAATACAAGGAATAGATCTCATATAAAAGAAACAACAATAAAGCATGAAAATAAATTTAAATTTAGAACCTTAAAACAATGACAAAATTATATCTTTGTTTTGGTATCGGGAATTGAACTCAGGAACTCGCACTTGCCAGTCAGGTGCTTTTGTCACTGAGCTATATCCCTAGCTCAAATTTATAAAAACAAGGAAATGTTTAGCACAGAAATCATGAAGTAGTTATGTCTAGGCTGAAATGGTGAGTTGTGATTGGCTCAGATGTGATTTAATAGTGCAACTAATGTTCTGTTTCTTAACCGCAAAGAAAGTTAAATGTACATTGACTTTACTTGTAAATCATGCACAGCATTTCATATATTCTTCTGCACGTGTATATAACATAATGAAATTTATTTATAAAGATTGACAAGGACTAGTGAGATAGCTCAGAGGACTAAACACCTCCTTTGGCAAGTGTGGGGACCAGGGTTCTATCCTGGGTCCTGCAAGCTGTGCCGGCCCTGAGCCAGTGAATGAGTCAGGGCATGGTGACCTACGCCTATAATCCCAGTGCTGGGGAAGCTAAAAACAGGAGGATCACTACAAGTCTGAGACCTTGTACCAAATACATGAAATGAAAAAAAAAAAGAAAGAAAAGAAAAGATGGATAAAAAGTGCACATGTACAAAGATTAATTCTCCAGAGAACAATATGTCTAAATTATAGTGCAAAGAAATGAAAGTATTAAATTAATATATTGTAAGGGACCTGGGAGATAGCTCAGTGGAATAAATGCTTTCCTCAAGCCTGAGTTCAATCCCTAGTTCCACCAAAAAAAAAATTAATATATTGTAAAAATAACATCAGCAAATCTTTGCACAAATATTTCCAAGTTATAGCTGTTTATTAGTTTCTCATATATGTCCAGCTATAGATATTCTTTTTTAAAAATCATTTATCTACTTACTTATTAATGTCTTTGGTACAGAGCCTCGCTACATGGCTTGGACTCATAGTGACCCTCCTGTCAGCCTCCCCAATGTTGAGATTACAGGCGTGTACCACCATGCCTGGTTTCAGTGGCAGGCTAGGCTTGCTCAGGTTGGGCCAGCACTGTACCAGGGATTGAACCCAGTCCTTGTACTTGCCAGGCAGGCGCTTAGACTGCTGAGCTATCACCCCAGCCCCTAGCTATATGTATATTGTATGTCATGTCAGGCACATAGTTCACAATGCTGCGTGTATGCTTGAGAGTCAGAAGACCTACAACTTACTCAGTCTAAAGAGCTGGAAGCCCAGAATAAGAGTGATCAAAGACATAGTGCCAGTTCAAGGCCAAAGGTCTGGAAAGTTCCCAAAGCAGTCCCTGCTGAAAAGCAGAAGAAACTAGAGTCTAACATCCACGGGTGACAGCAGCAGCCAAAGACACAACCGCTAAAGCAGAGTGACGCTTTCTAACTGGTTAATGGTCACAGATATCACTGCATAAAGTAGTCATGCCACACCTTTAACTCGTGTGATTAATATAAACATTGTCACAGTGATGAGGCAAACTTTGAGTGCTGGAAATAACATGCCTGCTGTTCCTAACAGTGTTAAGTGTTTGAACTTTTAAATTTACTTGAGATCACCAATGCAAACCTTAGTTTACTATTAGAATAGTGGATGTATTTGTAATCGAAGAATTGTGGAATTTGAGGTTTGTATGCCTTTGTTGCATTATCAAAACTCAATTTTTCTTTTGACCTTAGCTCATTCAGAATGCAAGAAAGGATTCTGGTAATTAATGGGTTTGGTTTTAAAGACCTTCAGATAAGGAAATTAAAATCTTTAAAAACATTCCATGATTACAATCAGTGTACCTTATTGTCTCTGTTTCTTATTTGGATAGTTACTGTCCATGGTTTTATTTTGGAAAAAAATTATAAAAGTAGTGATTATGGTCTCTTTTTCATAATCAAACTTTAACATGGATTTCATAGTTTGTACATTGTATTGTCTTTGAACATCATAAGAAGACCATAATTAAGGAAACTGACTTGTCTATAAAATTGTTCTAATCCTGATATATTTGGTGTTTTTATTAGTGCTATAAAGTTCTTTGATTTAAAAATATTTGTCTCTGTGACAGAGATGCATTAAAACCATGCCTATGAAATTGATTGTTTTCATAACTTCTGTATGCTGTGGAATCTTTGTTTTTATTTCAGGCATTGATGTTATTTGGACAGATTTCTATATAACACTGTAATTTTCTCTTAAATGACATACAATCATGATTTGTTGGTTTATAAATGTACTTCATGAAGTTGTTCACTGAGCACTTAGAAATAGTGAAACAACTATTAATCTTTGGCATGGTATAAGCAGAAGAAAGTAGCAAAAATTTAATTATTTGTTAGATTACAAAGAGTCTTACTACTTAGTTTGAAAGGGCAAACAAAAAGAGCTGAAAGAGGCAATTACTGATTTCATATACAACCTTTTCCTAAGATTTCTACTTGCCAATATATTTCCTAAAATCTGATGTCATGTGAAGGTCAATCAGAACATGCGTATCCAAATCAGTGGCATCTGCACTTACTGTAGAAGCACCTTCTAAATTTCTGATGATCTATCTTTTAAAGAAAATAGTATTTTCCAAATGTTGGTGCTCATGCACTTCATGTGGTCTTTTGGGAGAGAGGAAAGGAAGAAGGAAGGAGGGGGAGAGAAAGACAGACAGAGAGACAGAGCAAGATGGAGACAGACAGAGAGAGAGAGAGAGAAATGGAAACAAAGAGAGACAGAGAGACAGAGAGACAGAGACAGGTAGACACAGAGGCAGAGAGACAAAGAGATAGAGAGACAGAGAGGCAGGCAGAGAAACAGAAAATTAGAATAGCATTCTACTTTTATAAGTATATTTGTCCAATTTTTATTAAAAAGTTAGCGTGAGAATGCTTACTGTATGTTAGGCATTGTGACAGGTATTATGATATTATTATAATATTCTTTCTTTTGTTTAATTTCATACTATCTCCATGAAATTAAACAATCTCGCTTCCGCTTCACATGTAACTGGTGATAGTTCGGTGTGATGAATGGCCTCAGGGCAACTGATAAATCAGAGCTCTAGGGTAGACCCTCGGCTACCTGATCCTTAACGTTTTCTTTATAACCAATGAGGGTTTGAGGTAATATTTTAGAATTGACTTAATCTCTGCTGCTGTGGAGTTATTTTTTGAATATCCCTCAATCTGTGAGCTAGGTTTTGGTCCCTGTCACCAGAATCCTTACCTCTCTATCCCCTTTTCCATTTAGGGCCTTATCTTCTCAGCCACCGTGAGAGCTTCCTCCCTGCTCTGACTGTCTAATCCCATTCTTCCTCTACAGCCCTGTGCATGCTGATAGTATCTCTCTGTAATGAGTTTCTTAGCAAACTAGTAGTTAAGAGCATGATTTTAGGATTTAGGTTGTACTTAAATCCTAATTCATCTTTCTTCAGTCATGTGATTCTTGATTAATTACCTTCAGAATAAAGAAGATTTCTTTTTTAACATAAGACCTGTTAAGATTTGGTTTCTGCCTGTTACTCTGACCACATTTCTTGCTGTTCAACACATGAAATCACAGTCCTGCTTTGAGGAACTGTGTGTAATGTCTTGCAGTTTAAGAGTCACATTTATGTATAAATCAGGATTCATACATGGACATCATCAGAAGGATGTGAAAGTTTTGGCGTGTGCTCTCAGCTGTAGGCTCTTTTCACTGGCTGAAATCTCCCATTTTGTTTTATTTATTGCTCTCTGTCCTGCTTCCTTCCACATACACACATTTCTTAGAACCTTGTTCAAGGGTGATCTTAACTGTGACACCTTCTTAAACGTGGGATCTATGTTTTCACTTTTTATTTCATTGGCATAAGGCCGTTATGTACATTTCTTCCATATTGCTTGTAATTACTTATCCCTTACCTCTAATAGAATGCAAGTTCATTCTTGAACTTCGTCTCACTCCCACCCTCCCCAGCGTCTGCCACAGGGCATCCTTCCCAGGGCGTGTCCTCAAGGAGGCTGTGCCAAAGGAATTCAGTACACTGTGTGCAAGCAATGCCGAGATCACCATGCACTTAGCAGTCATAATTTTCTTATCAGAAATGGGTGTAAAAATGGGTTAAGACACAGAAACTTAATGCTAGAGATCATAGTAGCATTTTGTCATAGTATTTCCATTGCAAGAGAAGGAAGCACAATTTTGTCATTTATGTTTTTCTTCCAGGCAAGCCTTTATTAACGATTTAATATCTCTTAGTTAGTTTAGAGCAGGATAGCGGTAAGGCCGCTTTGCTTGCTAATGAGAGCAAGGGAACTAAGGAAATTAAAAGCAATGGAAAGGCGTATCTGCCACATGGCAACCGACCTCTTGCCCAAGCTCTGCTCAGTGTGAGCTGTGGAGGTCACAGAGTTGCACCAGGACACGTGTGCTTACAGGGGAGAGTAAGTATCAGATTGGGTAGTGAGCTGTCTTTGACCAATTAAATTTTATAAATTTATTTGTACTTTAGGCCACTAGGAAATAGGATATATTACATACATGAACATTTTTACATGTGGCATTATTTGATTGTGTATGCTTACCACCCCAATTATACTGGGCAGGGATTGGTTTTGTTTCTCCAGAGCTT
>NW_004524678.1:9099646-9124911 GCF_000260255.1 Octodon degus | reverse complement strand
ATACCCTCATCTTCTATCTTTTTAATGCACTCTCTGCATTAAGCCCCTTCCTAATATGCACCAAGGATAAACTCTATCATGACTTGTAATGTCATGGATTTGAGGTAGAATGAAAGAACAAAATGAGTATAAAGAAGACAAAGAAAAATCATAGTTTTAAAATCACGCTCTGAAGAAAAGCTGTGGCTTTACAGGTTACAGTGCCATTTTCCCTTCTAGGAAATTCATTCCTAAAGTCGTAAGTCTTAAAAATATAACAGATTATGCCTGCACCTTTCTCCTGTGAAGCAGACCTTTCACCGGTGGAGTAGGCCATTGCCTTTCATCTGTAAATTGAGCCCATGTGGTTTCTACAGATTCATGAATTCCACAGAGTTCCAGTCTGAGACTGCAGTGCACCTTACTAGTCGAGAGCCTGCACTCCTTTCTGACTGTCACATTTTAAAACCTGCTTAATAAGCCTGTGCAAGCTCTTATGTGGCCTGGAAAGTCCTTCTGTGTCTAGACCAGAGAACCTGCTCTGTGGGAGGAGTGAGTTGAAGTTCCCCGTCTTCTCTTTGAGAGGACTTTCCTAGACTATGTAGGAAGAGTCATTCCGTCTGTCTTTGAATTTTGTATGAATGGAGTGATGCATTTGGTATAGTTTTACTTTTGTCATTCATCGTTGCATTTGTTTGGTTTATGTATGCTGCTGCATTTACTTCTGGTTCATTAATTTTTATTGCTATATGCTATTTGCATGAATACATCACATGTCTCATATTTCCTGTTATGGATAAAATAATTGGATTATTTTGCATTTGTGACTATCAGAAACATTGCTGCTCTGAACACTTTTGGTCATGTCTCAGTGAACTATTTAGAACCATCACACTTATAACACAAAATTTTACATTGATTCAAAAAATATTTAGGAGTATGTTAGAGTTATCAGTGTGTGCAGTGATATGAGTCAGAATTTACTGTCCAGAGGGAGCAAGGAACAAAGAACAGAGCCTAAGGAAACTGGCCCCTTGTAATTCTGGCAGCTGGAGACAAGGGAACAGATTTCTGGAGGGGGCGCCCTATCTGTTCTTTGTTTCTTTACCTGAGAAGTTACTAACCAGCAGCATGTGTTCACCAAACTGGTTTTGTACATTCCTTAGCCTGTTTGTAGCCCTCAATAAATGTGAGAAGCTTTGTGGCTGGGGCTCACTTAGAGGGAGATAAGACTCAGTGAGACCTTGGAGGCTATATTAATCCAGTCTTCCCATTGTTTCTTTTAGTTCCCACTGATAACATACAACAAATGTATCTAAAATATTTATGTCATCTGTGGTATAGAAAGATATCCCCCTGCCTCCTTTTTCCTCATGAGTTTTTACATATCTTGACTTTAAGATACAGTTGATTCAAATGGGAAGTGTGATTGTTAATTTTCTTGGCCAAAGATTTAATAGGCAATGTCTGTTACAGGAAGTTAAAAGAGCCCCTCCCTCATGTCTTACGGACTTTTTTCAGGAGAAACTAATATGCTGACCCCTGAACACCAAATGTCCACTCTTGGCTCTTGGTTCCCGCAGCTCAGAAATTGGATGCAAATTACAACCCCAGGAAATGACACAAATCTTTTTTCATCTGTCACATGTCCTGTTTGCTTCAATGAAGAGTGCATTCTTGTCCCTTTCATTCTTTGTGTATGCAAAAATCAAAAGCTGTAATGGGTTCTAAAACCAACCTCTCCCTTTGGTCAACCCGCCCCCAAACAAACCAAGAATCTAACAGTACCAATGCTCTGCTCATCCAAAGCATACCATCTTTTGGTCTTATTTTAAAAAGAAAAGGTATTTAGATTTTTAAATGAGAAACACTTGACCTTCTGATTATGCACATAGAGTCAATTACCATATATGTTAGTGTAACTGCTCTTTGAAGAAAGGAAGTATAAGAGTTATTATTTATTTATTTATTTTGCCAGTTATCTTTATTTTTTGCCAAATTTAATGATAACTTTTTCTTTTTTTATAATTTTCTTTTTAAATTTTTTTCCGTAATTTTATTGAGAAACAAATAGCAACAAGACAGTTTCAAACCAAATTGGTAGGACAGTTTCAATAATTAACACATTGCATACATTCTTCCTATTGGTTAATTGCTGTACAAGATGCAGACATGATATCCTATTTACAAACTCCATTAGAACAAATCCCTCTATTCATTAAGAGAATGTAACTATATATCTATCCTAACCACTTTGAATACACAGATACAAAATGAACATTCATCTGTATCCCTTTTTTTTGTTAAGTTCCATTATTTGAATATTATAGGTGTGCAAACTGAGCAAAATATTCTAAAAGAGTCCAGTAGTCCATAATAGTATTGGGTCTTCCGCTTCACTGACAATGTCAGAAATTGTTGTATAGAAGTTATTTTTAATGAAAACTGGTATCATGAAAGAAATGTAATCAGCATCTTCTATAATTGATATAATAGTTAATAGGAATCCAACTTAGCTGGACTGGAGAAAGTGATGTGTGGGAGTTTATGAAAAGTACTTTTCAACTGGAAAGTAAAATGGACTCATTTCATGAGTGCAATACCCTTATTGGAGTTACTCAGTCTTTTTTGTTGAAATGATCAGACTTTCAGATTTTCTCCTTCTTCTGCTAGTCTGCTAGTGACCTGGCTATGTTCGACCTCTTGTTCACAAAGGACAGGCTGCCTGGATGTGTGTTGTGAGTCCCCTTGGTCAATCCCATTTCTAGACTTGCTTTATTGACATCTGTGTATCACTTTCTCTTTGGACTCTAACATCTATGATGGCAGAGGCATCCGTCGCCCTCGGAAGGTCAGTCTCTGCCCTCAGCGGCTGTCTGTTCTGTCCACAGCCTTCCATTTCAACACTGGCACTACCAGGTGTTCTCTGTGGCCCACTGAACTTCTGTCACTCCCATGTTAAAGTGGATACAGTGGTGAGGTGGCTGGGAGGGGTCTCTAAAAAGCTTGTAGCTGTTCCCAGGCCCCATTCAGGGAAACATGTCACCAGCTCCTGTGCTTCTCTGTTTTTATCTGCACAGCTGCAGTTTGGTCCCCCTTTTCACAACATACAACACGTTTAAATTAGGATTAAGCTAGAGACATTGATACAGATTTTTCAGCTTCTCTCCATTTTTCTATTCCTCTTAGAATTCATAATGTAGAACTGTGAGGGGTAACATTATTCCCCAATTTCCCCTCATCCACGGTAGGTCCTTAACTAAGTTTTATCTTCCTGCTGTTCCATTTTCTCTGCCACATTGCTATAGCTATAATGATGAATAGGTGGCAATGGAGAAAAGCTAACTTTCTGATAAGGGCAGTTGTGTTGGGAGGTGCTCAAAAAAGATACTCTGTGATTATGGCTGTCTTTTTTTTTTCCTTAATGTATTTGGTATAGGGTCTCACTACACAGCTCAAATGCATAGTGATCCTCCTATTTTCAGCCTTCCCAGCACTGGGATTACAGATGTGTGCCACCACACCTGGTCTTGGCGGTCAGGGGCAGGGATGGTGTAGCAAATGATGCCAGGATTGAACCCCACTCCCTGCACTTGCCTAAACAGGCACTTAGTCCCCTTGAGCTCTCTTGCTGGCCCCGTGGTTGTTGTTTTGAATTGGCAAATAATTACTGAAGTGAGAGGTAAGTAATATGAGAGACCTATAGCTATTTTTTTCACATATGCATCACTGAGTTATCAGTTTATATGGACTTTGATTTTCCAACTTATGATGCATTTATAAGTGAGACCAGAACAGCTCTGAGAAAAGCAACATTCCTATACTTTTGTACAAAAAACAACTTGTCTTTATGATTATGGTATAATCTGCAACTGGCTCAATGTATAACAATTCTTCAACAGGACTAATGACATTTATCATTTCATATTCTCCAACCACCTACATTTTCAGAGTCTTGATAGATTTTTAAAAACTGGATAGATTGTTTTTAAATGTGAAAATTTGATGTTTTCTTCCAACATCATCCAGGACATAGTTCACAGTGCTGTCAACTTTCAGTCACTTTATACAGCTGTTTGTTGCTTAACAACCTACCTGTTTAATGATTGTTCAGACTTACAACCCGAATTAGAACTTAGGACCTTAAACATGAGCGGTGGTGGGGCCTTTCAATAGTGAGATCTTCTACTATAAATTTGCTAGTTGCACTGTATGATATAATACTGTAGGTTTTTTTTTTTTTTTTTTTTTTTTGTGGAACTGGGGATTGAGCTCAGGCCCTTGCGCTTGCCAGGGAAGCATTTATTCTACTGAGCTATCTCCCCAGCCCATAGTACTGTAGCTTTGCATTTTGTTGTACATTATAATACTATATGTGAGAGTTATGCAAATAAAAGCAAAAGCAAAATCAGATGGAGTTTCCTCTGGCCATTAATTGTTCTGAATATTACAATGTACATACTATGTAATTCTTCATTGGACAATCAGTTCACTTGATGATTTAGTTGTAGGAATGGAACTCAGTTGCTAAATGGGAACATTCAGTAAACAAGATAGTTATGGTGGGGTGTATACCTTTTTATGCACTTTTATAATTTCTGAGCTCTTTCAATCATTTATTTCTGAAAAAATCCTGGAGCTAGCTACTAGTATTGCTACTTAGCAGTGAATCAAGGCACAGAGTAAGTAATTTTCTCCAGATTACAGAGCAAGGCAGAGTGGGTCCAACCAATAGTGAATACGTGAATGAAAAAATGCTATAAAAAGACACCTTGCCATTAATCCCGATCAAATACTCCACCTCACTTGGAATCCACTAGTCCCATTGCTATTGTTACTTTATGAATGAGTCTTCTGTTGTGTCTTTACAAGTTGTGATGTTTGGTGAACACTACTGTCGAGTGATATCTCATGGCTGGGCAGACTCCTAAGATTATTATGATTGCCCTCATCCACCTTATTTACCAGATTTGGTGCTGCATAGCTTCTAAAATGACCGTCAAAGTAAAAGTATTTTAATTCATGTTATGGGTTGTATCTACATGATCCCCTCCCAAGACTTATTCCATCATAAGTAGTGGCTTTTTCAGAGGTGGCTGGATCTATATTGTGCAATGCTGGGATTAAGGGTGTGTGATTACAATATCAGTTCACTGATTTTCTAGGCACCTGCCCTAAGCCTGGTATCCTAGATAGACTTTAAAGGGGCAGAGAAGCTACTAAGTTTGCTCTGACTTGCTTCTTCAACGCTTTGTTGCCTTATTAGCTTTCACCATCTATGAACCATTTCTCCTCTGAGGTTGCCACCTTGTCTTGGAGCGTCTACAAGGTGTGAGCCAAAATAACTTTAACTTTGAGTGTCTGGTATTTCATCTCAGCAGCAAGAAAAATAAGACAATTCAAGACCTTGAAGCAGTTACAATAATGTAATTAAAAATTTCATGAAGAAGGAGATCCAAATTGCTTTATAGTGGCAAGCAGGAGGGATGAGTGAAGCAAAGTGAGATTGAGTATTTTTAGGGAAATCAATGTCTTCTATGTGCCTTTTACTTTAGTTTAAAAAAACCTCAACTATTCACTGTATTTTGTACCACTATTTGTAAGTGAAAGAGCTTTGATTTGAAATTAAGGGATCGGCTTTTGTGCTTCGTATCACAGCCTTTCTCTGGTAGGAAAGTTTATAAACTATCCTGTATACATGTGCAGTCATTCCTACTTTTGCTATATATTCTTGAATTCTAACTACTTAAAATCATTAGCCACATGATCACAACAATACACATACAAATGTAATAAACTCTTTAATTTAAATACACAAAAATATTTACACTACCAAATAGGGTGAATCTACCAAAGATTCTAAAAAGTGAAGTTTTACATTTTAATATGAGCCTTGTGAAGACATCCAGCCTCGCAGAAATCACCCGCTCAAACACAAGCTACACATGGCTATTAGACTGGGGCTACCGGTGGCAGAATCAGGAAGCACACAGCATTTGCTAAGAAATGCTTAGCAACGCGCCTCCTGCATTTTTCTCCTGGACGCCGATTCTTTCACTGCTTCTTACTTCACCACTAAGCGTAATGTGCACGTTCTCTTGTTTGGCACATTCATTATTCATATTTCCCACATTGAGCCAGTAGGACAATTAATGACTGAGAATGCTTCTCCCTGTTCTGTTCGTGTATCCATTCTAATTATATTTAAAGGAGGCATTACGTTTTTTATTTGAAACTTCAGAAGAAAGGGACTAATGGAGCAATCTGGCGAACGGATACGCGCAGGTAGAAATGAAAGACTACCTGTCATTAATACAGGACTGTTTCAAATTATTTGTGTTCATTTTCAAGGGGGATTTGCACTAAGTGTCTTTCATCTTGTACAAAGCGGACGTTAAATGCATGAAAGGAAAATGACAGACAAAACGTGGTAATTGAACTGGCTAAGCTACGTTATCGTCATCCCAAAGCCAGCTAATAGAACTCTAATACAAAAGAACCTGACTGTGTGAAGACAAAAAAACGACATTCTTGCAGCTAATAACTTGAAAGACATAAAAAATTCAATTTATGAATCTCTCTAAAACTTTGTATTAGAGACAGAATCACAACTGCATGTGTGTGTAGAGATTCCTAGCATACCCAAGCAGACTATGGAAGCATTAAAAAATCTATAGATGACTTTCATGGTTCCTTCTCAAGTTTTCTTTTAGTTTTTCAGAGTGCAGAATGTCATGCAGAACTTGAGCAATGAGTGCTTCGGTTATTCTTTTTACTCGGTAGAGAAGTATCGGCTTAAATTCAGTGGAACTGACTAGCAAGTTTGGTCATGGTAGTTAATAGTAACTCCCTCAAAATGATCAATCCATGTGTATGACAAATCTAACAAGTTGCACCAGTCTGACCAGTTGGGTGAGTTCAGGCCAAGCTAAGTGGAATATTACCTCTCTGGTCACATACCTCAAATTTCTTCCTGGTGTAGCTTAAGTTAACTGTGCCTACTATGTAGGCAAAAGAAATGCTGTCTAGATATCTATGCAGGTCACTGAGGGTGTATAAGTGGAGATATATGTGCAGTATGCATTAATGACATAGGGGAAAAATGATCTTGGTGGACAACCTCCAAATGATATCCAGGGAAAATGAAATTCCTGACTTGAAAGGTATTGGGGACGAGTTCATATTCTCTAAAACCAAAGAATAAATTTTAGAAACAAATGGAGGTTAAGAGCAGAATGTATTTATTGGGGGGAAAGAAAGGTCCTGTTTGAGAGAGGGATGGGAGGGGGGCCCTAAGCGGGTGGTCCCCTGGAAGCTGTCTCTTCCAGGGACTTTTCTAGGGTAAAGCTATGTGGTGTGTGTGTGGGGTCTAAGGTGGTGGAGAACATAGGAACTTGCTTAGGTGGGCATGAAGTGGGACAAAACTGTTGTCAACCAATGAGTGTACAAGCACCATTGCTCAGGTAAAATTGATTAAATCCAGTACAAATGGGAAGCGAGTCTTGCAGCAAGCAGGCATGAATACAGGACAGGGTCCCTTCCTGTTGGGAGTTGGGTAGTGATTCTTTTGGGCTCTTTCAAGGTGACTGATACCTATGTAGAATATCAATCCACTATATCCATCCCTAGGGAAGTATGTAGCTGTATTTGTTTCTCTTTTGTCCTGAGGTCTGGCCCATATGGGAGTGCCTATCTCTTCCAAGTTGCAGAGTCACCTTGTCTTCCATATTGTCTTCTTGAGGGCCGGGCCCTATCTGGCTGCCTAGAATATTTCTATCTAACTCAGCTACCTACAACACTAATATTTCTATTTCTCAGAACCAAAGAATTGTTATCATAAACTGTTAGAAATGACTACTTTAGACCAAATATTGAAAACATTACCCAGATTTTATGAAAATATGTAATGTATTTATTTTAATATGTTTATATCAGGTTATCTAATTAGCTTCTAGTCTCATACCATTCTTGTAAATATACTCTTTCCTTACTTTTGCATTCCTGAACTCTGCAGCTTTAGCTTTGTTTCATTATTCTCAACTTAATTAGACAACACGTTTAGTAGGCAAAGAAAGTACATGGTTGGTTTAATTAAAGAATGGGAAATCACTACATAGTTGATAATTTCTTGCACATAAATGTTGTTTTGATATTGTTGTAGGCACTTAGTCCACCTACAACAATATTACTTTTGTAATAATTTATTCAACTTAAAAATAATAAATTGGCTAATAATTTTATATAGCTACATAATCATAGCTGTGTAGATATTTCTATTTAAATGTAGTTGCCATCTAATTTAGAATGTTATTACTGTCAGACTCTTTCATCCTTCTAAAAAGGTAATATGATTGCATTTACAAGTTTAGCTGCTGGAATGGAAGACAATATTTTGTATTATGCAGAGGTTAAACACATGTAGGATATGCACCTATATTTGTCAACACCTATTTAGACTCTGGCAGGAGTTGGGTATAATGACATTTTATCACCTGGAAGAACTCACAAGCTGACAGCAGAGACTGGCAGATTGTGGAGCAAGCTTCATTGGCAGTCTTCCTATGGACCATTTTGGAGTGCACTCAGCACTATTTTACACTGATGTTTCAAACCCATCTAAGCTCACAGTGCTTTCATAAGAACTGTTTTCCTACCTGTTCCATGTTATGCCTAAGATGTTTGATATTCAGACAGATAGTTAGTTTAAATCCAACTGCATATGTTATAGGGTAATAATAAGCTTCTCTTCTGGAGGGTTAACAATGTAAGTTTGCAGACCAAAAATCAGAGAAAAAGAAGGGTCGCAAGGACAGCCAAAATTTTGGCCCTAGCCTTTCAAGGTCAGTGAGGACTCAGGACATAGGAGAACCTGTACTGTAACATTATGTAACTCAGTTGTGTCCCAAATTTTCTGATCAAGGAGATTATGGGGCCACACAGCAATGTGATGGATGTCATAGAGTGTGCCTAAGGATAGTCACAGGGAGAGAAAACATTCTCTCAGGCTTTCACAGAGAGCAAATTGGTCAAGCAATGGCCGTGACTCATCCACATGGCTGACATTCACAAAGGATCTACAAACTGCAGTATAGGGTTTCAGGTTAAATCCTGAGAGGATTTGACTGACCTTATCAGATACAAAAGTTACATTTCTTATTATATAGGTCTTGCTTTATGTTGATCTTAACCATCCAGCAGAAAAGCATGAAAATGAAGTATAAAAAGTACAGCCACATTAATAGGCTGAGCTACAAAAGGCTCAAACCAACAACTTTGGACATTGCCAGTCTTATAGAAAATTCACTAGTATTATAGACTACTGTACTATATTGGGAGATTCTGCTGAATTCAAGCACCTACAGTATTTAAATGACAATGGAATGACCTTCTCTGACAAAACTAACCAAAAACGTGGGATAGATATGAACAACCCTTTTGTATCTGTATTCTCAAAATAGTTAGGATAGATATACAGCTCCATTCTCTTAATTCAATGAATAGAGAGGTTTGTTATAATAGTGTTTGAGACAGGATATCAGGCCTGCATCTTGTACAATGAATAACCACTAAGACAACAATATGCAATCTATTAATTATTGAAAATGTGCTTGTATTTGGTCGTGAAACTGTCTCATTGCTATTTGTTTCTCAATAAAATTATTTTTAAAAAAAGAAAAAAAGAACTATTTTCCTAAAGAGTTAGTGAAGAAGAGAAATCAAGTTTGCCAATTCAAATCTCAAATTTAATCATCTATTTCTTCCATAGTTATAGTCTTCCCAAGGTTTTTCAGTTCTTGCAATCATATCACCTCTCCTTTTCTTTCTTGTATAAAGACTGTAGATATCTTTCAATGTGCTTACAGTTCTACCAGGCCACTGCATTCAACAAAACACAAATCCAAGAATAGTCAATGCTTCATGCTCTCTGAGCAATTACATTTGAGGGGTCTCAGTATAGCTCAAGTACGTTATCTAACCAGAAACTATGCCAGTTAAACTAATTTTATTAACTAATCTTGGTGTAATAGGAGCTCAGGTAAATTAGAAATTAAATTTCCTCTAGGTAGAAAAAAGATTTCATAGGACTAGTGACTTATGATTTTTTTTTTTTATATTTTATGGAAGGGTCTACAGGGTGTTCAGGATCTCACTACTAGATCAGACTCATAGTGACCACCTGTTTACAGCCTCCCAAGAGCTGGGATTATAGCCATGTGCCACCACATCCAGTCTCAATTGCCATCTTAGTGCACCCCTGGAGGGGTGGTATGGCAGGCCAGGGAATCAAAATCCTGGCCCTTGTGCTTGCAGGGGCTTTAATCCACTGAGCTATTTGGCCTGCCCTGACTTATGATTTGAATCCAAAACATTCTTAAGGATCTTTCAGGGTGACAAGATTGGAAGCACTTTTCAAAATAAAGGAGAGAGTAGGATTAGTGCATAAATAATGAAAGTGCCTACCGTGGTGTCTTTAAATTATGGCTATTGACATTGCCCAGATATATTAATATTGAGACCAGACCTGAAGAATTCTTGAACACAGTCAGTTAAGCATTAAAAGTTGTCTTGCCCTTGCTAACTTGCAAATATGGGCAAAATTTAACTTGGATAATGTTTGTAAATGCCTGCGTTGTACAAGAATGAAATTTAAGGCTAATTAGAAGTCCTTAACCAATTTGCAGTTATAGAATAAGAGATTTCCTAGCAGGACAGATGGAATTAATTAATCAGTAGTATTAATATAACCAACTTACTTTGCTTTATTTTTGTAAGTATTCCTCTTGTTATTTATTTATTTATTTTAATATATGGAGTTGTTACAGGGTCTCACCATGCAGCTTGGACTCGTGGTATCCTCCAGCTTTCAGGAGCACCGGAATTACATGTGTGTGCCACCACACGTGGTCTCACTAGCCAGCTCAACACACCCTGTGGGTGTGGCTGGCATGCCCTGTGGTTCCAGGGATCGAACATGAACTTGCTTTAGTTTGCTTAAGAAGGCTCTTTAGTCTGCTGAGCTATCTCACTGGCTCCCTCTTGTTATCTTTTAGCAGAGCCCCAAACTACATCCAGTTTGGAGCTGCCCAATTCAAGAATCATTATTTGTTCAAATAAATTTGTAAAAGTTTTATAGTGCCTGTGGTTACCTTTTAGTAAGAACAGAAAAGAGATTACATTTGAGATTAAAGTAGTAGATGGGAAGGATCTTGAAGGTTATGCTATGGAGTTTAGATATATTTTTTAGGTAAAGGTTGGCCATAACTTTGAGCTAGCTAAGTAAATAAAATCAATACCAACTAACAATCTTATTGTAAGTGATTATTATTAGTAGGGTTTTATGTTTACTTCATATATTCATTTTAATAAATTATTTTATACCTGTAGATATATATAAGTAAATGGATCATGCCTTCTTTCAAATTTATACCTTCATCTTAAAAATATAATCATGAAAGTAATAGTAATAATGCCATTATACAACAATTGCAGTTATGTTTAACAAGATCGATGTAGTATAATCAAGTTTCCAACTCAAATATTTCCAGTTATTAGGAATTAGAAATCATTCATTATACTTTCTTTTTTTTTTCATGGAATTGGGGATTGAACTCAGGCCCTTGTGCTTGGCAGGCAAGCCTTTATTCTACTGAGCCATCTCCCACCCCCTCATTATACTTCTTGCATACAGTTATTTGTTCATTCAAAAAAAAAAATGCACTGAGGAATTGCCATGTAACTGACCTTGTGGTTTGCATAGAAATGTATAATTAGACCCTGTCAGTTGCTGTGGGATGGTGTATTCATCAGCTATATCATTTGTCTAAATTCTAGGATGTTAAGAGCCTTGTCTAAGATCCCCGCCTTCATGTAGCACAGGGTGTGTCAGAACTCAGGACTACACGTAATTGAATGGGATGTCTTCAAGAAAAGGTCTTTCTGTAAAGTAGGAAGGGAGGTTGAATTGCTATTGGAGTTCATACCTGGTTCAGATGATATAATAAGCAATTGTTCAAGCGTTGAATCTACAAAGTCTTAATCAATGACTAGTCAGTTTGTTGGTATTATAACTTCATTCAAGGCAAAAGGTTAACTGTATTCTAGCTAAACTAGGAGAAAATCCTTCATTGCATAAAGGAAATAGTAAATGCTTCCATAATTAATAGATCACTGATTTCACTGTCTTTTCATTTTTTTTTTAAATATATTTGTCTGTTACAGGGTCTCACTACACAGCTCAGAACTATAGTGATCCTCCTGTTTTCAGCCTCCCAAGCGCTGAGATTACAGGTGTACTCCACTATGCCCAGACTCTGAGTCTGGTTCAGCCTGCCATGGAGGTGGGGCTGGCCTGGCATGTGGTGCTAGGGATCGAACCACAGTCCTTGGGAGTACCTATGTTTGCTTAAGCAGATGCTTTACCCTCCTGAGCTATCCTGCTACCTCCTGTCCTTTCATTTTCAACTGGCTTATAGATATATTAGAGGTTAGTAACTATGTATCACTAAATCATAAATCTTTAGTGTAATACTGTTAGGTTTAAAATCAAAAGAAATGATTTTGCATTAACTAGGCTAACATTTCCTGTTGAAGTCTTTATAAATAATATGATAAAAATCTATAAATATATCATAAAGTTTATTCAAAAGAATGATTGTCTTTATTAAAAGATGTGATTTCTAGATGATTCTGTAAGTACATTTTAAAATATTTCTTTAAGATATTGAAAATACTAATATAAGAACCCTTCTTTTTCTCCTTTTCCTTCTTTTCTTCCTCTATCTTCTTTGATTAGCCTGAATTTTTCTGATCTGTTGTTTTTGTTTACTAACCTATGTCTATAATTTTTATTAAAATTATTATAAAATTGAAAATAATCATTAATTGTCCTTAGTATTTACTTCAGTAATGATCTGCATGTTTTATCTCAATTAATTCTATTTTTTAAATGTGATCTCATGTTGTCCAAGCTGGAATAGAACTTTGGGGTGGAGTTATCTTCCTACCTTAGCCTACAAAGTCGCTGAGACTAAGACACAGGCCATCACATCCAGTTTCAATTCATTGTTGAAAAATTATCAATAATGTTATTACAAACCCTGCTTTACAGTAAAAACAAAACAAAACACCAAAAAAAAAAAAAGAAGTAGAGGTACATGTGCAAGTTCATACAACTAGTGATTGGTGTGTCAGAGAACTAGAACAAAGATTTGGATCTAGGAATGTTGATTCCAGTATTTAACCTACGGTATCATCTGTTAACTGAAACACTTTGTTGATTTGCTACAAACAAGATTAAATCTAATCTTGTAGCTATTATTAAAGACTATGAATGAACCCAGTTTGCTTGTGTTGTCACCTATTAAGATTAAAAGGCAAAAAGTACAGGTGTCATTTCCTTGGTTCATTGGAAAATTTAAAATGTTTCCTGCCATGGTGCAAAAAGTTCTTAAGCAAATGTTCAAGGCTGTGCATTTTTATATTCTTGAAAATTCAGCAAATGGACTTGGGCAGCCAAATCGACATTGAGTTCTACCCACAATCATGAAGCTCCTGGCATTTTTAGTACTTAAAAAAAAATTTTCCATGGTAGGGGGATCAAACTCAGGACCTTGCATTTGTCAGACAGGCGCTTATGCCACTGAGCTATCTCCCCAGCGCAAAGCTCCTGATGTTCTTAAGAGCTCAGAAGCAGAGTCCTAGCAAAGGTTTTCTAGACAGAGCAAAGCTCACTGGTGCTAGTGGTTGTAGATCTATCTTTATTCAAGCCCGTGAACTAAAAAGTCATTCAGCTGAAAGTCTTCCATCTGTTTTCATTATTCTCCTGCCTGGTCATGTGCTTTGCTGTTTATCCACATAAGGAGCCCATGATAGAACAGTAACAGCTACAAATCATTGGCAGCTTGAGCTAAAGTGATTTTGATATGAAGTGTTTGATAGCATGATGCTGATGGTTGTTTTAAAATTAAAAAAAAAAAATCCTTGGAGTAAATCCCACCCAGTTGTGCCATGTGATCTTTTTGACAATTTGCTGCATTCTGTTTCCCAGTATCTAACTGAGGCTTTTTGCATCTGTTCTCATTAAAGATCTTGGCCTATGTTTCTTCTTTCTTCTATTTTTTGGTTGGATCTTCTTCTGACTCTGGAATCAGGGTAATGCTTGCTACCAGCAATGACTTTGTGACTATTGCTTCCCTTTGAATTTCATCAAAGCATTCAGGAGTATCGGCGTCAGAGCTTTTCTTAAAGTTCTTGTAGAACCTGACAGTGATTTCATTGGGACTGGACTTCTCTTAGTAGTTTTTTTTATTACTTCTTCAATTTTAATTACAGATATTGGATTATGCAAGTTTTTCATATCTTCTTGGTTCAGCTTTATATCTAGGAATTGATCCATGCCTTCTGAATTTTCCATTTTATGTATATATCACATATCGTTGAAAAATTAATAGTGTTAATAATATGAAACAATGGTTTCTTTTGAATTTTTCATTTTATTAGAATACATGTTATCAAAGTAGTTACCAAAATCTTCTAAATTTTGGCAAAATGCATTATGATTTTACCCTTTTGATTTAGAATTTATTCCAGGATTGCTTCTACATACACAAATCTGAATGTAACAGCACAAAAACAAAAGCAAAGACAAAAATAACATGTTCATCTCAACAGATGCATAAAAAGGATTCAACAAAATCCAAGACCAATTCATGACAAAGAAAACAGGAGTGGGAGGTCTTCATCGGAATCTGATGAAAGTCACTTAAACCAATAACCAGCATCATGCTGAATGGAGAGAAGTTAAAACTTCCCTGAAATCAGCAGTAAGACAAGGATGGCCACTATTATTGCTGTTAAACATAGTTCTTGAAATATTAAATGAGCAATTGCACAAGAGAAAGAAATAAAAAGGATATGGATAGGGAAAGAAGAAATTTAACTATCAGTATTTGCAGGTGACACGATCCTCTACATAGAACACCCAAACATCTCCACCAAGACTCGTATAATTAATAATTTAGTTCACTAAGATAGAAGAATGCAAAGCCAACACTCAAAAGTGAATAGCACTCTGTACACAAATAACAAGCTCCCTGTGAGAAGTATGGAAATATAGCTCCTGTTCCTAGCTATGCAGAGCCAAACTAGTCAAAGAGGTCATACTTCCAAAAATATTATTGAAATTTAGCACAATCCCAACCAAAATGCCAATAGCATTACATACAGAACTAGAGAAAGCAATTCTGAATTAATATGGAAAAAAGAGAGACCTAAAATAGCAAAAGAAATTCTAGGCAGCAAAGGAAAGGCAAGAGACATCACAATCCTAGATTTAAAGCTATAGGGATAAAAACTGCTTGCCATTGACCAGAAAAGCAGACCCGTATCAATGGAATGGAATAAAAGATATATTAACATTTTTAGGCACAACACACCTTATCTTTTTTTTAAATGAATTAGGACAGGATTTACAGGGTATACAGGGTCTCACTATGTAGATCAGACATGTAGTGCTCCTCCTGTTTTCAGCCTCCCAAGCACTGGGATTACAGGCGTGCGCCACCACGCCCAGTCTCAACGGGTGTCTCAGCGTGCCCCAGGGTGGGGTCAGCATTTTTAAATGGAAATTAAAAATACTGAGATTTTACCTCCAGAAAGAATAATTATTGTCAAGAATCAACCAATAACAAATGCTGGAGGGGCTGTGGGAATAAAGAAACTGTTCTTTTCATTACTGTCGGGAGTGGGGCTGGGCGAATGGCTCAGTAGGATAAGCGCTTGACGCAAACGCAAGGATCTGAGTTCAATCCCTGGTTCCGCCAAAAAAAAAAAAAAAAAAAGAATCATTACTGTCGGGAGTATAAACTGATTCAACCACTATGGAAATCAGTGTGAATATTCCTCAGAAAACTAAAAGTAGAAATTCCACTGGACCTAGCTATTCTCCTTCCAAGTACCTTTCTCAAAAATTTAAAGACATGGTACCGGGAGTGATTCATGAATATTCATGTCTAAGACAGTACAGTTTATAGTAGCCAAAGCTTAGCATTCTATACATCCATCAACAGATGAATGGATAAAAACTGTAATTATACACAATGGAGTACTACTGTGCCATGCAGAAGAGCAGACTTGAATCATTTGTGGGAAAATGGATACGCCTTGAGAACACAATGTAGAGTCAAATAAACCCAACGCACGAGCTAAGTATCTCTTGGTTTCTCTTAGAGGAGAAAGTTGTTATGTTGTTAAGTGCAATATAAAAGACAGATAATAGGAAAAAAGGGAGAAAGAAAAGACAATTTTTGCAATCCAGCATGTGCACTGTATCTAAAAGTGTATCGTGATTTAGTACATTACCGTATGTATTGTGTATGTCTCTGTCTTATTAATCTGGTTGCTAGTATATCTGTGTAATTATGAAGTTCATAAAGACTTATAAATAAAGACTCTGATGGTGGCTAAAATGCTGGGGTGTAGAGGAAAAGGGAAAAAAGCTCTGATACACTTCATACATGTATTTATTCCCCACTATGAATGTAATCATGTGCTGCAGACGTGTGCTAATAAAAAATTTAAAGAATAGACTCTTTGAACTATTTCAGTGTCACAATTATGAAAGAAAGAATTTAATGGAGCAACGCTGAATCATTTTGAAGCTCCTAGCACAAATTTTAATTTAAATAAGGAGCTCTCCACTTCTCTAGAAATAAAACCCAATCCTTCAACAGGATGTTATTGGTTATTAAATTATATGTGAGTGTAAATGGAACCTGAAATTCAACGCAAAGGCATCTGAGTCTTTTTAAATGGACAGCTCCTTCCTAGTCATTTGGAAAATCAGTTTTATCTACTTGGAGAGGATATTCACAGAAGAGATTTTTATAATATCCCTGGCAGTTCACTTTATTACCTCAATAACTTGGTAGTTGGAATTTATTTATTCACTAATTCTCACAGATACAATTCTAAACCTTCTGAGGGAAACTTCTTGTGTTTGCTGTGTGCCACTCACTTATTCAATCTCTTTCCATTTGCTTTCTCAGGTAAACTATTTAACAGTACTGAAATACAGGCTTATTTTTTAATGCTTGTTTTGCAAATGGGGACATTCATTCTTGAGAGGTTATTTGGTGGGTACACAATATATGGGGGTCTAATTCTAGTATAATCTGATTATAACGCCACCTACACACCTTCTGTGGGATTGGAAAAATGGTGTGGTGACACATTTTGGTAAGCATTTATTTAGAGGACATTACTATGTAAAGAGTTGTAGTTCTCTGTTTAATAAACACAGTAATTCTCTAATGTCCTCTAAATAAATGCTTATCAAAATTTTATGCGTTCTATTGACAATATACTTTCAAAAATTATTGTGGTAAGAACACTTAGCATGAGATTCTTTTAAAATTTCTTAAGCATACAATGCATTATTTTGCCTAGAGGTATAGAATGTACTTGGAATATCACATCTTGGTCTGAAAAGTTATTTAAGATACATAGTTTTACCAAATTATCAAGTGTTACAGAAGGTATAACTTGCACCTAAGTAATATAACCCTACATCATATTACCAAATTGAGAAATTAGATATATCTTTTATACACTGATCCTTTATAGAAATGCATGTTTTTGTTCTGAATATTACAAAGTAGTGATAGTTATTAACCATGATATTAATTAAATTCAATTTTGGAGTCCATGATTTTTCTTTATACTAGTATTATATATAAACCTATTCTCAGACATGTGTTGAGTGCATAGAATAAATCCACGAATTTGTCTAGTAATCAGAAAGCTTCCTTAATTTTTTATTTATTTAGGGTTTTTTTCCTTGATTTTTTTATTGGTACATTTTATATATACATAGTGATAGCATTCATCATAGGGAAATTGTACCTTGCTTCAAACAATAGTTTCATGCATTTTTTTTAAGGTTTTAAATTTTTTCATTTAGTTGAACTTATAATACCACATTTCCAAGAAAAATGAACCTTTTGCAGACATTTAAATAAAATCATACCAAGATGCACAAAAATTAAATTGTCCAAAACTTCTTGTAAAGAAAAAAATCATTAAAGCAAGTACATAAAAATATTAGCTATGGAAGAACAAAATTAAATAGCATCTTATTCCACATTAGGAAGAAAATAAAGGACCAAGGGTGTAAGAAACTAGATTAATTAAAGGCCTTAAATTTTTTAATGGGTAAGAAGGCTAGTGTAAACTATGCTAGATGGACTGGAACATTAAATTAAGCAGAAATAGCTATTCTAAAATTGATAAATACTGAACTGCAACATATGAACAGTCTTTAAAGGATACATATAATATGAGAAACACACTAGTAACATGTATGATCTTATTCCTGTGTCAGTCTCTACATGCAACCTTTTTCTCATGATCACAGGGGACTTCAAGGTAGGTACACAATTTGGTGTGTTGGTTTGTTGGTGCATGAAAAATGCTCCTCCAGAGTGAGGGTGATGGCTAAGGTATTGCATAACTCACAGAATGCAGTGATAGAAAATAGCAGACAGACAAGGGGTGTGAGGTACACTTTCATAGATAACGGCACTGCCGGAGACTGCTGACCACCAGATGCCACCTGGTAGCATAGATTCACACACGCATATATAAGGTTTAGGGATACAAACCTGACCTAAGGTAGACTGTAGTGACTGATTTTTGTTTTTTTCAATTAAGCAACCAAAGTTGTGTCAAATAAGTACCATTTCAATATCACCAGCTGTACTCCTAAAGAAAGAGGTACAGTTGACCCAGAGTTTGTGGCATGTTTCTTAGATCAAATAACCTTTCAAGATTAAAACCCTGTCACCATTTCACATCTTTACCTCTAAAACAGTAGAGATGACTAGATTTACATGTAGATAGAGGCATTTTTTGATAATCAAAATGTTTTGATTGAGAAAAGCCCAGAAATATTGACAGTATGTTTCATGATAAAATAATATAAGAGAAATGTATTAACCACTTTAAATGTACCATTAAAAACATTTATGGTGGTGAAGAGCAGGGCTGGGGTGAGGCTCTCTGTGCATTTACAGTGCAAATTGCACTTGCCAGTTTACACTGCCCCAAAAGAGGAAGCACATGAACTTTCTCTCGGTATTAGGTTTCCCAGGTTAGGAGCAATAGGAAACCAGGGAGGGATAAGACACAAAAACGGGCAAACATCTGATAACGAAGTTGTAATTTATACAGTGTCATTGCTATGGAAAGAATATTAATATCTTCTGATTTCATCTTCAGAAACACGTTCAGATGTACATTTGGAATAATCAAACATGAATGTTCTGGTCATGTGATTTCTTTTTGGCAAAAGTGCTTTTTACTTCCTTTCTGAATTGCTTATTGAAGAAATGAGTTGAAAGCAAAGTAAATAAGATAAACTCAAGTCATCTGAAAATTTCGTGAAATTGTAGGTGGTATTGCGATACAGTGGTTAATTGTACTGTGACAGTTAAGTTGAAAAATCTGCACTATAATTGTGGCTCCACTGCTTGTTGTGGTAAAAATATGAGCCAGCTTCTTATTTGTTTGAACCTTGTTAAAGGATGAAACTGGGAGGTAATATTCATCTCGATAGAATTTACTGCAGAATAAATTGGTATTATGTGTAAAGCTTGTTGAGTAGCATCTGCTGTTGGGTAAAGAGTATAGCGAAGATCTAGATGTATGAAATGAATATGAAATCTTCACAGTGACAAATAAGGTTGAAATATTGAGAAGTTGGTAAGCAGAATCTAGTTAGAGAATGAAACGTGATCATTAAGAATAAAGGCAGACTTTAGCTGATGGACACAATATATTTTTTTATGAACGTTGTGAATAATACATATATTCATTTCTTAGATACATAAAGGTAAAAAATTAGCAATTTCTTACAGATACTCTAAGATGAAAATCTTTTTGTTTCAAAATGGTTTGTTTCAGCCGTTCACCCTCTGAACTTCACTGGATAATAGCTATGTTTGCCAATGACTCTTGCAAAGTAAGATTTTATTTTGTTTTATTTTTTGTGAAACTGGGGATTGAACTCAGACTCTTGTGCTTGCCAGGGAAGCACATATTCTACTGAGCCATCTCCCCAGCCCCTCTTTTTTTTTAACTAAGATTTTTAAAAATGTCACTTTACACTTTTTCTCCACTATTATTTCAGACAGTGTCTGCATTTGAGAATTTGAGATTTGCACCAGAAATTTGGAAAAATTAATAATTATGCAAATAAGTATCCAGACTAATGATTTTTACTTTGTTGGACTTTATTTGAATTATTATAAAGAATACACTTAGAAAACTGATGAAAAGGTAATTAAATAATATTAACAAATTGGTTAAATTGCTCTACCTTATAATTCATTGTTTTCAAAATTTTGATAGAATTTAATACAATATAAGGCTTATTGGATTTGTATTGCCATAGTATGTAGTTTTATTTAATTTTTTAGCATTTTATAATTTTAAAATATGGTTAATTTAAAAATTTATAATTTTATAATTTATAAATATGGTTAATCTTAGTAAAATTTTTGACTATATTCCATTGTAAAACAAAACTGAACAATATATATTCTGAAAGGGAAAGAAACTGCTCAAAAGGAAAGAACATCTGGGATTCAGGAAAAGGTAAAGGAAGGAAGGGAAAAGGATATATATATATATATATATATATATATATATATATATATATGATAGGTACAGTAATTGTGGTATTGATTTCTATCCACTAGGTCATTGAGAGGAACTTTTAGTGCTTATATTGTATGATCAATGTTGCATGCCCATACCTGGTAATCTGAGCAACTACTTTGAATATAACAATATGCAGTGTAATAGCAATTGTTAATTTGCTATCATCTTGTTTTGAAATCTGTATCATTTTTATTTTTTTCTCTTTAAAATAAAACTAACTATAATGGTTAATTCTTTTTTTTTTTTTGGGGGTTCGGGTTCGGGTCGGGTTAGGGTTAGGGTTAGGGTTAGGGTTAGGGTGATGGATTTTGGGGGAGGGGGTCTCCATTGTTATGCAGATGAGCCTCTCTCTCGTCCCCTCCCCCACCCCAGGGTCTGGGCCTCGGCCTAGGGTGGGCGTGGCCCCTTCTATTGTTATGCAAATAGGGTTCGGGTTTGGGTTCCGGTTAGGGTTAGGGTTTGGTGGTCCTAGGGTTAGGGTTCGGGTTCGGGTTCGGGTTCGGGTTAGGGTTAGGGTTAGGGTTAGGGTTAGGGTTAGGGTTTGGTCTAATTCTTTAATATTGATTAAATTAGCACAATTTACAGAACTTTTTTCTTTTTTGGGGTTTACTGAGAGCACATGTTCATCTTAAGGGGTATCTTCCATTAAGAGAAAGGGAAAACACTGACCATACCTACAGGTATCTGGAGTAGTCCTTTTCACAAAGATAAAAATATATCACTGTCTTCTGATGAACCTTTTAATGAGGTACAATTTGTACTTAATGGGATACTCAGAGGATAGGGGTATCATTCGGCATTACAATAGAACCATCACACAAGATGTATTCTTGTCTATTACATGTGGTATGAAAGAATCTCAAAAGAAATCCAGACAAAGATTTTTTCAGGCAGAAGAAAAACCCTGAAGACACAAAAAAGAAATCTAGAGTTAAAAAAGTATTAGATGGGAAAATTAAAAAAAATACTATGTATACATATATTAATAATTACAGGAAAATACAGATTTAAAACTCAGATAAAAGTCTGAAAACATCTTGTTTTGCCATTCCTGTGAATAAAGGGCTTTATGCATAGTCATAACCATTATAATTTACAAATGTGAGTTCTGAGTAGGAGACCACATTACACTCTATTTGGGCTTTTATTTTGCAGAAACAGTAAAATATATGTATGGTGCCATAACTCTCCAGGTATGTTTGTAGTACTTCCATATGTGACCAAGAAAACTAATACAGAATTGGTATTCTCAAAATGAACTGCTTTAAAAATATGGCTGTGATTTTGGGACTGAGGTGAGCGTAGAGATTGAATTTTGGAGAAAATGGTAAGAAAGCTTAGTTTGCGTTCAATGGACAATGAGTAGAAACATGTACATTAAGGCTGCTCCGCTGAAGGATGTGTGGGTGAGTAGCCTTGTCATGTAATAACAGAAAGATTAAGGAAATTGACATTTGCAGTTACATAAAAAGCACAACTTGTAAATGGTGAATCTGTGTGTTTCACTTAAGACATTTCCATAAAGTTAAAAGTCTAGCTTCATTTACTGTTACTTCATATAGAAAAATGATAAAGCAAAGAGGTTCTTTGAAGGAACTGTTGAACAGAGAGGAGCTAAGACTGTGTGCTTTTGAAAATTCCCATGCTCTCTTAGTGTAAAATCTCTGAACAGTCAGAAAAGGAAGACATGACAAGGTAAGAGAAAAAGGGAAGAACAATTCTCTGTAACTTCTTGCAAGAATCTGAAGATTTTCAAAAGTCAAAGTATTGTATCACCCAAAGAACTCTTTCAAAACACTAAAACTTTGGGTTCTTAACTTAACCAGAGTCCTTGCAGGTGGTTTAAGGGTGGTGTCTATCAACCAGCTCTGGAGAAGAACAAGATAGAGAAGAAATGATCTTCGAGAGATCTGTGAATGTAGCTTTTGTCTGATGGAGTGAAAATGGGTGCAATGTATGGAGAGCACACAAAGTTGTTGAGAAAATGGTTGTAGTAGAAATGATGAACACATGGAGACAGAGATTACAAGATGAAGGGAGGCTATTGTACCCCAAAGTTTCCACTGGCAGGAATCAGGGTGAGATTACTCAGTTGCTAACCATATCCTGGATTCTTGAAAAGAAAAATATGAAAAGGGTACAACCAAAAGTTTAGAGGAAAGAACTAAGATCCACTAGAAATTTTACCTCGACATTGAATCTAAAGCCAGATCATCCCGCCAATTTCCTAGCTGGACTTCAGAGTGGTTGCATCCTTTTTGTTTTTGTTTGCCTCAGATCTGAACAAGAATGTCCATAACTGTTATGGACAATGGTGCATCTTTTCACTGTTACATGGCAGAAGGGTCATAGAACTTGTGCTATTAATTCCTCTGGTCAGCAGATGGAAGGGAACTGTTCCAGGTAACTTTCATGAGCCCTATCAGCACCTGGACTGGATTTGGAATTTTGATTTTACACAGTTACAATGGGTGAGGGAGGCTTTGGGAAACTTTAGGAGGGTTAAATCTAGTTTGCATTGGGAGGGGTATGAGTTACAGTGAGCCAGAGGACAGATTGTGAAAGACTAATATAAGATGTATTTGTGATGATGGTTGGATTTTATAAACAGTTTAAATCCACAAAAGGGTTTTTATCAGTTTAAGTTCATTTGCATATATTAACTTTAGTGGCAAAATTTATTGCTTTTAATTAAGAAGACCTAAGTTTTCCCATCAGCTAAGACAACGTACAGTATTTAATTTACTTTTTAAAAGACTGGGCTGTCCTTAATGATATATTACTTAATAGAAATTGTTTGTCACATTTGATCTTAGCCAAAAGACCAAGAAGCAATAGAAGAAATTCTTTTTTAATATGTGCAAAATTTCACACTGTAAAATAAGTAATTATCAAAGGAGAAATGATCAGCTCTTATAAAAGCATTTTCAGTCATCTTTGGGGGATGTTTAAGCATAGAGAAACAAGGAATATCAAATGGCAAAGCTATTCAAACCTGTCTAAATTTTGTGCACGTAGAAATCCATTCTTGCTGCAGAGGCTTGCTGCTTGTAGTACTTGGTTTTATAAAAATCTTTTTACTTGTTCCTGCTACAAAGAACATATTGAGAAGATTGCTTTGCTTTTTTTCAGGGTGTGGAGATATTAATAAACATGTCAAAATGTCCATGTAATTCAGGAAATCTCTGTGAAACCTGACCTCGTGCTGCCTACACTGTAAATGGCTTAGTAACCCAGACTGTGGAGCTACAGATGAAAAATGGAACCCTTAGTCCCATAAAGTAGCATGCTGGAATGTACTATTAAAGTTAATTTATACATTCTTCTTTTCAGTATGTTGACAAGGTCTATTTAAATATACTTTCCTAGTGTATCTGCTGAGGTACAGCGGACATGAATAAGAAATGGTGGCCACTACCATGGAATTGACAAACTGATTTCAAACTTGCAGTCTAATAAGCTAATCAAATAATCAGACACATGGAACTCTTATGGAGAGCTTTCTTTCTTTACTTTACAATTTTTAATTTTATTGGGATGTTTTGCATATATATACATGTATATATTAACATTGATCATATGGAATTTGTATCTGTTCATGATACATCCTGATTTTTCTATTTTTCTCCCCCTCCCATCCTTTCAATCCATCTTCTCCTTACTTACAAAAGCTTTGTTTCCATTTGTTTCTTCTATTCTCTTTTCTTATGGTCCCTGCCTTCCTTTTCCCCCTTCCTCCTCCTTGGTTCCCACTCCCACTTGGACACTTTCTTCCTATTTTACAGTATCTATTATAAATTTTGGCCCTTATTTACACTTTCAGTTTCTGGTACCAGAGAAACATATGATATTTGAACATACATGTCTGATTTATTTCATTTAAGAGTATGTTCTCAAGTTGCCTCAACTTACCTATAAATATCTCATGTATCCTTCCTTATGGCAGAGTAATGCTCCATTTTATAACCCCCCCACATTTATTCATTCATCAATTGATGGGCGTTTGGGCTACTTTATTTAACTATTACAGATGGTACCACTGTAAACAAGGCTGTGTACAGATCACTTGGTATGATGCCTTTCATTCCTTCAGGAAAATACCAAGACAGGGATTAGCTGAATCAAATGGAACATCTGGTTTTTAGGTTTTTGTCTCCACACTGATTTCTATAGAAGTTGCACCAGTCTGCACTCCCATGAGCAGTGAAGTCTTCCTATTTTCCCTCAGCCCAGCCAATATTTCCTATTGGTTTCTTTCTTGATAATAGTCATTCTTTGTAAAGTGAGAGGGAGGGGGACATAGCTTACTGGCAGTTTCTTCCTGCTAAGTGTAAGGTCTTGAGTTCGATTACTGGTAGTGGAAAAATATTCTAGTGTGTGATAGAATTTTAATATTGCAAGTAATTTACATTTCTCAAAAGATCAGTGATGTTAAACATTTTTTCATATATTTATTTGCCCTTTCTACTTCATCTGAGATGTCTATTTCAAATGCCTATGTTTTGATTGGATCCTTAAATTTGAAGAGTATTTCTTTTCTTTTTAAGGTTTTTTTTGCGTGTGTATGT
>NW_004524678.1:9097619-9099546 GCF_000260255.1 Octodon degus | reverse complement strand
CATTCTGTGGGCTGTATCTTCACTTTGTGTAATTTGCTGTGCAAAATCTTTTTAGTAAGATGAGATTCCATTTGTGATATTTTTGTGCAATAGAGATTTCATTCCTAAGGTTCTTGCCTATACCTTTCTTCCATGTGTTCAATCTTCCAGTAGATTTAGTATTTCTGTTTTGACATTTAGATATATCATTTGTTTTGACTTCACTATGCAGTTTAGTGCATAGTGAGAAATATGGGTCTAATTCTAGTGTATGGCATGTAGAAAGTTATTTTTCCCAGCACTATTAATAAAAGAAGTTACCCTTTTTTCAGTGAAGGTATTTGGTCACTTTGTAAAAGGTACCCAAGAGTGTTGGGAGTTCTTTCTGCATCTTCTAATCTGTTCCACTGATCCTCAGGTCTGTTTTAGCTCTTTTATTAGATTGATTCTTAATTATGCTACTTTAATTTTGGATACTACTGTGAAAGCATTTTCCCCTCATTTGTCTCTCTGAGTGTGTTATTTGTGTATAGGAATAGTATTGATTTTTGAGTGTTGAATTTTTTTTTTTTTTTTTGTGTATGTCTTTTAGGGAAAAGTCTATAGGGTTTTCAAGGTCTCACGACTAGATTGGACTTGTAGTGATCTGCCTATTCACAGCCTCCCAAGAGAGGGGATTATAGGAGTGCACCACCAGGCCCTGTCTCAATTGTCATCTCAGTGTGCCTCGGGGGCGGGGCCAGCATGGCCAGTCTGGAGATCAAATCCCTGACTCCTGTGCCTGCTTGCAGCCACTTTAATCTGTTGAGCTATTAGACCAGCCCTTGAATGTTGAATTCATATCCTGCTATGCTACTAAACTTTGCAGTTAAATCTAGGAGTCTTTTGGTGGAATTTTTGGGGTCTTCTATGTAGAGTTTCATGTAATATAAATGATGAAAATTTAATGTCTTCTTTTTATATTTTTATTCCTCTCTCTTGTCTAATTGCTCTAATTAATGTCTCCAGAAATATATTGAAGAAGAGCTGTGACAATGGGCACCCTTGCCTTGTTCCTCATTGTAGAGTGAAAACTTTCAGTATTTGACTGATTAGTATGATGTTGGCTATTGTTTGTAGCAGCTTTTATCAGAGTGAGATAAATACTATATATTCCAATTTTCTAGCATTTTTTATCCTTAATGGCTATTGGAATTTGTCAAATTATTTTTTATGCATCTATTGAGATATACATGTGAGTTTTGTCTTTAGCTCTGTTGCCATGGTTGGTGTACTACATTTGTATATGTTGAACCATCCTTGTATCTTTGGCATGAATCCTACTTGGTCGTGGTGTGTAATCTTGATGATTTGCTGCACTCTGTTTTCAGTATCTTTTTTAGGATTTTTGGCTCTATGCTCATCAAGGAGATTGGCCTGTAGTTCTTTTTTGTTGTTGTTGATGTCTTCTCTGGCCTTGATATCAGTGTAATGCTTCATTTCTAGGGCTAAGTCTGGGAAGACTGAGTCCCTTTTACTTTCACGAAAGGGTTGATCTTCACTGAGAGTATATTATTGAGAAGTTTTACATCTATGTTCACTGGGAAAATCGGCCTGCAGTTCTTCTTTATGGTGGCATCCTTTGCTGGTTTTGCTATTAGGGTAATGTCTGCTTCATGGAAGCAGTATAGGAGAATTGCTTCCTTTCCAGTTTTATTAAACCATTGGAGAAATAAAGGCATTCTGTAGACTTGGGAAAATGACCTGTGCCTGACTGGCCCCTCCCCATTCTGCCATATTGAGTATGCTGAATGAATTTTGTTCACCTCTGAAATATGTTCCTTTTTCTTTGCCTCTACCAAAATATCATAATATCCAAAATACCTTAACCTTCCTTCCTTCCTTCCTTCCTTCCTTCCTTCCTTCCTTCCTTCCTTCCTTCCTTCCTTCCTTTCTTCTTTCTTTCTTT
>NW_004524678.1:9079595-9097502 GCF_000260255.1 Octodon degus | reverse complement strand
CTCTCTCTCTCTCTCTCTCTCTCTCTCTCTCTCTCTCTCTCTCTTCCTTTCTTCCTTTCTTTCTTCTTTCATGTATTTAATACACAATCTGCAGGGTCTTAATACACAGATTGGACTTGTAGTGATTCTCCTGTATTTCAGCCTCCCAATGCTAGGATTACAGGTGGTGCCATCATACCCAGTCTCAATCATCATCTCAGTGCACCTCAGGGGTGGGGCTGCCACAACAGGATGGAGATCAAACACCAGGCCCCTGTGTCTGCCTAAGCAGGCACTTTAATCCGTTGAGCTATGGGGCCAGACCTTCTAATTTCTTTTAGAGAAAACAAAAATAAGGCTTTTATTAATTCCCTTTAGCTTTCATTAGACATGATATTTCATAATTTTTTAGAAAATATTTTGAGACAAGGTCTTGCTGTGTAGTTCAGGCTAGTCTTGAACTCACTATTTATCCCAGGCTGGCTCAAACTCATTGCAATCCTCCTGCTTCAGCCTCCTGCATGCTCACTTGACAGATTTTCATAATTTAGGCTTAAAATTACAATTTCCTTTCTTAAAAATCTTTCAAAGTGTTTTCATTTCATTCAGCTAGTATGATAATCTACAACATATCCCTAGTACCTTCATCATCCAGTGCACCTATGGCACATGTGCCACAGCAGGCTGCTTATCACTGAAAAAATGTTCTAAAAATGTTCTAAAATGTTCTCCATCACTGAATGCCTTCCCTGCCTCTCATACCCAAGTCTTTCTGTGACCACACAAAACTTAGACCGGTATCATCTCGTTCCTCTCTTCTCACTCTGGCCCAAAGGATTTCCCAGGTTCTGTGTCCTTTGTTGGGAATGCCTTTCTCTTGTTTTAGTGCCAAGTTAATCTTGACTCATCCTCTGAACTCAGCTCAGCTCTTTGAAGAGTCTTTACTCCTGTCCAAATTGGACCAGGAATCAATTATTTTTTCCTTTAGGTAAGCATTGTGTACTTTCTTCTCCTCCTCCTCCTTCTCTTCCTCCTCCCCCTCCCTCTCCCTCTTTCTTTTTCCTCTTCTCTTTCTCCTTCTCCTTTTTCTCTTCCTTTTACTCCTTCTCCTTTTTCTTGTCCTCCTCCTTCTCCTCCTCCTTCTCCTCCTCCTCCTTCTCCTCCTCCTTCTTCCTCTCATCCTCCTCCTCCTTCTTCTTCTCATCCTCGTCCTCGTTCTCATCCTCCTCGTCGTCATCCTTCTCCTCCTCCTCGTCCTCCTCATCCTCCTTCTTCTCCTCGTCCTCCTCCTCCTCGTCCTCCTCCTCCTCGTCCTCCTCCTTGTCCTCGTCTTCCTCCTCGTCCTCGTCCTCCTTGTCATCCTCCTCCTCCTCCTCCTTCTTCTTCTTCCTCTTTTTGTAGAGCAAGATGAATGGAAAGTTTGGACTGTTCATCAAATAATATTTTTATACTTTTTAATTTCCTGGGTATAGGCAACTTACGTGAAATAGTACAAGAAGCCCCCACTCCCCCAGCAGGAAATACTGTTCATTAATCTATCATCCTGTTGATAGAGAAAACTTACTTAAGTTGTCTTATGAATAAATGACTCAGAAAAGAATTTGTGGGGTGAGGTTGTGGTTCTTTCCATGTACAGCTGTTTATGGACCCACTGAGTACCGTAGCCAGGCTGAAACTATTGCTATAATTTTCCAAAAAAGCTAATTAATTAAAGATTTTGATGTTGCAAGGTCAAACTTATTGTTTTAGGATAAAGCTTACAACATGGAAGCATTTTCCCCATATCTTAAGTGACTTGCAGACTGTGCAATAAACAGCAAGGGTCTTTGCTAGACAATTTTTTTTCTCATTATTCAGGAAAGAATATACACAGGTCCTACCACTGTAAACATAAACACCCCGTGAGTAATTGCCTTATCACAGAAAGAAAGCATCTCATCAGAAGAGGGGATCTGGTTCTGGAAAGAAGATGGAGTTTTCATCACTTCATGAATAAGTGATCCAGTCTAACCTGTGAAACTCAGGCTAATTAAGAGCACTTATGTCACTGCATTCCTCAAAAGTGGTCATCCAAATGGGACAGATACAATCTCTAGACATGCTCTTAATATGAGAAAGTTAAGAGTATTACTAATTTAGATACTATATTTCTGATAAGAACTTGAAGACTGAAGAAAATTTGGAGAATTGTCCAATGTGCATAAATGTTCAGTTCTGCAAGATGAGTAACATCTAGAGAGTGTTGTGTTTATATGTAGTGATGCTATATTCCACATTTGAAAATCTGAGAGTAGGTCTGATATTAAGGGAAGGTCTTCACACACATATGTACACATGCAAACACTCAGGGACACCCTAAAGGAGACTCAAATCAACTTTATTCATAGCTTTATCTCGTAATTTGTTACTATATATAAATACAATAAGGTATTTTTTCCACTTGCTGCTGGTGGCCTAAATACATAGCTACTAAATATTCCCTTCTAGCAAGACTCCCCTCCCCTTTTTGTAAAAAGGATTTTCCAACCCAGGGATCATACAATATAATTACAAGAATTTAAATTAATCCATCATTATGTACAATGCTATTATAAACATGTACCCTAATGGTTTCTTTTTTTATTAACATACAGCAATTACTTCATGCACTGTCAATATAATTTTGCTTTTGATCATGACGGGTACCATATTTCTTGTGGAAAAATAAAAATCAAAATCTAAGTGTAAAATTTCTAGGACATTCTGAAAATATTATTTTTGTCTCCATAATTCTGTTCAGCACTACAAGGATAACTGGCTAAATTTATATTATTTATAACAGCAATGTAGAAGAGAAAAAGCATCTTGTTCTACCTAATATCTTTATACCATATATTTTACATTGATAATTGGTTGTTGCAAATTGTATTATATTTTTGTATTTTAAAAATAATTTCCTGAATTGTTAAAGATGATGCTTTACTGGAGATGCCTGCATTGGACCCAAATCTCCTGCCAGGTGTCATGGCCTGCACAGTAAGAACAAAAAGAGAATGTGAAGTAGCAGTGTGGCAGGAATGTGGGATGATCCTTGTTGATCAGAGCTGGGGGGTAAAAGGTTATAGAAGCTTGGTGCTGATGACATCTGTGTCAAGGACACTGAGTGAAGGGTAGTGAGCATTTCCAGGAAGAGCAATGGCTACCATGGTGGGCTAGGAAGAGCAAAGCATTCTCTCAAGGAGGAGACAGGGGCAAGGATGCTGCATCTTCCCCAGGTGCCGCATCATGCTCAGCAGCATTTATCTTGCTTTTGGGGCACCACTAGTCCCAAGACAAGGAGCTTTCTTGATCTAATCTGGCTCAAAGGACAGGATAAGGACAGCCTTGGACATCCTGGTTCCAGGTATAATTAAAATAGGAAGACTCACTTTAGTCATGGAAGTATTTTTATGTCCTCTGGACTCACTGGATAGTTTGTGGCCCCCAACAATGATTCGTAATCAGTTGTGAAATTTTTATTATATTTCCCTGAGAATTTAATTTAGGCTTAGAGAAATAGACATGCCAAGGAACTTAGCTCAATTTACATTCAATCCAGTAAGAGCTCACTGAGCTTATATTCTGTTATACAGAGGTAAATGTTACAATAAGCAGTTTGACAAGACAAGACTTTGCTTATTATGTGGTCTTAGGTTACTTTATTTTCTATTTATTTAATTTTTAAAATATATTTAGTGCAGGGTCTATAGGGTCTCACCACACAGATTGGACTCATAGTGATCCTTCCATCTCCAGCCTCCCCAGAGCTGGGATTACAGGTGGTGCCACCACGCCGGGTCTCACTGGCTGGCTCAGTGTACCCGAGAGTGGGGCATGTGATACTGGAGATCGAACCCTGGTCCCTGCACTTGCCTAAGCAGGGGCTTAGTACCTTGCGCTATCTCACCAGCCCTAATCTCAGTTTGTAATACACTTTAATTGGGAGTTTCATTTGTTTTAAGGAAATCCTATTTATTCTTTGCTGGAATGGCCTGTGGGTGTGAGCGTTATTTAACATTCAGTCTGAAGAATGAAAATGATAAGAATCTGACAGAGGTCCTGGTAGAATGTAGCACTCACGGGTGGCCCCTAGTGCCCAGTGCTGTTGTAGAAATTGTGTGCAAATGGTCTATATTGAGGAGAGCTACCTTTGTTGAAATTCTCATCAACATCAGACATTGTTTATGAGGCTTGATAAGCAGCTGATCCCAAATGGTGAGGTCCAGCTCACCTATCTCTGGATACCAACAGCCATTGTCATTTTTAGCCCAACAAAAGTTGGTGCCATAACCACAGCAGTCCTGGATCTTAGTGTCCTTTTGAAGCTGAACAGTGTTTTAATATCCAAATATGGTCAGAGAGACAGTATAAGACAATTAATATATTTTATATTTTCACTTTAAGGAAAACATAAAGTCACATTTTACAAAAAAATATTTAATAGCAGTAGTGGAAATTTCAAATTCCTACTTTAAGGAGAAATAAAATATTAAATACAATGTAGAAAATAATATAACATTAATATAATATGGAAATATATTATCTATTTTAATTATATTTGAAAAGTTTTGAAAATATTGTTTATGTAAATATGTACTCAAAATTAGATTAATTTAATATGTAACATTAATCCTAATATAATGATCAAAACATCACTCAATTTATATTATTTTTAATAGCAATATAGAAAAGAAATGTACAACCCATAAGTAACTTGTTCCTTTGTCTTCTATTTTAAAGAATAATTTGCATAAATTGTTAAACTAATTTCAAACACTTCTCATTTTTAAGATGCTTAAAAATCTTAATGAGGTCAAGTAACCGTAGAATTATATTATTTCTTCAGTTCAATTAAATTTATTTCCAGACAGTTGTTATTGGTAGACTTTTCAGGGCAGCAGAGAGTCAGAAGAAGAAAAAAGAAGACTTTATTGAGAGCCCAGGGAAGACAGCAGAGAAATGGCTGGAATCCTCTTACCTGAGACAAAGGGATATGGCCTAATGTGACTCTTGGCTAGGGGTGGAGCTTGAGGGGTGGGCTCAGTGATGCACACGGAGCTGACTGGGGATTTTTCTTTTCTTTCAGGAAGAAGTGGAAGTTATACTTAGGGCTGAGGGGAGGAGCAGGGAAGTGGACTTTGGGAAGATAAGCAGTAGGTTTTGGGCTTCAGCTATGTTAGCCCACCACCATAGTAATTCAGCGGTTCACACTCAGGCCAGAATCTATCAGCTATTATTTCTTTTACATTTTAGACACATAATGTTATGATTTATAATAGATCTACTTAAAACTAACACAACATAATTTGGTACAAAAGTTGAAAATAAATGTCTCTACTCAAACACTAAATAAAACAAATCTGTATAGCTACACTTAACATTATAGTAAATGGGCTTTGAATAAGAAGACCTATTAGAGGTAATTAACTACCTTACCAGATACCGAAACTTCATAAAACAGTATTAATTAAGATAATGTGATCTGTTGCAAAATAGATATAGCAAAGGAAAGGAATAGAGATTTTTAGGAACAGATTCACCCACTTCATGACTCTCACACACACATACCCTGAGAGCCAGTCAAAAGTCACACTCAATCTCTGCAATTTGTGTGTCATTTTCATGTGATAACCCTGAAACCTAACTGACCTTGAACTTGCTGTGTTGAGAACAGTAGTTCTCAACAAGTCACTGGTGGAACTTTAATAGTGATTGATATGCAGGCCTCCTTTCTAGATAGGCCACTGAGGTGGAACTGGAACCCTAGATTTTTTATATATATATATAAAAAAACAGCGCCTCATGTGATTTTACTGTGATAAGAGTGTCTGCTATGAAAGATGGCCCAACTTTCTGTCTTCCCCCTTGGTTGTGCTGTCTTCCTTGGAGAAGGGACAGGCTGTTGTCAAAGCCTGAGGTGCGCTCAAGGCAGGGGGCACAGATTAGACAGTAAATTCATACCACATGTACACCAGGCTTGTTTTATAATCTGAGTCCTCCATGATTCAGTAGGAATTGTGTCTTTCGCCCTCAACTTTCAAGCATTTTCTAATAGAAAAGAAGAAATCATGAGACTAAGGAGTGAGAGCCAAGATTGTACTACATCCAACAAGACATAAGCATTAGCAACCCTGATCCAGCACTGTTACAACCAAGCATGTCAGGTGCTTTAGGTTCCTAAGTAAGAAAATGCAAAGGTAAACAAAGTGTTCATTTCCTGAGGACTACAGAAGAAGATGTTCTGATGTACATTTTAGAACTGAGAGACTCATGTTAATCATGAAGCAAATTTAAAAATTTCCCACATAATATAAATAATATTTTCACTTGAAGTGTTATTTGATCTTTTGCTTTTTGTTTGTTCTTTTCTATAAATTGTTTATTTATAGAAAATAAATTGTTTATTTATATAGAGTAAATAAATACCTTAGTTTATTTAGTGTGGAAGTTCCCTTGAGGATTTATTTCTTGTGGAAATTCTTTCACAAAGTTAAATGCGCTAAGAGGAAAGACAGCCCATCTTCCTAGCTGTTAATGTTCATGTATAATGGAAAATTTGTGTTTTTGAAAAAGAACACTAACTATTCAAGATTTAAAAATGTTCTTTCTGCAGAGATGGCTCAGCCTTGCACTTGTACACCTTAAGATTCATCTTTTCTTTAATTCCACATCTGAAAACACTTAATAATCTGCTAAAATGTACAGTGAAATTAAATCTGCTCCTCTCTGACTTTGTCAATGGAAAGATAATCTTAAATGTTAAGAGGAAAGTGCAAAGAAGTGGTTGGACCTTATAACCCATTAATGGAGTGAGAGATGAACTGGCATGCTTCCTTCTAGACTCTCCACCAGTAACTCCAGAACTTAGCTCTTGAGGAACTTAAGTTTTTTTCAATTCACACAGTTATTTTTCATAGCACCTACTTGTGATAGACCTTAATATATTTTCTTAAAGTTAATCAAACCTTAGCGGATTTTGGGTGCAAAATAATTTGGAACTGTGGAGTTCATGTAAAAAAGTACAATATGTACAACAGCATGATGATGCCAACTCACTGGGGTGTGTGTGTGTGTGTGTGTGTGTGTGTGTGTGTGTGGTAAGTATATAGTTCCTGAAACACAACTATATAGAGACACAACCAAAGCTATTATTATAAGAGATTTAGCTGTCATGTAGTGAAGGATGGTTAGTTTCAATTGCACGACTAAGGTAGGTGCTTTGAATATGTCACATTCTCACTGTTTCAGTTTGCTTGTCACATAGCCTCTGATTAATTATGCAACATGTACTACATGCAGTGTCTTTTATTTATTCAGAAATAACCAATTAGATAAAGACCTATTTGTCATCCAACTCCTGGATTTTACACTAGCGAAACAATAGCACACTGCTGTTCATTTATATGCACAAAATCATAAATGCTGGAGGGGAACAAATTTGTGATAGAAATTTCATCGCCTTTAGTTCTGCTACAGCAAATCTTTCTTCTCTTATGTCCTCAGGAAGATTTTTCTCAGATGTTTTTATATGAGGAAGTGAACACAATTCTCTGTAAAATATTATTTTATGTATATCTTTTAACGTGTTCATGTCTACACACAGAGCTTGAACATTGACAGTATTGGCCAACTCCTGAAAAGGTCTATTACAAACATGAGTAGATTTTTAAAAAAAGTTTGTGATCTGTACATATGCATTTTAGTACATGATGCTTGGTAGTAGTTTCTAAGGGATCAGAACTTCTGTACTCTGATGTCATTACTACATCGTGATCAAGACAATGATACAGGGGCCGGGGAGATGGCTCAGTGGAATAAGCGCTTCCCTGGCAAGCACGAGGGCCTGAGTTCAATCCCCGGTTCCACAAAAAAAAAAGACCATGATACAGTACAGCAATAAATTATAACATAATCTTTTATTCTCATCTGTTAATAATTCCTGAGTCAGAAATCCTGCTTAATAAATACATCTGCAGGATCCATTTGCTGAATTTGATCTGAATTCAATACTTGGGAAAAGTATGCAATATTAGGGGCAGAAGTAGAAAGAGGATGAAATTTTTATGGAAAAATTCCTTCTTGTGAAGGTCAAAATATTAAACCATTGAAAGCTTTTCATTTTACAAAATGGTTCTAAGCCAAAACAATACATTTTCTGTTTCATTTCCTAGAGTCTTTGGCAGAAATGTAAAGACTTACAGTCCTCACTGAACTTTTGCTCCATCTTTAGATGTAATGTCCTAATGTGAATAATCTTGGGAACATAAATATGTTGACAGCTTAAAGCTCTGACATTCTGTTCTCATTGTCTGATTTTATTTTCCTTTTTCCTGCTGATGCTTGAACGTAATTGCAAGCACAGCCTTAGAAAGGCATTATTCAAAACCCACAAAAGGCTATTTTGCATTAGGGAACTAAAGCTATTCACTTTGGAAAATAAGGAACTCACTTTGATTTTTAAAATGATTTTCCCAAAGCCCCCATCATGTTAAAGAGAAGGGTTTCTATAAAGAATGTTTGGTAAATTGTCACATAACTGATCTACAGAATCACCAGCTATTTGCTAGCACATTTAGTGGTATAAGAGTTTAGTAGAGAGTTTATTTAAACTTATACAAGGAAAGAAAGATGTCGATTTTGAGCATTCACAAAGAACAGAAGAACATTAATGATTTAATGGATAGCTTGACTATCAACTCTTGAAATGATTATGTTTAGAAAATGGAATTCATAAAGAACTCATTAGTAATTCATGAAGAACTTATGATGCTGTTATGCATACAGAGAAGCTAACACAATCAACTTGGTATGGAAGCATTCTTCTGCAGTGCTACTCAAAAAACTATGCTATTAAAAATTGTAATAAATAAATATATTAGACAATAATTATATGTTTTCTCTAAAGCTATTCTTAGCAGTCATGCATTTCATACACTTAGCTCCCTGGATTTATTTTCAGTCAAATAAATATTGTAAGATTTTTATAAATTCTCAATTGCAGATTTTTCTCTAAAGCATATAATGACATTTTTTAGTTTTTAAAAAGTCATCTAATTTAATTACCTTGGGGTAGCAGTATGGGAAATATTCCAAAATTTTCAGGCAAAATGCTTGTGAAAAAGTGCACAGTGAATTTAAGAGCTTTACTTTGTCCAAACTCACAACTAGAGAATTTACACTAATTCTCTTTTTCTCATGTGAGCAGACAGCATATTTCTTAAAGGTTATACAGAGTCAGTAAGTCAGGAGGAATTGCTCCTGGAACCTCCCTTCCTTACTGAATCTTCTCTTTGTGGTGGGCTTTTGAAGTTGATAGAGGACTACATTAATTATTTCTCAATTAAAAAATTAACAGGTTAAGAGCACGATAGGAGATGACATTCAACAAAATAACTGTATTAACTCATTTAATAAATTTATTTCAGTTGCAACCTCAGAAACTGTATTCCAAAAATTATTTTTATTAATAACCTGGAAATTATTTATTGATGAGGATATAATTAGTTCATGATATTTCTATAAAAAGACACATTACACTATATTTTTTATTTTTAGGTTTTTTAAAAAAATGTATTTAGTATAGGGTCTACAGGGTCTCACTACACAGATGGCATTCATAGTGATCCTCCTGTTTGCAGCCTCCCAGGCACTGGGATTACAGGTGAGCGCCACCACACCCAGTCTCAGTCACTGACTCAGTGTGCACTGGGGGCCGGGCTGGCAGGGCATGCGGGGGATTGATACCCAGTCCCTGCATCTGCCTAAGCAGGCAACACACTATGTTTTGTAATATTTATCATGACAAGAGATATGTGAAACAGAGATTACAACTGTGTTTTTGTTATAAGAGGAAAATTGACCCTAGACTCAGACATATCAGGGCTTAAATCCTAGTCCCACCACTTACCAATTATAAAATGTGTGTGACCTTTCCATTTATACTTGTTCCCCTAAGAGAATCAGTTGGAAAACATATAAAAGCAAAAATATTGATCAAGAGAATTTCTACTCAAAATCTATAATCAATCACTTCTGTTATAAATACCCAAGTGGTGTCAATATCAAAACATGAAGTATAACGAATTTGCAAAAGCAATATGTACACTATAAGATTCATGGAGGAAGACTATGAAGATAATAATAAATTCAAATATATAAA
The DNA here is from genome assembly GCF_000260255.1 of Octodon degus. NCBI lineage: Eukaryota > Metazoa > Chordata > Mammalia > Rodentia > Octodontidae > Octodon > Octodon degus. The sequence goes on along the minus strand of NW_004524678.1, from coordinate 9,087,346 downwards.
ATTTGAACCTCTTACCTATTCAAAGCACCATTAACCCAAAGAAGACAATAGTGAAATGTCTATGGAGGGAATATTACGCTGTAGGTTAGGGTAAGGCATAACTGTTTTTAATTTTTATTGTGAAAAGGAAAGGGACTCAAATTTTAAAAAAAGAAAAGTGATTAAGATAGACCTACCTGAAGCTTTAATATGCTAAACACAACTCCAGATTAAAAGCATGCATGTGAAAATAATATTATTAGAGCATTTATAAGATTGACATGACTTTCCTTTTAAGTAGTAATGCTCAAAGATGGCATAGGAGAAGAAAAATAGGAAACGCTTCTAGTATCAATCACAATATCATACGGATAGCTCTGATCCAATAAGGTCAAATTTAGCAGTTTAACTTAGGAATATACACTAGTGTGTAGCTAGGAATCCAAAAGCATTCAATATGTTTCATATTGTAGGGTTTGGAAGTGGACATTCTGGCCTGAAATGCAATCCTAGTTGTGTGACACAAATTAAGCTTTTTGTCCTCTCTACAGTTGTTTTCTCATCTGTAAAATTGGGAAAAGTCACGTGTACCTCACACATTGGCTGTGAGATTAAAAAAGATATTGTACCAAATTGGCTTAGTTAAAAACAACCTGAACAGGGTCCTGGGAGGTAGCTCAGTGGAATAAGTGCTTGCCTGGCAAGCTTAAGGTCTTGAGTTTGATTCCTGGTACTGAAAAAAAAAATAACACCTAACCAGACAAATTATGTTTCACTATATGAAAATAAAGCTCCTTCCTAGTTCAAAAGATACTGCCAAGAGACTAACAGATGAAGTCACAGAAATTAGGGAAATAAAAATACAGCGATTGGCAAGAACAAGTTGTCCCAGTCAGAACTGGGCAAGTTGCTGCACTGACACCTGCTTGTGGGTCCTGGTGTGAGTTCTTTCCTTCCACACACGACTGCCTAGACCAGGAGCTGACACACTGGCAGAACCACACCGCCAGCTGCTCCTGACCTTTTTCCTCCTGGAGGTTTTGGCTAAGGAAAAACTAAAGATACGTGTGATGGAGTGGGACTGTTTGTTTCTCTGATTTGTCTCTCCATAAATTACTGCAGAAAAAGGTCACTGCATTTCTCAACCTTGCCAAAAGCGCATATTTCCTTTTCTAATACTGAAACTTTTTGATAATTTCTTATTTCTCCATTTTAATTCTGTGTTATTGATGTAGTATTTAGGGATTTTTTTCAGCTCGAACTTCAAAGACATCTTTAATTGTCCCTTGCGCTATTCAAAAATCAAAGATTTTTGTTTCAACAATTATGAACTAAAGAATACGTAAATAAATACCCCTTTTAGCTCTATAACTGATTCTTTTCATCTTTGTTCCTTTATGATAACACTATACATCCTTTATCTTTGTGCATGTTTCAAAAGCATTTACCTTACTTTATTATTTATTCTTTCAAATCTTTTTCTTTAGGGGTATGTTCTGCATTTCTTGGGTCTATAATGGTGTCTTGGCTTCCCTAAATATATTGATATTCTTTTATTTATTTATTTATTTGTGTGTGTGTGTCTGTGTGTGTGTGGTCAGCTCAGCCCACCAGGGGGCGGGGCTGGCTGGCATATGGTGCTGGGGGATTGAACCGCGGTCCCTGTGCTTTGCTGAGCTTGTTCTAAGTAGATGCTTTAGACCACTGAGCCATCTCACCAGCCCTTTTTTTTTTTTTTTGGCAGAACTGGGGATTGAACGGGGATTGAACTCAGGCCCTTGTGCTTGCCAGGCAAGCGCTTATTCTACTGAGCCATCTCCCCGGCCCGATATTCTTAATTACAGCCTTGCATTCCATGTGAAAACTCTTGAGAGTGCAACAGAAGATTACTGTGGAGCCTTCTATTTGCTTTCTGATTTTAGCTATTACACTACAATCTCTCATTAACAGGATTCTCTGGCTTATAAACATAGTGATAATTTTTTCCGTTAAAAATGTAAATTGTTGGGCAGGGAGATAGCTCAGTAGTCTAAGTGCCTGCCTGGCAAGCTCAAAGACCCGAGTTCAATCCCTGGAACCTTGGGTGTGTAGTGCCAGCCCTGAAACTGGGCGTCAGGGCGCAGGCCTGTAATTCCAGCACTGGGGAGGCTGAGACAGGAGGATCACTATGAGTCTGAGCTGCATAGTGAGACCTTGTATCAAATAACTAAATAAATTAATTAATTAATAACATTTTAAAAAATGTACTTTGTCCTAAACATTTATCGGAAGTTTCTAACCTTAAATGCTTTTCCTGACCTGAGGGTCAGGGAGAGATTTTAATTTTCATTTTACTATTTTATATATAATTGTGTTTTACTATTGGTATTTAATTTTTTTCTTCAGAATTAGATGTGTTGGGGGCTGGGGAGATATCTCAGTAGAATAAGTGCTTGCCTGGCAAGTGCAAGGGCTTGAGTTTAATCCCTGATTCCACCAAAAAAAAAAAAAAAAAAATTACATGTGCTTTGGGTTGTGGTCGGTATACATGTGTGTTTTGTTCTCTTTTTTGATTGTTTGAATTCACTGAGATATCACTTGTGGATTAAATAAAAATTTAAAATTATATTAAGTTAATGCAATTTTGTTAATGCATTATTTAAAATATTTCATTCTTATTTATTTATTTTTTTGTGGAACTGGGGCTTGAACTCAGACCCTTGTGCTTGCCAGGGAAGCACTTATTCCACTGAGCCATCTCCCTGGTCCCTATTTAAAATATTTCAAAAGAAATCTTTCCTTGTAAAATAGAATATATGAATAACTAAGTTTAAGTTCTTAAAGAAAGAAATACTATTTTCTACTCAGAAATATGCCAGAGAATCAATTTCTATGTATTTCAGAAGACAGCACTCCTTTCTTTGTAGCTATCTTAACATGTTTGGTAGGTGCCATAATCTTGGTCTCAGAGGTATTTGTGCACCTAATCTCTGAAGGCAAGACCTGAATAAGAAAAATGGAAGACAATTTCTCAAATACCAGTGTCTCGGTCACTCTTCTATGTTGCTGGGACAAATACCCAACCTTCAAAATGAAGGAAGGAAAAGTTTATTTAGCTCATGGGTACGGAAAGTTTCAGTCCATACTCAGATGGCTCCTAGGCAGAGTGGCACAGGGCAGAGAGCAGCCATTCATGGTGGCTGCAAAGAGCAAGAGCACATGGGAGGAGTATCGGCAGCAACGGCTACAGAGAGCAAGTCTGTCTCTCTGTCTCTCTTATGTTGCAGTCAGGCTATCTGCCCCAGGCTGGGTGTAGCCCTCACACCTGTGCACCCAGTAGTATTCAGACCCATAATCCCAGCCTTGGATCATAAAATAATCACAAACTCTAGAACTGCACCTCAATGACTACGTGAGGCTTTGAGTGGACAAATCCACACAAATAGTAATAGCCAATTTATAAATAATGCTAAAATATCACGAGTATATATAATATATATTACTGTTAATTTTTACCTAAGTAATTATTTTCAGAAGAATTAATACAACAACCTCCATAATAACTAATTTTCATTTTTATATAGATGCCAACAGTATGTTGCTTTTAAGTATACTAAACTTATAGATTACTTGGAATACACACATCTCTACTAAGCTTTGTTTAATGACATATTCATCTGAATATATTACTTATTAACTTAGAATATATTTCGCTGTGCAATATTTGCTTTAAGAAGCAATATTATTATTTTCTTAACCTTTTGAAAGGTGATTAATAAGTTTTTCATTGGCGGAAGCTTTCACAGTCCTTCTTTCCCTATCACATGTATTCTAGCACTAGCCAAATCCCAACCATTAAAAATCTTATCAGCATGATCTTATTTTTCTCTAGTCTAAATCTGAAGCCAAACTTCGTGATCTGTACAAAGAAGTTATACAATGAAGAAGTCAATGGAGAGACTCAGTTTAGATGGAAATACAAGAACATTTGGTGCTTCATTCTTTTTTTTAGATTCTTTGTGGGAAATATACATGTAGTTTGTAAAAGAATCCTTGGGGCATTGTGAAATGGTTTTCAAAAGTCAGCAGAGAAAGTTGTAGTGGTAAAATCGTTAGAAGTCTAAATGGGTAAAGCATTTGGGAATAGAGACTATATATTGAGTATATAATTTTTCAAAATAATGGGCAGGATGACCTAATGAAATGTTTCCATTTTCATAGTCTGTGAACCCTGGAGTTTCATTGCACAGGCAAGGATTTTTTCCTATGGGAGTTCTATGGCAAAATCCCATACATTGCTTTAAAATTCAAGTGCTAGTGTTCTAGCCCACAAGGTAATGATGTGTAAAGGCAATTGAAGGCACAATAAAATTGGACTTCTGTGTATAATGCAGGGAAAATATAATTTTATTGTCCATTCTAAATTGTATATTGCTTAGAGATGGACCCATATACTGCCCATTTAGTACAACTTAATTTCTTTCTGGGATTAGTAATTGTTTCATTGATCAATGTCCATCTTCATAAGGGTTGTGAATAAAAATAACAAAATACTAAACCCTGACTGGTGATAGCAAGTCAATTTGGTTGAAGAAAACAGTTAATCTTTTGCAAAAAATTTCACTTTTAACACAAATAATTCTTCAAAATTTAAGTGGAAAATTTTGCCTTTATATAGTTCAAAAATGGAAAGACTTTTCTGAATATTTTTGAGCCATTTTTCATTGAGTAATGTTTTACTGTACTGCTTCAGTGCTCAAAAATTTGTTCAATTATCTATTAAAAGACTTTTTATTACTTTTTGATATCACATATAAAATTTTTCATAGATACAACTATTCACAAATAGAATTTTTCAATAAGAATAGCTCAGTAAAATTCTAAATACTAATATGCCAACTAAACTCTCCTGTATGCTTTGCTTAACTTCCATTGACTTACCATTTCCTCTCTCTGCACACACAAACTGTTTCAGTTAACTTTTTCACCTTTCTGGGACAAAATATCTGACACCCAAAATTAAGGAAGGAAAGGTTTATTTAGCTCACAGTTCATGGAGGTTTCAATCTGTACTCGGCTGGCTCCAGGGCAGGGTGGCTCATGGCAGAGGGCAGCAGTTCATGGCAGTGGGGAAAACAGCAAGCAGCAAAGGGAGGAGCAGCAGCAGCTGCCTCCTGCATTTTCTTATATTATAAGCCAGGCTACCCTGGGCTAGGGGTGCAGAACTCACACTGTCCATGTCCCCATTTTGCACAGGGTGAGGAGGAGAATGTTTACAAAGTAAGAACCCTGGGTCCCTGCTGAGTCACTTAGTTAAACTGTTAAACTTCTCAAGTTGACACCATGTATCAACCAGCACACACACACACACACACACACACACACACACACACACACCTTTAAATATAGCCTTATATTTTTCTAGAACTACTTACTTACAAGTAAATTGGAAACCCAGGGCACTTTTTGCACTGAGTAATTTAGTATGACTTTTTAGGATGAAAGATATTCTCTTACATAACCAAAGAGTACATTTCAAAAGAGAAATTTCACACTGATATTGTAATATTATCTAATCTACATTTCATTTTCAAATTTTGCTATGTTTATATACTTAGTTCCCAGGCTTAGTGTCCAATTCAGGAACAAGCATAGCATTTGGTTGTTATGAAATTTTTTTTTTTTTGGTATTTTAGGAAAGGGTCTACAGGGTGTTCAGAGTCTCGCTATTTGGCCTGCCCTTAGTTGTTATGACTTTTAAATGTCCTTTAAAAAGCCAGTATTTGCCATTTTTGAGAAACATTTTAAAGAATTCGGTTTAAAATATCCCTTAATTTTGGTTTATCTGTGTTTCTGTATGATTAGATCCAAGCCATAGGTTTAATTTTTAAATATTTATTTATTTATTTATTTATATTTTTTTATTATTTTTTTGGCAGAACCGGGGATTGAACTCAGACCCTTGTGCTTGCTGGGGAAGCACTTATTTCACTGAGCCATCTCCCCGGCCCCAATTTTTATTATTTTAAAGAGTCTCAAATTTAGTTTTCTTTGTAGCTGAGTAAATAATACTCTTTATTTTTAAAAAATATCACAATTTTTAAAAAAATCTGTCCCTTGGTTGAGGGGCATTTGGGTTGTTTCCAAGATTTATCTGTGACAAATTGTACTGTTATAAATATGGGTGCACATATATTGCTGTGATATGATGTTTTAAATGCTTCTGGAAAAATACCTAGAAGGGCAATAGAGATCAAATGGGACCTCCAGTCCTAGGTTTTGAGAAATCTCCTTACTGATTCCTACAGTGGTTGCACCAGACCAGTCTATACTCCCATCAGCAGTGGAGAAGGGCTTCTTTTCCCCACAGGCCCTCCAGCACTTGTTACTGTTTGACTTCTTGATGATAGTCTTTCTTTCAGGGTGAGATCTCAGTGTTATTTTAATTTACATTTCTCAAGTGATCAATGACATTGAACATTTATTCATATAGTTATCATTTGTATTTCTTCAATTGGGGAGTGTGCATTTATCTCAGATGCTCATTTTTTATTAGGTCTTTGAATTTTGGGAGCCTGAATTTTTAAATTCTTTATATGCTGTAGACAGAAATTCTTTGAGGGACAGCTGACTAAATTTTTCTCCCAACTCATGAGTTCTCTTTGTACTCTGTTGGTGATTTCTTTTTTTGTGCGAAAACTTTTCAATAAGGTGAGATCCCAGCTATTGATTCTTTGAAGTATTTTCCATATAGTTTGGTTTCTGTTCATGAACTCATTGCCTACATCTGTCTTCAAGGTTTTTACCTACTTTCTTTTCCAGTTGGTTTAATTAAGTTTCAGTTTTACTATTTAGATATCTAATCCATTTTGACTTAGTTTGAGTATAGTGACAGACACGGTTCTACTTTTAGTCTTCAGCATCTGGAAAATATTTCACAGAATTGACATTCTGCCACTCTCAATGGACACATTAAAATATACAGTGTCATTTTATTCTAATATACATAATGTTAACTTTGGTTACTTGATCCAGATCTTTTAAAACTTCTATTTTGAGACTATTGCTCTCTGAAGTTTTACCCAGTATTTATAGTGTGGATTAATATTTTTAACTTCAAAACCCCTTCCATATTTATAAATTGGCATTGTACTTAAATCAGTCTTAGGCTTTCTTTTTTAAAAAAAATGTATTTGATACAGGGTCTCACTACGTATCTTGGATTCATAGTGATTCTCTTGTTTTCAGCCTCTCCAGCGCTGGGATTACAGGTGTGCTCCACTAATACCAGAGTCTGGCCCACTCAGTCTGCCTTGAGGGCACGGCTTTCATGCCATGCGGTGGCCAGAATTGAACTGTGCTCCCTGAGCTTTCCTGAGCTTGCCTAAGCAGGTGCTTTAGTCTGTTGAGCTATCTCGCCGGCCCCAGGCATTCTTTATGTATTCTTTGTGTATCTTCTTTATCACATATGTCTTTCGAGAGTATTTTCTCGTACTCTGTGTCTTGCCCATTCATTGCTTAAGCAACATTTTTTTTTGCCAATTTGAAAAAAGATTATATTTTAGTATTTTTAGTAGTATTTTGTATGATTCCAAAGCTTTTGATCTTTGATCCCCCTGAGTTATCTGATGACATTCTAATGTCCCAGCTGATGGGGAACAAGTTGGAGATTTAAGAAAATGATTACACAATTGGGATAAAAGTCTGCATAAAAAAGGCCCCAGATGGGGCTGGTGAGATGGCTCAGTGGTCTAAAGCACCTACTTAGAACAAGCTTAGCAAAGCACAGGGAC
>NW_004524678.1:9066013-9079025 GCF_000260255.1 Octodon degus | reverse complement strand
GGAGAGTTGTGAGGTTCGAACTCCAGCAACCTGAGGCTGACAGCTTTGTGGAAGCAGCCACTTAAAGGCCTGAGCTAGGGCCAGGCCCCCCCCTTGTATAAGTTTATAGCACACACAGTTGTCTATAAATCAAAAAAATATTCTTTCAGTAGACACTGAGTTTGCTGACATCTTCATGTTGAATTTCCAAGTTTTCTGAATTGTCAGAAACAGAGTTTGGGTTGGGCAGCCACACAGTTTCTCCTGTCCACAGCACCCTGAGCAAGCTGACTGCATTCCTTTCTGTTCCTTTAACCACCCTGAGGTGGCAACGATGTTCTTCAGTGCGTTTTGGGAAAAATGTCATACTTTCAGTTTTTATGTTTATTTCTGTTTCTAATGAGGCTACTTCTTTCAAACCTGTGAGGTGAGAATCATTGTTTTTTTTTTTTTTTTTTTCAAAACGTGGATGTATAGTTGTTCCAGGACTGTTTGTTGAAACGACTTTCTTTTCACCGTTGAATTATGTTGACCACTTTGTTGACAGTCAGTGTACTGAGATGATGTGTTTCGGGACCTAGTTTCCTGTTCATTATTGCTGTCCATTCTTATCCAGGTGCCATATATTCTTGGTTACTGCATCATTGTAATGAGGTTTTAAATCAAGTGGCCTTTAATAGTGTTCTTTTCAGGCCTTTGAATGGTCCAAGTCCTATGCATGTTCAAACATACACATCTTAAGTTCAATTTGCTTGTTTCTACTAAGAAGTTCTGATAGAATTATGACTGTGTTGAGTTTTCCTCAGTGCATTTGGGGAAAATTCACATTTTATGCCCTCCAGTATAAGAGCAAAGAAAATCACTTGAGTTTTAAATTGTATTTGTTAATGTTCTATATTTTTACTGTTAAAGCCTTCTAGGTACTTTGATAATTAATTTATAAGAACTCTTGCCTTTTGTCTTTCATAGAGACAGGGTTTCACTACAGAGTTTAAGCTGGCCTTGATCTCATTTCATAGCCAGTGACCCTCCTGCATCAGCCTTCCAAGTGCTGGGATCACAGACATGTGCCACCATGCCTGGGCTAAGAATATTCACACTACTGTACATTTATTATTTTTGAGGTTTTATTTGGGATGGGTTGCTGTTATGGGTATATGGAAATATAAACAATGTGTTAAATTGGCCACACATTTTGTGATTTTGTTAAATTCACTTAGCTGTAAGGTATTTCATTCACTATAAGGACTTTTAAGCATAACGTACAATATTTTTTGTCTTTATGCATTTGATTTTTCTTCTACTTGTCTTCTTGCATTGGTTTGAATATCCAGCAAGAGATTGTGTAACACCGTGTTAGTGTAAGCAGTCTGTAGTCTTGCCATATTGCCCGTTTAAGAGTGAAGCTTTCAGTACTTGATCTCTAAGTATGATGCCAACTATAGCCCTCCTGTCTGTCTCTCTGTCTGTCTGTCTGTCTGTCTGTCTGTCTGTTTCTCTCCCCACCCTGTCTGTCTCTTGCTCTGTCTCTCTCTTGCTCTCTCTCTCTTCTCTCCTTTCTCTTTTCTTTAACTCTTGTGTTAAGTGGTGCTTTTGTCTTTTTCTTAAATATTGTGAATGGGCTTCGACTTTATCAATTTTATTTGGCCTGGCATTAAAGTGGCAACATCTTTTTCCCTTTATTTTGCTAACAATGTGAGTTACATTTATTTTCAAACATTGACCATCACTTTAATCCTAAGAGACAATCCACTCGATTTTATGTGGTAACATTTTATATATTTTAATAGAGTGAAAAAAATACAATAGTTTAAGACCTTGAATTGGTATAAATACGTACGTTATAGCTCTTGTTTTATAATCTGTCATCTCATAATCATTTTCTCTTTAATGTGGGTTACTTGTTTCTCCTTTCCTAGAGTGAATTGTTATTTCTGAAGGTTTTCTGGACAGTGTAGATAAGGTATGGCAGAGATAACTATTTTTCTACCTCATAGGCCAGGCCTAGTGGCACATTCCTGCTACTCAGGGCTGATGAAGAACCACCACTTTGAGACCAGTCTGAGACTAGCCTTTAGTGCTTATCTCAAACTAAAAGAAAACAAAACAATAACAACAAATACCCTGGCTTGGGCTGTAGCTGAGAGGTAGAACACTTGCCTAATGTACAAGAGGTCCTGAGTTTATCTTTAGTACTGAGAGAAAGGAAAAGAATTATGCTACTTCTTTTTGAAGTGTTTTTATTTTAGTTTTTATTTTTGAGAGACTGTTGCTATATTTTCCAGGCTGACCTTGAACCCACTATGTGAACCAAGCAGGTCTTGAACTCAGCAATAACCCTATTGCTTCAGTCTCTTAAAAGCTGGGTTTATAGGCATGCACCACCATGTACAGCTCAAAATGTTTTCCTTTAGCCAGTGGAGCCAACAGCAGATAATTTTGCTCTGACTTGTCTGGCTTGGTCTTATTTAATTTTTTAGAGTGGGGCTTGGCTGTGTTTAATTTAGTCATAGTGGATGCTCTTACTCTCGGGGATGATTTATATCCTAAGCAGTAGCATTCTTTGCCTCTTAGCAGAAAAATGATCCCAGGTAGAAAGCCAGGGTGAATGTGAGACAAGAATCGGGGACAGTTTTGCCATAGTTTCCTTCTCTCAAATACGACCATCCTGTGTTGCTTATTTAAAACAACAGTGGTTGAAAAACTTAACACATTTTTAATAGGTTGAAGTATTTATTCATGGGAAACAAAGTGTATTATTTCATATTCCTATATGGTTCAAGGAAAGTCAAGTAAGATTTTTTAAACAATTAGTTTATGGAAAATCCACTCATTATCTGGTAATACAAAAGCAATTTCTCTTGGCTAGCCCCAGTTCCAAAGAAATTGGGATAAAGAAAGAAAAGAAGTAATTTATTTTTACTTTACTTTATTCAGTCAAAACTGAAAAGCAGTAAATTGAAACCTGATGTGTTTTTGTTATTGGAAGGCAGAGAACTATTTCATGTGCCTTGAGTTATCTAAAGCAGGTAAGACTAGCATAGTTTTTATTGCATGTACTCAGCAGCACCTTACAGGCAGAAAAGGTGTATGTTGTCCCCTCATCCTCACTGAATCATTTGTGTCACACATATGCAAAGAGGGTACTTCAGGCTTGTATCCTATTCAAAATTTGCATTTCTTCATTGGGATGTTAGGGTTTGGGCACTAGTGCATTTTGTTTGCAAAGCACTGCCATTTAACCCTTCAAATAGGTGTCCGACCTCTCTGTCACATGGTTAGCAGCTAGCAGTGCCCTCTTTTACTGATTTTGCACATGAGCTGCTACTTGAATCTCAGTGGAATATTTACTCAGTGAATTGCTAAAAATCCATTCTTGTCTTTTTAAAAGCAGGTGTTGTTGGGCCAGTGAGATAACTCAGAGGATTATGCACCTGCTTTGGCAAGCACAGGGACCAGGGTTTGATCTCCTGTTCCAAATACTACACTGGCCCATCCCTGGGGTGTGCTGGGCTGGTGACAGAGACTGGGCATGGTGGTGCACACCTTTAACCCCAGCGCTGGGGAGACTGAAAACTGAAGATCACCACAAGTCCGATCTGCATAGTAAAACCCTGTGCACAAAATAAAAAAAATAAAATAAAATAGACATTGTTTTAGGTTATTTTATTTACAATTAATAACTCTGAATCTTTTGTTGAATTTCTTTTTAATTGGTAAACTATATTTACCACTCATAGGTTCCAACCCTAGTACAAATTACTCATGACCCTGATTCAACAGGGGGGAATCCTAAAAGCAGCAGCTTGTCTTCCCAATGACCACTTCCTGCTTTTCCCCACCCCTAGCCCAAGATACAACTTCCTTCCACCTTTCCCGAGCTCCTTAGGTGTCACTGAGCCTGCCCCTCAAACTCTGATCCAAGCAAAGTTCCATAAAATGTTAGCCTTCCTTTATCTCAGGTCAGAGGATTCCTCCATTTCCCTGAGATCCTCTCTGTGTCCTCTGGGTTCATAACAGCCTCCCCCAGTTTCTTTTACTTCAGCTTCTCTGCTGGCTGGAAAAACCTAACACTGACCTTTTAGAAAGAAAAGTAAAAGTAAAAGTGTAATTAATCATTACTTATGCTATCTCAGTGGCATTCAAATGTTATTTTAATATTTCATACTAAAGTTACGTTATAAGATATTGGCAATTGTGGGTATCCGTCAACTTTTAAATGAAGGGAGCATGGAGGAGATCGGATTTCCTTACTCCTTTAGATGTCTATCAAAAACCAGTTTGAATAAATACGGTGAGCCATAGCTCTTTGCCAGTTCCCTCCTGATTAGGTTATACTATATCAGCTCTTGTATTCTGTCAATCTTTCCTGAGATACATGTGAAGAACCTTCCTGTTGATGATAATTATGGTATTGACACCGTGAATAGATATCTCAGAGTGGATTGAAAGTTATCCCTGTATTAATACCTTTAGAGACTTGCAGTCTCATGAGAATTCTTAAATTATGAAGGAGGAAAGAAGCATACTTTAAATTGTAAAGGAGGAAAGATTATGAGATTATTCGAAATCCTCACCCCATTTTATACATACATATAGGAGTAAATTGATGGATGTTTCATCAATTATACATCTCAGCAGAAAAATAAGTATTTAAAGAGAGCTTTTCTATGGTGAATCTTTGCGCACAGGCATGATCTCATTCAGTTTTGGATTCCTAGTCCTTGCTACAGGGACCTTGAAAAGATGAATATAAATACATTCAGAAGTGCTGACTTTGTACTGGACAGGACTGTTTTATATATTAATTCATATTCTAAGAAATAATTTGGCTCTGTAAGAAATATTGCAGATTTTTCTCCATTTTGCCCCCTAGCTATCTATGTTTCCCTAATTTTCACTAATTCTACAATCAATTAGTCTTAAAGGCGTCGTATCCAACTCAGCTCAGCATGCTCTGCACTGATTACGGTGTAAGGTGGCTGCTTGAATATTGCCTTTGAACAAAGTAAGAGGAGACACACTAACGTCTGCCACACACACATGCCCCGAGACGATCAGGGGACATCAGGCTTGCTGCTTTGAGATGGGCTTTTGTATGAAAACTCTTAGTTTTAAAATGTTCCCCTGCAATTTGTGAAACGACTGGATGTTCTTGTTGATCTCATAAATGGCTCATGTGTTTTGGCCCCACTGGAAGAAAAGTAGAAATAAACTTTGTTTGTATACCCCTCATCATCCGAACTGTGAGATGATCATTTAACAAAAATACCTTTCTCTTAAAAAATGTAATATTTGAAATGCTGCACCTGGGCTTCCGACACTGAATTGGTGATTTGTCTTAACCAACATATCCCTCTGAAATAAACCTGCCTTCAGTCCTTTTGCATGATACCTGGAAAGTTTGGATGTTAGCTGTTGTTTTGTTACTGGTGTTATCCTTTATATCTTCAGCTTGAGAAATGAATCAGTTTCTCAAAAGCAGTTCATTCATTTGTACAATAAAGTAAATATTCCAACTTAAAATGAGGTTTTCAATGTTTTGATACATGGCATTCACAGTGAATGTAGGATATAAATTTAAGCTCACATGCAGTTAATTTTTTTTAAATCTTAGGACAAGGTGTACAGGATGTACAGGGTCTCACTGCATAGATTAGACTCGTAGTGATCCTCCTATTTATAGCATCCCAAACGCTGGGATTATAGGCATGTGCCACCACGCCCAGTCTCAATTGCTGTCTCAGCACACCCGGAGGGCGAGGCTGGAACGTCAGGCCCTGGGATGGGACTCAAGGCCCCTAAATCTGCCTAAGCGGGAGCTGTAATCTGTTGAGCTATTTGGCTGGGCCCTGTTAATTTATTTTTCCATAATTTTATTGAGAAACAAATAACAATGAGACAGTTTCAAATCAAATTGGTAGGACAGTTTCAATGATTAACACAGTGCATACATTCCTCCTAGTGGTTAATTACTGTACAAGATGTGGACATGATATCCTATTTACAAACACCATTAGAACAAATCCCCCTATTCATTAAGAGAATGTAACTATATATCTATCCTAACCATTTTGAATATACAGATACAAGGACATATGAGAACTTGTACTGCAATGTCTGTTAATTTCTTTAAATTAATTAATTAATTAATTTGTGTGTGTGTGTGTGTGTGTGTGTGTGTGTGTGTGTGTGTGTGTGTCCAGCTCAGCCCACCAGGGGGCGGGGCTGGCTGGCATGTGGTGCTGGGGGATTGAACCGCGGTCCCTGTGTTTTGCTAAGCTTGTGCTACGTAGGTGCTTTAGACCACTGAGCCATCTCACCAGCCCTGTCCATTTATTTTTAATAGCTGCTTTTGTACAAGAATTCAAGACAGAAACATGAATGAAAAGATGGAGTTAATCTGGTCACACACTGCACAGCTTTGGCATTTTCTGTGTGCTATATACTAAATATTGTCATTGATGCTGCAGAAATATAGAAGTGAATAGCAGGTTCAACTCTTATGAAGTTTATTCTAATTGTAAAAGGAGAGTAAAAAAAGAAAAAAAATATATACACGTACATGTAATAAGTACTACGAAGAACATTTAAGTAAAATAAGATAAACAATGAGTAATGGAAGAGGGACTATTTTATGTAGCATGTTCAGGGAAGATCGCTGGGAGATCACAGTGGAACACAGAACAAAAGGCCTAAGTTTCAGAAGGGAGAAATTCCCAGCTGCAGAGGAGATCAAGTGTGTGGTCTTGAGGTCTGTCATAGTTTAAGGAACAAAATGGAATGGAAATAACTGGTATCTACTCTGGGAGACTGACTTTTTTGTGCCAGGAATTGAACTCAGCACCTTGCACTTGCTGGGCAGGTGCTGTGCCACTGAGCTATATCCCTGGCCCAAGAGACAGACTTCATGTGTTTTTATTTATCTATTTTTCTGTATTTTAGAGAAGGTCTACAGGGTGTTCAGGGTCTCACTACTAGATTGGACTGACAGTGATTCTCCTGATTACAGCCTCCCAAGAGCTGGGATTACAGATGCACACCACCACGCCCAGTCTCAATTGCTGTCTCAGGGTGCCCCGGGGGCGGGGCTGGCACCGCAGGCACGGGGTTCAAACCCCCGACCCCTGAGCTTACTTGCAGGCGCTTTAATCCGCTGAGCAGTTTGTCCAGCCCTCGACTATATTCTGAGTACAGAAGAGGGCATGGAGTGAAGAGATGATTCTTCTGCTTCAGCCTCTAAAGTGCTGGGTTGTAAGAGAAATGAAATATACAGACAGAAAAATGACAACACAGCAGGGCCAGGGATATAGTTTAGCAGCATAAGGGCCTGCCGGGCAAACGACAACACAGTAGAATAATCGTGTTACGTGTAAGGGTGTTTCTTTCTTTACTTCGCATTTACCAAAGACATAATCTTAAGAACTAATTTTTCTTGATAAACTTCATTTTAAAAGTAAAACACTGGCAGAATTTGGCTGTATTCATCCACTGAAATGCTCAGTTCAGAAAACATTCAAAATATTTTTCATCAAAGCCTAGTTTCACTTCTGTTATTTAAATCATACCAATTATGAAGATGAATAATATATATATATATATATGCATATAAAGTTACTAAATGTTGACATATATCCAGCAAGAGAAATGCCCAACTGAAAGTGGGCTTTTATTTATGTTGTGTCCTTCAGCGGGGAATCAAAATTTTGCATTCCATATTTTGTTCTGAAAGTTCATTTTGACTAACTCATTTATGTTTATACAGGTAGATACACTGCTTGAGATAATAAATGGTTCACCATATAAGCCCCCTCAGCATTATTAATGATTAATTAAAGATACATGTTCTTCCTTGTATAAGAAAACAGGCTGCGTGCTAGAAAGGGTTCTGAGATAATGGGAAGCCTCGTTTTCCAGCAGAACATCATGCAATTTGATGTTCTTTGCTAAGATCTTTGGAGTTTTGAGACATTAAGCAAGAAGCTTGGTCAGTACATACAGAATAAAAAGTTAACACATAGGAATGTGCTTTCTCATGTTCTACTACACAGGGGGATGATCCTAATAAAAATATTGCATATTTGAAAGTATTTAGGACAGAGGCTCATCAATTACTTCTCCAAAACAGATGATAAATATGTGATGTGAGAGGTACACTAATCACCCCGATTTAATCATTACGTAGAGTATACATGCATTGAAACATCACGTTACACCTGATTCAAGTGTGCGCTAGACATACACAAGATGACAGAATTAAATAAGAGGCGATGTCATTCACTTGAAGAAGATATGGCCTATGTTTCGAAAATATAGGTCCAATGAGCAATTTTGCCATCTTAGCTAACATTAGATCATCTTGAAAATTTGTTAGACATTTTACTGGAAGCTTAATATAGCTTATATAATTTACTTTTCAACATTAGAAAGGATATTTTAATGATATTTCATTTTTCTTTTGGAAATCTGAGGAGCCAATTGCCTCACTTCATTATTTAGAGGTAGATATGGGATGCAGACTGGGTGTATCTTATTTACAAGACTAATTTTCTTGATTTTTTATCAGTCCTATCCAGGGATAATAATTGCACAAGTGAGGTGCATCCCTTATTATTTTTTTAAAAATTGTTTATTCATTTATTTGCTACAGGGTCTTTCTATGCAGTTCACACTCATAGTGATCCTCTTGTCTCAGCATCTGCAGTGGTAGGATTGAAGGCATGCGCCACCATACCTGGTTTTGGGACGGGCACAGTGCACCTGGCACAGTATGCAGTACCGGGATGGAACTCAGGTCCTTGTGCTTGCCAGGCAGGCACTTAGATCACTGAGCTATGGCCCCAAACCAAGGTGTATCTTTTATCATGCCTCCCTCTTATACCATCATCTCTGCCTGTTGTAGTCAGAGTTTACAAGGGAAAAGATTTAATTCAGGACACATAATTTATAGGATTATTTTATAATAGCAACCTGAAGAGTCAAATGTGAAAGGGGGTGGATCTCTGTCCACATTCTGGAAACTCAGAGGATCCCCACGGCAGTGACCTACATGTGTCCAGCTGAAAAGCTCGAGCCCATGGCCTTGCCCTCCAGGAGTTCAGCTGGAGGCCTAGAGTCCAGACAATATCTCGTTCAACTTTCGTCCAGGATCTGCAGTGGGAAGGCTCAAAGGTCAGTGGTTAAAGCTGAAAGGTTTGCACCTGTGAGATGAAGGATATGCGCCTGCAGGCTGAGGGATCTGCACTGGAGCCAGAAAGCAATGTTCGAGCTTCTGTGAAGAGTACCACAACCATCTTTGGGGACAGTGAGGACTTGAGCTCCTCCTCTGATAGCAACCGAGTTCGTGTCAGGAAAGCTAGCGCGACAACTTCTCCAGGAGGACCAATAGCACACTGTCTCCCTCCACCTCCCAGTTCCCTTCTTATACAGCAATTCTGTGGGCCTTCTGTGAAGTGCTGATTTAGCTCATGTGGGTGTTACAAGTTGACCATTAGTTAACCCACCACACTGCCTAATGAAATTACCTTCCTCTCCATGTATGAGGAAAACATCGCAGCTTCAGATTCATTTCTTAATCATCCCAGTGGCTCATGCTCATCCTCCCTGTTTCTAGCTTCATAGGGCTTACCTCTTCTGCTCTCCTTCCCCTCTTCTTTCATGCTGACCACCATAACTCCTCCTCCTACCAGCCCTCCCAACAGAACAATACATCTATTCCACGTATATGTAAATCTGAAATACAGGACAGTACAATGTATAGCATTTTCTTCATTTATTTTGAAGAATATTTAATATACAAAAGGCCAGAATGGAATTGCCATGAATAATAGAAAAAAGGAGGTATTAAAAATGTGGCAGCAAGAGGTATTACACTGAAATTTTCTTGTTGAGCTCTATATTCTTCTGCTATAGAAATCATCTGCCATCTAATTAAAGATATGGTACCTTATGGATCATGAGAATTAAACCATAAAATTTTCCTTGCAAATGAATTATTATTATTATGTATTTGGCACAGGGTCTACAGAATCTACAGGGTCTCACTATGTAGATCAAACTCATAGTGATTCTCCTGTTTTCAGCCTCCCAAGTGCTGGGATTGCAGACATGCACCACCACACCCAGTCTCAATCACGGGCTCAGTGTATCCCAGGGGCTGGGCCAGGATGGCATGCCAGGAATCAAACCCCGGCCACTGTGCTCTGCTTAAACAGGTGCTTTAGTCCGCTGAGCTGTCAGACTCGCCCCTGCAAATGAATCATTAAAATTTTTTTTCTTTCATTTTTTTACTGAATATTGCAATGCATGGTCTTTATTTCGATTTGATTAAAGCCATCTGTGACAAACCAACAGCCAACATCATACTAAAAGATCAAAAACTTAAAGCTTTCATGCTAAAATCAGGAACAAGACAAGGATTATAACAATTCTACTTCAATATAGTTCTAGAAACATTAGCCAGAGCAATTAGATAAGAGAAGGAATATAAGAAATAAAGGTAGAAAGAAGTGAAATTATCATTATTTGCAGATGACATTGTAGTGTATATAGATACCCCGAGAAACTCCACTAGAAGACTTCTAGATGTAATAACTAAACTTAGGCATGTAGTTGAATACAAATTCAACACTCAAAACTCAAAAGCCTTCCTACACAAATGAGAGAAACAACACCTTTCACAATAGCATCAAAAAAAAAAAGAGAAAGAGAAAAGAAAAGAGATTAGAAATCATTCTGACAAAGGAAGTAAAAGATCTTTACATTGTAAAAGACAATATTCTGAGAAAGAAAATAGAAGAAGATATTAGAAAATGGAAATATATCCTTTGTTCTTGGGCAGGAATAACCAGTATAGTGGAAATGGTCATACTTACAAAATCTATTTTACAGATGTGCTACAATTCTGATCACCATACCAATAGTACATCTCACATAATTAGAGAAAAAGTCCTAAAAGTCCTGGTTTTTTTTGAACCAGAAGAGACCTTGAATGGGAAAGTCAACAAAGGCAAGTCAGAGGGCATCGCAATTCCTGATTTGAGATTCCACAGAGCTACTGTGAAAATAACTGTACATTACAGGCAAAAAGTAGATCAGAGGACAAAAGGAACAGATTAAAAGATATAAAAACAACTCCAAATAAATTCATCCACTTGATCTTTGACAAAGGAGGCAAGACATTCACTGGAAGAAGTATAACCTTTTTAATAAATGGTATTGTAAAAACTCACTCTCCACATGCTGAACACTAAAACTAGACCCATGTCTGTCACCATGCACTAAACTAAAACAAAAATAGATGAAATCTTGTGGAAAAGAGAATAGTCAGAACTCTTGAAGACAAAGGTGTAGAAAAAGACTTTATAAGCAAAACCCAATCTCATGGGATATAAGGAATCAATAACTGGGATCTCATCTTATTAAAAACTTTTGTGCAGCAAGAGAAATCACCAACTGAATAAGAAAATGCCTAGAGAGGGAAGAAACTTTACCTAGCTGTTCCACAGACAAAGGACTAGTATCTAGAACATATGAATTACTGAAAGAAATCAGAACCCCCTACTTTCAACACCCCATCCAAATGTGAGAATTTGTGATGAATAGATATTTCTCAGATGAAAAATTACATACAGAAAGATATGAAAATATATTCAACATCACTGGTCATTAGAGAGATTCAAATTAAAACAGTACTGAGATCCCACCTCACTCCAGGCCACCATCAATAAATCAACCAATCACAAATGCTGATGGGGCCATTGGGAAAATGTCCCTTTCTCCAGTATTGGTAGGACTGTAGATTGATGCAGCCACTGTGGAAATCAGCTTGGAGATTCCTCAAAAATCTAAGACTAGAGGTCCCATTCAACCCAGCAATTCACCTTTTTGGTATCTACCTGAAAGAATTAAAAGCATCATTCAAAAGAAATGTATGCATACACATATTTATAGCAGCACAGTTTGTAACAGTTAAGTCTTGGAAACAACCCAAATGACCAATGGATAAAGAAGATGTTTTATTTTTCCATTTTTATTTTTAAGGATTTTTATTTATTTATTTTTCTGTATTTTAGGGAAGGGTCTACAGGGTGTTCAGGGTCTCACTACTAGATCAGACTCGTAGTGATTCTCCTGTTTACAGCCTCCAAAGAGCTGGGGTTATGGTGTGCGCCACCAGCCCAGTCTCAATCGCCGCCTCAGTGCCTCCTGGGGGCGGGGCCATCAGGAAGGCCCGGGTATCAACTGCTTGCAGGCGCTTTAATCTGCTGAATTATTTGGCCAGCCCTAGATGTTTTATTTTTAATATAATAGAATATTACTCAGTCACAAAGAAGGACAAACTCCAGACTTTTCTAGCTTGAATGGATGCACCTTGTAAACTATACTCTTTAAGTGCAATAAATTGGTTGCACATGTATAAATCTTATATTGTCTCTCTGTTGTGAGAAATGGAAAATGTAAATAAGGACCAGAACATATAGTAGATATTGTGAAATAGGAAGAAATTGTTCAAAGGGGAAGGGAAGACAAGGGGACAAAGAAAGGAAAACTAAAACATAATGAAAAAGCACAAAATGGATACAAAGCTTGGTAAAGAATGAGGAGAACAGGAATTGAAGGGAGGGGAGGACCCTGGTCAGAAAAGGAATCAATTTATGTCATTTACAGGTACATATTCCAAATGATGGATGTGACATATATATACAATTCACCTTTTTGGTATGTAAATTTATTTTAACACATTCCTTATACCCAAAATGTGATTTCAATAGATGCCTCTATAATTATTGCTCTATTTACACTTTTTAAATGTTGTCTTTAATGTTCAGTGTGTTTTTTATATTTAAAGTAAATATCAATGCAAGCTTCGCACATTGTGACAAGCACTTAAGAAGACTTGGTAGTGGATGAAGGTACCCAGGAAAACACCCCTTAGTCGCATGAGGTTATTTCATTGTGTGAAACACTGTAGTCGAAAGTACTAATGTGTGCCAACATGCAATCGATCAATCACATTTAATTATTATTTTTG
>NW_004524678.1:9063932-9065356 GCF_000260255.1 Octodon degus | reverse complement strand
TGATGCTGCTGTCTCAGCCTCTTCAGCACTGAGATTACAGGCCTGCACCACAATATCCGGTTTCAGGGGCCAGCATGTCATGCGGTACTGGGGATTGTACCACATCTTTGTACTGGCCAGGCAGGGGCTTAGATTGCCAAACTATTTCCCCAACCAGGAAAAGATTGTTTTGTTTTTTTCTTTTTCACTTTTAAATCAGAACCTCCAACTGTTCTTGTAAGTCTTAGCTTCGGGAGAATTAACAATTAATTTGTCCATATTAAAACCTTCCAATTAATGTGATTATAAAATAATTCACAAAGCAAATACTGTATTCTTTAGTAAATATAATTTTAGCCTTTATGCCAACACATATAAAGGAATATTTGAAATATTTTCCTCTCAAAATGATTTTGTTTTAAATAGCTCAAAATGTATTTGTTGATATACTTCATTTTATAAAGACAAATTGCTTCCTCTTTATCTTTGGACCTACGCGATGTACTGAGGTGGGCTGCAGGCAGGGCATAGGCACAGTATAAGATATAAGCTGCTTTCCTCAAGGTGGCAGATGAAACTATTTCTCAGCACTAACATGACTTTTTGTTTTTTAAAGGCCAGCGTATATTCTCTCATACTGTTATAGTTTGTGTCTAGTTGTCTCCCCAAGCCTTCATGCAGTTATGGAGTGCACGCCTAGACTTTGATTAATTTCTAATCCAGTGCTGGGATTATGGGTGTTAGTGCTGCTGGCTTTATGGGTGTTAGTGCTGCTGGGATTATGGGTGTGAGTGCTACACTCATCATGGGCTGACAGACTGAATGTAACATATGAGAGACAGAGAGACTGACTGTCTGTCTGTGGCCATTGTTGCCACGACTCCTCACTTTTCTTTTTAAATAATTTTATTGAGAGACAAATGGCAATGAGACAATTTCAAAACTGATTAGTAGCACAGTTTCAATAATTAATACATTGCATATTGTTGTTCTAGTGCTGATTCATTGTACAAGATGCAGACATGATATTCTGTCTCAAACACTATTAAAACAAACCTCTCCATTGAATTAAGAGAATCCTAACTATTTTGAATATACAGATACAAAATGGTAGTTCATTTGTATCCCCATTTTTGGTTAGATTTGTCAGAGGACGTTCCATTATCATTTCAATATTGTAGCTGCATGAACTCAGCAGAATATTCCAATTTGGTCCAGCAGACCATAATAGTAGTGGCTTTTCCATAACACTGGCAATGTCTGATCTTGTTTACTTGAGTCTTTTATAGCTCAGCATATTAATATGGTTTACTTTTTACACTTAATTTTTATACTTTTCTGCTGGATGGTTGAGACCAAGATAATCAAGACCTATATAACAGGCTGGAGAGATGGCTCAGTGGTCTAAAGCACCTATTTAGAACAAGCTTAGTAAAGCATCAGGG
>NW_004524678.1:9062188-9063677 GCF_000260255.1 Octodon degus | reverse complement strand
AAAAAAAGACCTATATAACAAGAAATGTACTTTTTGTATCTGATAAGGTCAGTCAAATCCCCTCAGGATTTATCCTGAAATCCTGTACTGCGTTTATAGATCCTTTGTGAGTGTCAGCCATGTGGATGAGTCATGGCCATTGCTTGGCCAATGTGCTTTCTGTGAAAGCCTGAGAGAAAGTTTTCTCTCCATGTGACTCTCCTTAGGCACACTAAACATCATCGATCACTTCCTTCTGTGGCCCCATAATCTCATCAGAAAATTTGAGACACAACTGAGTTACATGGTGTTACAGCATAAGATCTATTTCCTGAACCTTCACTGACCTTGACGACTAGGGCCCAAATGTTAGCTGTTCTTGCAGCCCTTTTTTTTCTCTGATTTTTGGTCTGCAAATTTAAGTTGTTAACCCTCCAGAAGAGAGGCTTATTATTAGTACCCCACAACATAGGCAGTTGAGCTGAACCTCACTGTCTGAATATCAAATATCTTAGGCATAAAATGGAACAGGCATTTTTCATCCAAGTATTGATATGTTGAACTTTAAATATTTTTACACAGAAATTTAGAAATCTAACCATATACAGCCTCGTAGCAAGACACTCCTATGACATTTTTTTCTTGTTTCTTGTTTTCATTTATTGCCCCCTTTTTAAAAACAAACATTTCCTTGAGAGCAGTATGGCAGTCATTGCTATGTCATGACAAGCAGTATGTATTTAGAAGACCAGAAAGACAGGCATTCCAAGCATGACCCTACCATTACACACTGCTATCTTCAGTGCAGTTGCTTAGTTCATAGGTATCAGCATATATAGTTAGTTAAAGTGAGAATCCTACCAATTAATTGCTAGTTTCAAAAACATACTGAAGATTCTCAGGATCATTGTCTTACCCATGTTGTGCATATAAATGTATGGCTTTGCCCCATCATGTTTCCTAGCTTTAATCCTTGCCCTCTCTTCATTGTCTAATCCTCAAGTTCTTGCTTTCCTTTAATTGTGTTACAACTTCCTATTTTTATTTCTCCTTTTGAGTTCTTATACTAGGGAGTCTGTATGATATTTACACATGTGGGTCTGATTTATTTCACTTATGAGTCTGTCTTCAAGTGGAATCTGCTTAAATATAAAGCCTTTGAGTTTATCATTCTTTATAGCTGAGTAATACTCCATTGCATAAAAATATTACATTTTTTCATCCATTTGTCAGGTGACAGGCATCTTTGTTGTTTCCAAGATTTGGCTATCACAAATTGTGCTGCTATACACATAAGTACGCATATATCACTATGATATGATGTTTTCAGTTCCTCTGGTAAAATTCCCAGTAGGGGGATAGCTTGTTTGAATGGGATTTCCAGTCCTAGTCTTTTAAGGAGTCTCCACACTGATTTTCATAATGGTTGCACCAGTCTACATTCCTACCTGCAGTGGAAAAGTGTTCCTTTTTTCCCACAGCCTCTTCAACATTTTTTTTTTTTTTTTTT
>NW_004524678.1:9061155-9061771 GCF_000260255.1 Octodon degus | reverse complement strand
GCTCTGCTGAAGCAGGTGCTTTAGTCCTCTGAGCTATCAGGCTGGCCTGCCCATCATTTACTTTTAGATGTTTTCCAATTTACATTGCACTTGCTTCTTTCTTCTGTGGATTTATGGTTTTTTTTAAAGTATATTCAGAAACTTTTGATTGTTTCTATATTTTGGCTTTTTTTTTTTTTTTAGGATTTTAGGCTCAGTTCTATTGTACTTGGAGTACGTAGTCCCACAAATTTAAATCCACTGAAATTTGATGACAATTTCTATATGTCTCCAAATCTGATTAATATTTATAAATATCTCAGAAGCTATTGAAAATTATATATTTTACAATTGGATTATTATATATGTAAATAAAACAAAATTTTTAAAGGTATTATTCAAATTTTCTTCATTCTTACTGAGTTTTAAAATCTCCATGTTATAGTATTTAGTGAGCATGTTAAATTCTTCTTCAGTGATTATGAGTTATGTTTTTTTCCTTGTAGATTTATATATTTTTGTTGTATAGAAATTGAGGGTTTATATTTATAACTATGAACTTTCAAAACAATTTGTTCTTCCTTGTAGTTTAATTTATCTTTATAAAATATTACCTTTATTTCACAAATGCTTCTTG
>NW_004524678.1:9058669-9061055 GCF_000260255.1 Octodon degus | reverse complement strand
ATTTCTTCATGATAGCCATTTTTTCTGGGGTGAGATGTTATCTCAGTGTTGTATTTCATAGATGGCTAGTGATGTGGAGCATTTTTTCACGTATTTATTTGTTTCTTTAATTTTGTCTTCTGAGAAATGTGTGTTCATCTCAGATGCCCATTTCTGGATTGGGTTTTTAAATTTTGGGGCCCTACTGGTTTTTAGTCCTTTATAAATTCTAGACAGCAGACCTCTGTCTGAGTGCTTATTAAGATTTTTTTGAAATTTGTGGGTTTTCTTTTCACTTTGTTGGCAATTTCTTTTGACATGCAAAAACTTCTCAACAAGAGGAGGTCCCAGTTGTTAATTCTTTCAAGTATTACACATGTAATTTGATTTTTGTTCATGAACTCTTTGCCTACCCCCATTTCTTCAAGAGTTCTTCCTACTTTCTCTTTCTGGAAGTTTAGTGTTTCTGTTTTAATGTTTAGATCTTTAATCCACTTTGACTTTAGCTTAATGCATGGTGATAGACCTGGGTCAAATTTTAGTTTTCGGTATGTAGAGAGCCAGTTTTTCCAGCACCATTTGTTAAAGGGCTATCTTTCTTCCAGTAGGCATGTTTAGCCCCTTTGTTGAAGATCAGGTGGCTGAGTATGTTTTTAGAGGCTTTTGTATCTTCTAATGTATTCCACTGATCCTCAGGTCTATTTTGTTGCTACTACCATGCTGATTTTATCATAGTAGCTTTGTAGTATAATTTCAAGTCAGGAATTTTAATGCCTCTTGCCTTGTCTTTGTTGCCTAGGATTGCCTTACTCTCAGATCTGGAACAAGAGAAAGATGTACTCTATCACCTCTCCTATTCAATATAGTTCTGAAATCATTAGTTAGAACTATTAGAAAAGAGAGAGAAATAAAAGGAATAATAATAGGCAAAGAAAAAGTTAAATTATCATTATTTGTAAATGACATGATACTTTACTAGGAAGACCAAAAACACTCCACCAAGAAGCTACTAGAATTAATATAGAAATTCAGTAGCATAGCAGGATACAAAGTCAATACCCAAAAGTCAATAGCAGTCCTCTACACAGACAACAAACACACTGAAAGGGAAATTATAGAAACAATACCTTTTACAATAGCACCATGGAAAATGAAATACCTTGGAGTTAATCTAACTAAAGAAGTGAAAGATCTTTTCAAGGAAAATTACACTACCCTGATAAAAGAGATCATGGAGGATTTTAGAAAATGAAAAAATATTCCCTGCTCCTGGATAGGAAGAACCAACATTGTGAAGATGGCCATACTCCCAAAATTGCTATAGAGATTTAATTCAATCCCTATCAAACTACCACCAACATACCTCCCAGACCTAGAGAAATCATTCCTAAAATTTATTTGAAACCAGAAAAGAGCTAGGATAGCCAAGGCTATACTCCTTCCCTTTGCTCTTTTTGTTTTCTTCTGCTTTGAATGGCTGCTCTCTGCCATTGGCCACTCTGCATTGGAGCCAGCTGACTGAAACCTCCAGAAACTGTGAGGTAAACCTTTCCTTCTGTCACTGTGGGTGTCAGGTATTGTCCCCACAACAAGAGAAGAGTGACTGAAACCCATGCCTTTAGACTATTTTGAAATGTTAAAAGATATTCATTTCAACTTATTTGTCAAGATATTTACATAATAATAAATAATTTTAATGATGGAGGAGGAAGACTTGCCAGTTAAATTGTTTGTGATTTCATTTGATATGACTGAATGGGGCATTATATCACACATTCTATAATTACTTCTGACTGTTAAGTAACTAATTTACTAAGAATGTTTTCATTATTTTCTTGCAATTAAGGTGTTTTGTAAATGTAATTGCATAGGAAGTGATGTATAATCATATTAGTAAATGGAATCTTTATTTTAAGAGTCAACTTGTTTCAAACCACTTTGTAGACAGAGATTTTCCACTCATGTTAGAGCTTAATTCTTATAGTAATATTTTTCAGTTAAGAATCTATTGATGTTTGGATACAACAGTTGATCATTTTGTACTGTTTTGCACATTGCTGGGTCTTTAACTTCACCTGTCTCTACCTATTCAATTATAGCAGCAAGTGTCTCATTCTCCTTCATTCTTAGGAAAACACTTCTCATCTCCAAATACCAGATGGGCAGTAGCATTCTAGGAAGCAATCTCTTATCCAGAATTTTATTGTTATTTATCTCATTATCTTTTCATTTATCATTACCTGTATTAAAAAAATAACACACTAGCAGTTATTGTACAAATGCTAAACACTGAAGGCTATTTTTTTTTTTTTTTTTTGGTGGAACCGGGGATTGAACTCAGGCCCCTGTGCTTGCCAGAGAAGCACTTATTCCACTTAGCCATCTCCCCAGCCCTACTGAAGGCTAT
>NW_004524678.1:9057344-9058569 GCF_000260255.1 Octodon degus | reverse complement strand
AACATATCTTATCTCAGTTTCTTTTTGTTCCCCACACTTCTTTCCCTTCCTGCTTCTTTCAGCTCTTAGTTTCCTTTAGATGTTTTCAGAGCACATTTTGTATAATGATTGACATTTAATTTTCTCATTCCATCAATCTTTGGTTTTATAAGCAGACTACACAGTTCACTTATATTAAATAGAACTAATATATTTTGTTCCAAATCATCTTAGATAATTGTTTTCTATTTTTCACCTATTTTCTGCTTTTACTATTATTCCATGTGACCTGTTTGTTTATTTATTTATTATGTATTTGGTACAGGGTCTCACTGTGCAGCTCGGACTCGTATCGATCCTCCTGTTTTCAACCTCCCCAGCACTGGAATTACAGGCATGCACCACTACTCCCGGTCTCGGCAGCCAGCTCAGTGAGACTAGGTATGGGGCTGGTGCAGCATGTGGTGTGAGGGATCCAACCCAAGTCTCTGTGCATGCCTAAGCAGGTGCTTAGTCTTTTAAGTTATCTTGCTGGCCCTCTTTTTGATTTTTAAAAATGTTTCCATTTCCATGTTCAATTAGCTAATAATATATAAATTTAAATCTAAATCTAAATCTAAATCTAAATCTCTATCTCTATCTATCTATCTATCTATCTATCTATCTATCTATCTAAAACCTATTATGTCTAAGATGACTATGTATGCTGTAATACTCATTCTTGACTTATTAGTGCCTAATATCCTAACTTCTGTTGGCTTGCTCAAGGGGCCCAAAGGAGATTTTTGTAGGTGCAGTCTCAAGATTAAAGAACATGTGTGCAAAATGTCCGCAACAAGAGCAGGCACCATGGGGCAGAGTAGAGCACAAGAGCAAGAGCAAAAGAGCCCGAGCATCTTCATCGCATAGTTCCGATACAGGTTGGTGCCTCATATTTACATTCCTATGTAGTGCTGTAACCAGCACATGAGTGTTGACCCCTGCTAAGTCATGGTTACATAACTGTATCCCATTGTACACCTGCACTGGGCAAGTGAGATCATGTCCTCAGGAGTCCTCAGATGTCCCTGAGCTTTGAAGCAGTCTGAATGGTTCCCCACATCCACTTACCGAGTAATGCAAGGCATTTGGCACCATTTATGTAATTTAATCCTTCAATATTTATAGGCAATTTGTCTTTCAGCATTTAATTCTGTGTATATTTTAGACTTTACCAAATTACTAATATTTTTAAAATTAATATAAA
>NW_004524678.1:9052235-9057244 GCF_000260255.1 Octodon degus | reverse complement strand
AGCAGGAAACTCTCCGCACACTCACCGGACCTGGACTAGGACTGGGTCTTAGATGGATTTTGTATCCAGCTCACTTTTAACAACTTCTTTTGGTGAAATGAAAGGTAAAACTATACATCCTGTGGGATGATTCA
The DNA here is from genome assembly GCF_000260255.1 of Octodon degus. Lineage (NCBI taxonomy): Eukaryota > Metazoa > Chordata > Mammalia > Rodentia > Octodontidae > Octodon > Octodon degus. The sequence goes on along the minus strand of NW_004524678.1, from coordinate 9,057,110 downwards.
TCATGAGGATTAGATCCTGTTTTATCATTTTCTTATGCCAACAATGAAGCAACAGAAAAGCAAATAGTGAGCATATTTGAAAAAGAAGCAAATGAGTGTGTCTAAAAAGAACCTTTAAGTTTCTCTGTGTTTATTTAAAATATTTGCATTGGTTTCTCTTTTACTTTTTGGAAAAGGTGTTTTGAATAAGTTCTTCACAAATGCTATGTTCACAATAGGGACAATGAGAGGATTTTGTAGCCAATAAAAATACAAGAGAAATTTAAAATTTGACATTGCAATAAAAACTCATAATGCTCAGTTAACCAGAAAATCCAATAAACCACACGTCTTATTTTTATAGCAAACCAGGTTTTTAGCTTTTAGTGTTACGTACATTTTATTTTTACCTTTCTGGTAATTGCAGATAAGTACAATGGGTATCTTTCAGTAAAAATAACTTTCTATGGCTTGACTACTTTGATTTATTCCTAGATAGCATCATGTAAAATTAAGGTAACCTTATAATTATGGTTTGATATATTTGAATCAACTCACAAAGTTATATCCTAACCATCTACTTTTTTTTATAAACCTCAAATTACACCAGGTAAATTTGTCAGACTTGAATTTCCTTTTTATATGTTGGCTTCCATCCTTAGATTCTAAACTTTTTGGCTGTCCATTTACCTATCGAATCTCAATTCTATTTTAGTACATGATACAAAGTAGCTTTTCAGAGCGATTTACTCAACAATTGTATTTGATGAATAAATGAATACATAAATCTTGGGGCTGGTGAGATAGCTCAGTGGACTGCAGCACTTGCTTAGGCAAGCTTAAGCAAGTGCAGAGACCACTGTTCAAACTCCAGTGTCACATGTGATGCCAGCCCTGCCCCCAGGGTGGCTGAACTGGCCAGAGTCTGGGGTATAGTGTTTTATACCTGTAATCTCAGCATTGGGGGGTGGCAATACTTTTACAACCAATGAAGATATACAAGTAAAACATAATTTTGAAAAGAAGACATATCTTGAAATCTATGTATAATCTGGGGCTGGAGTTTAATTAAAGGAGATTTATAATAATATAAATAGTTGTTCGGCAATCTAGTTCTCGTAGGTATTGACTTCATGGGTAAAGCTGAAGTCATTTTAAATTACTATTTTGCGGTTTTTACAATCAGATATCATGGACACTAGACTATCAGAGTGGACAACACTGTCAGAACATTTCAGGACTTCCTGTTTCCTTGAGAGGTTTTTAATTTCTTTGCATGTCATTATAAATCTTCTGAAGCCTATGCTTGTATTGAAGATGATCAAGATAGAAATCATTGAATAGTAGAACAAAGTAAACACGATTTTTGTCTGGTGTGTTTGCTACAAATGCTCTCTGTTGTGACCTAAACTCTTTTTGTTCTTTCCAGTAACATCAGTCGGGAACCTTGTGCCTGCATCTGCCTCCCTTTCCATTCATTCTTCAAGACATTTTAACCTAGTTTCTGTCCCTACAATTTTTTTTGGTCCCTACAATTTTGCTAATACTTCTTTCATAAAGTCCATGTCATAAAATATGATAGATGAATACACTCTTAATTCTTCATAGTATTTTAGTTGATTCTTTTGTGTGGTTTTACTTTCTGCCCTCTCAGTTCCTACAGTCAACTGAGATCCACATGATTACATAGAAAATTCTAGAAAGAAATGATGTATAAGGTTTGAATCGCTTAACATGCCGAGCGTTACTTGGACACAGGCACTGTGATGCAGTGACAGTGGATTCGATGCATGAGGTGGCTGTGAATGCCTAGCGGCTGGCAGTGTGCACATCATGGACAAAGTGATGATGCACACGTTGGGTGGGATGGAGAATGACTTGGTCAGGCTACTCAGCCAGGCTTCTGAGGGTCTGTGCAGACATTCAGCAAAAACCTAATGCCAAGTCACAAAGCCTACATTCATCTACACATACAGTGTGTATCCATTCACGTTTACACTTGACATCTCACATCATCATAAGCAAGATAAGTAGAGTACATTAATTCGTGGGACATTATATTCACATGTCTTATTTCAGTAAATTGTTGTAATCTTTTTATTATTATTAAGCTATTACTGTCTGATGTATAAATTAATTTCATCATAGGTGTGTACATATAGAAAAAGTGCCACATTTCAGTACTCTCTTGGGTTTCAGAGATGCACTGGAAATCTGGCAATGCAATCCCTACAGATGAATGGGGAATTCTGTACTTGACCTCTTACTCGCATTCAAAAAACAAGAATCTGGAGAAAACCTCTCTCTTGGAAGGAGAACAACACATTGTCCTAGTGCTTTGCCTGCACTTCCAGCCTCAATTTATTAATACCTATTGTTTTAGCTTTATCTCCTTTCTCTTTCATATTTTTTTTTACAAGCTTTGAGGTTGTAGTTTTATTATTTTCTGTGGAACAACCTAAGAGGTATCTCAGCCCTCGTGGCACTTCCAGCATGACAGATAATATGCTGATGATTCCCATGTGGTTATTTCTAATTGCCCATTAGATATTTACAGTTGGGACCCTGTATTTGTTAAGGTGGTACTTATTTTAGATTCATGTCTATTCAACAGCAACCATTTTCCCAACCCACACCCAGTGCCTTTGTGTTGCGCGCCACACACTTCTCTGTTGCAACAAAAAACCTGGGTGACATCATTGACTTTTCTGTCTCTTATCTCATTATGTAAGTAATCACCAATTTTTACAGATTCTACCTCAACAAAATAGCTTCACTATTTTCCCATTTTCTCCCTTTCAGTATCGTTCCGATCAGTCTTATGTCTCTTAACTTGGGTTGTGTGAAGTGTAAGATGCTGGACTTTGTTGAATTTCTTTCTCTTCAATCTGATCGCCACACTTCAATAAACTTCATAAAATACAGATTAATCATTGCATTTCTCTGTGCATACTGGGCATGATTCAATGATTTTCCATTGCACACAAAGGAAAATCTGGGCTGCCTAGAGGTCCTGTTTTATCTTTATCCTTGCAATTAACTTAATATCTTGACCCACCTTTCCTCTTGTGTAAAACTTAGCTATATTAACCCATGTAAAATGTGCATGTTCCTTTTTTTAAGTATAACAGACTATGGCTTATTGGGAAAAAAGATAGATCACTACAGTGATATGATAAGGGACTTCATAGCTGAAAGCACTGTTAGGCTTTATTCACATGTGGATTTTTTTCATTTCAGATGCCCATTTTTGGATTGTGTCTTTAAATTTGTGGAATCTTTTATCAATTCTTTATATGTTCTAAATATTAGTCCTTTGTCTGAGAAACAACTGGCTAATATTTTTTCCTACTCTATGAGTTGTCTTATCACTCTAATGATGGTTTCTCTTGCTGTGGGAAAGCTTCTTAAGAAAGGGAGATCCCAGATTTTGGTTCTGCATTTTCTATGTAATCAGGATTTTATTCATGAAGTCTTTGGCTATACTTATACCTCCAAGAGTATGACCTATGCTGTCCAAAAAGTTAAAAGCATCATACTACAGTGATACACGAACACTCATGTGCACAGTTTGTAATACCAGGATTTTCAAAACAATCCAAATGCCATTAATTGATGAATGGATAAAAGTGATACAGTTTTTACACAACCTTACTTAGCCAAGAAGAAGGATCAACCTGAGACATTTATAGCTAAATGAATAGATCTTGAGGCCATACTATAAAGTCTAATTAAGCTGGTCACACATGCCTAAGTACCACAGTGTCTTTCTGGTGTGAGAACTTGAAAGTGTAATTGAGAATAAAAATGTATGATAAATTTTGTAAAATGGGAGGGCCTTGTTCAAAGGAAAGGGAAACTGGGAAGAGTGAGAGCAAGGAAGAGAATGAGTTTATAAAAGGATAAAATGAAAGCAAAGTGTTGTAAATAAGAAGGGGATTAGGGTTGGACGGGAGTAAGGGAGCAGAAACAAAAGGAAGCAAGATACACCATCTACAGGTACAAATTTTCTATGATGAATGTGATCATTATGTGTGCCTAAGTGTATCAATAAACTGAATAATAACAGTAGAAATTCTCAGCCCAGCCAATATACTCAGTGTTGACTGGTAAGTTGGACTAAAGATGGGGAGGAATCATTGAAAACCAATCCAGCATGCCTTGTTTTTCTCAGCACAGCTCAACTACCCCGGATGCCTATGTGCTTTGGGACATTTAACCAATGCATTAGTCAACCCCAATTGTTTGTAGCCTCCTTTCATGAAATAGTTCACAGAAATAGAAGGTGTGGCAATTCTGCACTGTATATGTTTTCAGAATTGTGAGCAGTAAAAGTCCATGACAGCGAATCACTTGTCCATGCAAATATACGATAAGGAGCATGTCTAATCACCAAGGTTTCTGTCTTCTGGATGGCTCTCTCTGAGATCACTAATGTCCCTGAGGTACATCAGTGCCAATCAATGGGTGTGCAGAAATGTGCCTAAAGCTCTCCAAAAGTATGGGGCAAGTGAATCAAATAAAAATACTGTATTACAATTAGCCAGAATAAGGAATTAGAATATTTTATATGGAGTAATTATATATTGGAAATTACTTTTAGTTACAAGATGGTTATATCTGTGATATACCAATTAAAATATATTTTCTGTTTTTTTTTAAGATAAGTTTTTGGTACAGGGTCTCATTGCACACCTCAGACTCAAAGTGGTCCTCCTGTTTTCAGTCTCTCCAGCACTGGGATTATAGGCTTGCACCACCAGGCACATTCTGAGTGGCCAGCTCAGCATGCCTGGGGACAGGGTCAGCGCAGCATGTGATGCTGAGGATCAAACTCCTGTCTGTGCTCTTACCTAGGCAGGTGCTTGGTTCCCTAAGCTATCTTGCCAGCCTCAG
>NW_004524678.1:9050579-9052135 GCF_000260255.1 Octodon degus | reverse complement strand
CTGCCTAGTCCTGGCTGGCCTTGAATGCGAGGGGTTCCTCATGTCTCAGCCCACTGAGTGCTGGGATTGCGTGAGAGGCATTACACCCTGATAGAACCTACACTTCTTTTAAAAAAAATTGGTACAGGGTGTTGCAATGCAGCTTCGATTTGTAGCCATCCCCATGTCTCAGCTTCTCCAGTCCTGAGATTACAGAGTGCACCACCACACCTGGTTTCAATGGCTACACTGTGAGCCTGGGTTCCGGGCCAGCATGGCATGTGGTACTGGGAAATGTATTGGGTCCTTGCACTTTTCAGGCAGATGCTTAGTCCACTGAGCTATCTCACCAGCCCCGCTCTTTTTAACTTTCACTGTGAAATAAATGACAGATCTTTTGATTTACAGATGAATTGGATACTACTCTTTGTGTCAGGGGAAACAAAATTAGAACATATTTTTTCTCAAGAAAGTATTTTAACTCTTTAAAAAGCTGTGCCAGACACAGGATGAGAAATTAAATTTTCTTTAACTTAACAGAATACGATTATATAATTATGAAGTAATTGTTTTGTGCTTAACCTATATGAATGCTAGTTATTTTGTGGGTTTTGTTTTCTCTCTCTTCCTTTCTCTTTTGCTCTCTCCCTGTCTTTTTGTGGTACTGGAGAATGAACCCAGTGCTTTCCCACTGAGTCATATCCCCAGATTTTTTTTTTTTAAAAGACTACACAATAGTGCTAGAAAAGAAAAGCAGCATTGGAAATGATACAAAATTTCACTAAACAAAGTAATAGGAAATCAACAATAGCTTCTGAATTGCACAATGTTAACTTGAAATTAAATTTTGAGATTACCAGATATAAATGCACAAGATGGTTTTTAAAAAATGACAAGATGTAAGAAATTCAAACAAAAATGCATAATAAGAATAAGAATAAAAAGAAAAATATTTTAAGATACTGTGAAAGGGAAAGACTTAATTCAATGAGAAGAAAAAATTGGGATGAGGAAAAGGACAAATGAAAGAAGCGAAAAAGATATATTTATATATATAAGCAAAATGTTTTGGATAATTATTTTTTATTCTGAGACAAGGTCTCACTAAGTTAGTAAATTGCCAGGGTGGCCTTGAATTTGCAAACTTCCTGACTTTCTCAGAGTGCTGGGATTATAGGTATGTGATGACATGCCTGGCTTATAATTTCACTAGTTGTATCCATTGCATTTTTTTTTTTTCGGTACTGGGGCTTGAACTCAGGACCCTGAGCTTGCAGGCATTTATGGTGCTCAGTGATTTCCCAGGCCCTGAATCATTTTTTTAAATGAAATAAAATACAAGAACTTTCCTTTGTAGAATTTTCTTGGCATAGTTCTTTTTTGATAAGAACCACGTAATGTAATTTTTCCTTTTCCTCTAGGATGGTGGGAAGTTCTGGCAAAGTAAATGTATTCAACATCATTGTACTAATCTTAATTAGACTTCCATTAGGATAGTCTATTTTTATTTTATTTATTTATTTATTTATTTATTTATTTATTTTATTTATTTTTTTCAAAAGTTTTATTGATAAACA
>NW_004524678.1:9047813-9050233 GCF_000260255.1 Octodon degus | reverse complement strand
TATTTCTAGCACTTACTATTCTAGATAATTATGACATCACTTACTAAAACTATAATCCTGAACATATATAATCTACACAATTATCTTTTAGTACTTCACAAATGTCAATGAAGATATTTCTGTCCAATATAAGCGGCTTTGAGGGAAAAACAACATGATATAATTCGTATATTCTGTGGCTCTTAACTTTGATAGAAAATACTTGATCAAATAATTCAGTATTTTTACTAAATTTCAGTGCTACATTTTAATTTCATTATGGCCATAATTAGGATGAAATTTTAGTTATTAGATTTATCATTTTTTGTAAGCAAACAGTGCTTGATTAAGAAAAATAAATTGAGCAGTTAATAAATTTTTAGGATAGAAAGGGAAACTGGGAGGAGTGGGAGCAAGGAAGAGAATAGTTGCAGAAATCACTACTCTGATCATCAAGGGCTTATTATTTGCTGTCCATTTTCACTTTTCCCTAAAGCTATTTTTAGAAAGTTAAAAGGATTAAGATGCGATATGTTTATGCATCAGTTCTTCATAGTGTATTAATTATGTATTGCAAATGTACTGAAAAAATAGATGGAAAAATTCTCAGGAGATTTTTATTTTTTGGGCTGTGGTGCAGGTGTACTATAGGAATCTTCAATCTTTTCTAACACCACGTGATAGGGCAGACAGAAATTATTTTCAAGAAATATGGAATGGTGATTTGCCCAAAGTGGCAAACTCATTCTCATTCCCAATTCGCCACCACTCTCTGGAGAAGAATTATTTATTCAAAATGTGTCCTGTAATTGTGCAGTTCTGTAACAGTCTTAGATGAATAGGCCAAGTGTATCTTATCCTGCACCATTAACTTCAGAATTCACTCTGCAGCTTCCTTTGTCCAAAGGACATTTGTAGCTGTTTCTCTCTGCTCATTCTGTGGCCAGTCTCAGGCTTCAGCAGTCTGTGGTGAGGACAGGATGCCTGTGCACGTCGGGTAGCCTGAACGCAAGCTGCAAAGGACGTCCAAGCTGAAGCTCAGGCAGGCCCAGGAGAATCTAGGCCAAATACAGTTCTGCACGTGAGAGGTGTATCATTCTTACCATTTAAGGAATGGACTAGCAGCCAGCTGGATTCACGACACAGAAACTTCGCAGCAAAATTCTCTCTGATGTTCCCGAATCTTCCTGTTCTTGAGATTTACTAAAGAGTCATTGTAATGACTCTTCTATGATGTTTAAGCAGAGAATATTTCTAATAAAACAGATTTCCAGACAAGCCTCTAACTTTCAGATAAAGTATAGAGAAATTATACGTTTTGTTTGAAAGCTTTAAATAAATTAACACTTCTAGTCTGTTTAAAAATTAATTTGAAATGTTTATAAAATGTTTACCTTCAGTAAAAAGATTGTGTGAGCAATATCGTTACGACAATAAATTATTGATAAATTCACTACTTTCAGATTTGTAGTTTTGCATCACAGGCCGTCTAGATGCTTATAAGAAATCAATATTCTCTCAGTCAGTTCAATTTTAGTTGAGTTTTCCCTGAGTTTAATATTTCAAGTTAAACTAAATCAGCGTATATTATTTCCAATTTCCTAATAATTTATTATGTGTAACATTAGGATTATACCAGTCAGGCCAATTAAATTCTCTCTGAGAACAAACAGACAAAATGTTATAGGATAAAACCAAACAAGACAAGACTGAACCAGGAAACAAATAAGCAAAAATAGATGAAAATTTATTTTCCATTAGGAATCAGTGCTTTGGGCTGCTGCCACATTTTTGTCTTCTTGTGACCTCTTTTGTAGTGCCTATCCTTGCAGAAATGGTCTCAGGGTTGGTTGTCATCTTGGGGATGTCATTTGTCTTCTCACGCTCTCACTTAAAATGCTATGAAATACATTTTAAAAATCCACATTATAGATATTTCACAAGTAATAAGAAGGAATATGAGGAGAAGGCTCCTGGCAGCTTGAAGCTTAGACATTTCATAAATCTAAAGGACTGTTATTAATAATATAAATAATTGTATTTACTATAGTGGCTTTCTCTAGGGGAATCTCTTGAAGCACTTTGCAAAACTTTATAAATATCTTTATTTTCCTTGGCAGGGGAAGCTGCCTTCTGCTCCATTAGGGTGTCACAGTTAATTAATGTGCAACTAGATTTGCACATCAAGAACAGGGACAAATGACGCTGCAGAGTGATAAATTAAAAGGAGAGTGGTGACACCTCTTGATGGAAGGAGCAAGTCAGCATTAAACTCTAAAGCCGTCTCTAGGTTGTTCTCCTTTTTCACTCTAATGGCAAATGTAGGCTATTATTGGTTTCATGACTTTCAGATTTTGAATTACAGAATGGGATCCTTTGAGCTGGGCATCCTCAAGGATTTCTTTCACTTTTATTTTAGGGAAGGGTCTAAAGGGTGTTCA
>NW_004524678.1:9033175-9041303 GCF_000260255.1 Octodon degus | reverse complement strand
GGGTACGTGCTGTTCCATTTCGGTACACCCAAGCTGCGTCATCATTTTTAAATGAGTTTTCCTTGAGTTTTGTATTTTTTTTTTTAATGTGGGACTGGAGATTGAACTCAGGTCCTTGCTAGTTTTGTAGTTTGAGTTCACAATTATATTCTTAAGCACTTTGAAATAAGTTTGTACTGCATCCTGATTTAATTATTTTTGTTGAGAAACCAGCCGTCAGTCTAATTGTTGCTTTTTTGAAGTTAATTTGCTCTTTTCACTCTTGATTATTTTCAAAATTTTAGAAATTTTTCCTTAATTTAGGCTAATGGATATTTCAAAAATGCTGATGCTTTTTAGTGACTCTGTCATCTTTTCTGGAACTGGCAGACACTACTAGAGAATAAAATCCCTAAATATGAGACCACAGTGATGGATTATATAATGGTCAGCTTATAACACCCAGCTGAATTGAATGAGCTTGATTCTGGTCATAGAAGGTGCACCTGAGGACTGTTGCCAACAGCATAAAAGGAAAACTGGAGGAAAGATGGTGCTGTCAATTCTGCTGGGGAATTTTGTCACACTGACTTTCTTGATACCAACTTGGCTGTTTTCATCATCAGAGAAACTCAGGTCCTTGCTGTCACTCTGGTCTCCACTTTGAGTTCCTGGCTCCAGAGCAGGTCCCTCAGCCTGCTGACACAGATCCTTCACCCCGCTGGTGAAGACTTTCTAGCTTCTACCACTGACTTTTGGGCCTTCCCAGTGCAGATCCTTGATACAGACTTGTATGAGATGCTGTGATGAGTTCTAGACCTCCAGTTGGATTCATGGATCATTGTCATGGGCGCTAGGTCTTTAGCTGGATTCACTCAGAGCGTTGCTGTGGGACCCAGATCCTAGACTGCATTGTTTTGGTCTACAGAATGTGGACAGATCTCTTGTGCTCTTCTGAATTCAACTTTTTAAGTGACTATTCTAAAATAATCCTATAAATTGTGTCGTGTATTAAATCTTTTGCCTTATAAATGTTGACCACAACAACTGCTTTCCATAAATTTCTTTCCCTGAGCTTTGGGGTTTTAACTATTCTTTGTAACCTTTATTATGCTTTCAGGTGATGGTTTTGTATTATTTACATATACTTTTAAAAGCGCTTTTAAGTGGGGAAGATTATTTAAAATTTTCTATCTGCCAACATGTAGGAAGCGCGCAGGTGAATCTTAAGGAGGTATGTCAAACTACAACACTGAACTATGTACTCTATTATCTCAAAAACAGTAATTATCATGAAAAATTATGAAGAAAAGAAAATAGACTAATATCATTAATATTAAAACAATAACTAGCAGAATACAAGAAATTATTTGAGAGAATTACCATGCATCTAAGATTTGCATCTTGAACTTGAGTGAGATGTATCTGTATTTATTTTTAAAAATTGTATGTAACTCACAGCTGATGAGCTACTTTGTAGGTATGTGACAGTTGGCAATGAAACAGTATAAAAGGATAATGATATATATTTATAGAGCATGATTATGTATTTTAATTATGTAAATAATGCATAATTTTATGTAGCTATAATTCAAAGGATGACTTTTAATAAGTATATAATCTTTTTCATTATTTCAGATTTCATTCTTTAAAATAGTCAACATTTGAAGTTACCTTGACTTATCCATCTCCTTCACATAGTTATATTTTGAATATATTTACATATTGAATCACTTTGCTAACTTTTTGGTCTTCCCTATATGTGTATATTTTCATATATAAAATGGAATAGTAAACAGTGTAACATTATGGAAATGTATTGCTATTCTTAAATTTAAAGTAAATTCCTAATCTTTTATGTTCTACTCAGAGAATGTATACCCATATATATTAATTACTCTTTTGTGAGATGAATGTATACTGAATCATCACTTAGAATATGTAAACTTTCAGACATTAAAAGACACACAATCCATAATAACAGTTTATCATCTTAGTATTAAAATTTAATCATTTGTTTGGCTTTACTTCATCTTGCTATTTTTGGCTGTAAAAAAGTAAAAAAAGAAAGAAAGAAAGAAAGAAAGAAAGAAAGAAAGAATCAAAGTACATTTTTACCCCAAGAAAAATCCAGCTACAATTTTTATTAGGGATTGGGCCTTAAACTAGAACAAACTATTGACACATGAACACTCATAATTATAATTACAGATAAATTTATTAAACTAGGTAGCTTATGAAAACATGACTTTAATATATTTGTGTAACAAACTGATTTTCATTTGATACACTAAATAATTGTAAGGTTCTTTTTGAATTTTAAAGAAGTGTTTGTGTCTCTTTTTCTACAACTATACCAAGGACTAAGATTTCAAGCCCACCACATAACTGTAAATGCAAAGTAAGTTTATACATTTTACCCTGGCATAAAAATATAATTATATTGCATAATTATACACTATATACTATATTGTGTATAGTAAAAGATTCGATCACTTAAGATATTTGAGTCAATTGAAATATTTAGCCCATTATTATCAAAAAATTACATAGAAAATATATTTTGGACAAAAGGCATGAGTACAACTTAATGCAGATTCAAAAATCAGACTAATATCTACTAAGAATTTTAATACAGACTTTGAAATCTTGGTGTTAAAGGGTTGGTTGCAAAATATTACTTGGGAAGGGGCATCTATTTTCCTTTAGAGTATAAGTAAGAACATATATTCTTAAATCCTACAATGGTCCCAACTGGACCTATAACTGGGGAAACCCAGTTTGGGAAGTGGTTGAACTGAGGCACTGAATAAAAAATCTTCAGTTTGCACATAAAGCTGAAAGTACTTTGCACATTGAGTAAGGATGACAGCTATCACAAATAGAGGCACAACGAATAACCACTAAGACAGCAATATGCAATGTATTAACTATTGAAACTGTGCTAGTAATTGGTTTTGAAGCTGTCTCATTGCTATTTGTTTCTCAATAAAATTATTTTTAAAAAAAACAAAACCAAAAACAAATAAAGGCACAGCTGACCCAAAGATGCAGCATACAATCAGTCATGGGCTGACAGAATAAACTGAGCAAAAATCAAGGTTGCTTGAAAAAACTGTCCGATATTTTTGTTTGTGTTTATAAATAATGATAGTGTCTATGGTAGATTTCTTTAAGATACACAAAAACTTAATACTCAACTCGTATTGAGTAATCACTCTTCTAGAAAAATTTGATAAAATTGTAAGAGATTTAAATTAAAGCTCTTTGTAGTCCACTGGTGTATAATGAACTACAGACTAAAACTATTATAAGACACTTGTATCTCAAAGTGAGTTTGAACATAGAGACTTGACGCACGATTGTGTAACAGCTGTTCTGAATATTAATCATACTGGATAATGGTTTTTTGTTTTCCCTTGGTATGTTTGGAGATTGTTTTAAATTAATTTTTTAAAATGACTATTCCTCACTGCCTTTCAGCAGTTTTTGCACAGCAGTATGTCAGCTTACCCTAATGGGCTGATGCCTTTATGAATGCAAATATATAGTGATTCACTGATGACCCAATTAAAAAGTGCCACCTTTGGGCACGTGTGTTAACAGCTAAAGCTGCATTGCAGGGATGTAGTAATAGGGGAGTTGGTTCACATTGAAAATTGCAAGGCAGGTTGCAAGATTGTGGCTGTACATATTACACTGTGTACTTTTCAAACAATTTTTTAAAATGTGCTTTTGCATTTAGTCTTGAGTACTTTGAAGTTGAAATGAGCTTTGATGCTTTTAGCATTGTATGACCCTTGTTCGCGCCAGACTAAAAGTAGAAAAGTTGCCAGGGAAAATAATTTCTTTTCTGAACAAGTAAGTATTTTTTCAATGATTGTTTCAGATTTGATAGGTCTAATTTTCCATATATAGCATTTGTTTTCAATGCGCTCTTAGAATTTTGTTAGCTACATAGAATTTACAAAATAATTTAATTTTTCTGCTTGTTTGCTGTGTACATAATAAAAAAGTTCCTTCATGATGTGACTAGCTACCTTAAAAAGCTAAACTTCTTTTAATTCTATGTTAAAGTATGAACCATTTTATTGACTATTTCTGAGTTAATGATATTATGGAAAATATTCTTTTCCACAGAAGATATAAAAATTATGAGTTGAAGTCTCTTATTAATGACCCAAATACAAATGTACAGAAACCAAAGAGTAGTCAATATATTTAAGTTTAAAAAATAAAATTATCACCCCCTCTTCTCCACTGTCAGTGGGAATGTAAACTGATGCAATCATTGTGGGTATCAGTACGGTGATTCCTCAAGAAACTAAGATTAGACATCCTATTCAACCCTGCTAGTTACCTCCTGGGTATCTCCCCAGAAGAACTAAAAGTATCATAGCATAGTGATATATGTGTACTCGTGTTGATAATAGCACAATTTGTTATAGCCATATCTTGGAAACAGCCCAAATGCCCACCAGCTGATAAATGTGTGTTTTTTTTTAAATTACAAACAGTACTACTTAGCGATAAAGAAAGATAAACTTGACGCATTTATAGCTAGATGCATGCACGTTGAGACCGCACTCAAGTGAAATACATCAGACACACAGGTGTAAATACCACATTATCTCCCTGAGGCAAGAACCTGAAATAATATAGACCGAATAGTACAATAGTCATTGTGAAATGGGAAGAAATTGTTCAAAAGGAAAGAGGATTTTGGGTGAGAAAGGGAGGAAACAAAAGAAGGGAAGGCAAAATATATATATTTATAAGTTAGTAATGCTGCCAGTCTCTCCCACTTCTTTGCAAAGAAATCTTTGTGATAGTGTCATCCAGAGAAGTTTTATATCCATATCTTTTATTCTGTGTAACTGCTTTGATCAAAATAATATGCAATGTATTAACAATTGTTAGTCTCCTGAAATTTGGTTATGAAGCTTAGGGTTTCTTTTTGTATGACATAGAAGAATGTCTTCAGTTTTAGAAATTGAAATATTTTTTCAAATAAGTTTAATGTGTATTTCAAGAGGTAGACTTTGATTTTAAACATATTTTATTTAAATATAGAAAAACTTAATACATCGGTTTTGAGAACTCACTTGATGCTGTCACTCCTGATACCCACTTTTTTCCTTTCTCTCTCTCTCCTCTCTCTCTCTCTCTCTCTCTCTCTCTCTCTCTCTCTCTCTCTCATTATTGTGCAGTATGGTAAGTAAACTTAGTTCTTTACACTGAACTAAATATGCAACCATTTTTTTTATTTTGAGACAGGGTCTTGCTAAACTGCTAAATTGGCTAGGCTGGGCTTAAACTTGTCACGCTCCTATTTCAAGTTCTTAAATGCTGTCATTAGGAGTGTGCATCACAGTATCAGGTGACCTTTTCTTTTTTGATTGACACAAAAATTGCCAATATTTACCAAGTCTAATGTGATATTTAGATATGTGTGTAAACTGTGTCATGCTCAAAGCAGGGTGATGAGCCCATATATGACCATGGATATTTATCTTATCTCTGTGATAATATTCAGAATTCTTCTTGCAGTCATTTTATTTATTTTATATAGTTGGTGCAGGGTCTTACTTCTCAGCTTGGACTTGTACTGGTCCTTCTGTGGCCAGCCTTCCCGGGGCTGGGATTGCAGGTGTGTGCCACCACATCCAGTCTTGGTGTGCCTGGGGCGGGGCTGGCATGGCATGTGGTGTGGGGAATCAAACCTCGTCCCTGTACTTGTCAGAAAGGTGCTTAGTGCACTGAACTATCTCGCCAGCCCTTCTTGTATTTTGAAATGTGTTATGCGTTGTTGTTAACTTTAGTCTCCTTGCTGTGCAACAAAATAGTAGACCTCGTCTCTCCAAAAATTACGTACATACCCTTGCCTTATGTCTTACGTCCTCCTTTCCCCACTATTGTGCTCTCAAATTTTAAGAAATAAATATCTTAAAATTCTCCACTGAGATCTTTCAGCATTTGGTTTTTGTTGTTCCCTTAACATAATGACCTCCATATTATCTTTTCTAAGACTGAAGGGTATCTCCATTATATTTGTTTCATATTTGCTTTATCTATCCATTGGGGTACTTAGTCTGATTCCACATTTTAACTATTATGAATAGTGGTAAAAAAAACCCAGAAGTGTGTATGCCTCTTTGACATACTGACTTGATTTCCTTTGGATACACACAAGGGGGATAGCTGGATTTCATGACAGTTCTATTTCTAATTTTTGAAGGAAGTTCCATATTGTTCTCCATAAGAGCTGTACTAATTTACAATGTTGTCAACAGTGTCAAAAGATTCCCTGGTCTCCATGCCCTTACTAGCACTAGCTCTTTCATCTCTCTGTTAATAACTATTAGAGTTCCGATAGGAAATGTCTCCCAAAAGCTCCGGTATTGAAACCCTGCTTGCCCCCAATGCAACATTTAGGAAAGAGGCTTGTGAGAGGTTTTAGGTAAAAGGGCTCTAATTTCTTAGGCGGGGTCCTCCACTGATGGTTTTATGCTGTTATAGGCTAGAGGAGGAGCTCTGGTGTAAAGGCAAGCTCGACCTGTTTCCGGCTGGCTCGAGGTGAGCAGCTGTCTCACCGTGCAGTCCGTGCTGCAAGGCTCTGCCTTGGCGCAGGCCCAGAACCAACAGAGCCAGCTGATCTCAGACAGGAGCTTCACACACTGTCAACTTCTGTATCCACGACCAAAGCCAGAGAGGAAAGCAATATTCTTTTGTGCTATTAAATGCACTTAAGTGGCCCATCATACACAGGGCAAAATTAACACCAAGTTTCAAATCCATAAAATTTTGGAATCATCCAAGTCATTGGATAATAAATAATTTGTTTAATAATTGAATTGTTTTTAAATATCTAAGTGTCAACACTCATAATATCACTATGTCGTTTTTACTATGTATTTATTACTTGGGAAATATTCACTTCAGAAGGTTACTGTTGCCTCTGTCCTGTATTTTAATGCTTCAACTAATAGCTCAGTGGATTAAAGCGCCTGTGAACAGGCACAGGGGCTGGGGTTCAATCCTCCAGCCTGCCATGCTGGCCCCACCCCCTGGGCACACTGAGTCAGCAACTGAGACTGGGCGTGGTGGCGTGTGCCTGTAATCCCAGCTCTTGGGTGGCTGTAAACAGGTGGATCAGTATGAGTCCGATCTAGTAGTGAGACCCTGAACACTCTGTAGACCCTTCCCCCAAAATACAAAATAATAGTAATAATAATAATTCTTCGACTTATCTTTTGCTACAATTTTCGATGATCCAAGGAAGTTATAGCACTGTCAATCCTTAATTGCTTTTTAGTTAAGCTACACAAATGCCTATCTGAAATCAGTGTAACTGCTAAAAATAAACAATGCTCCGTAGAACACACTAAAAGAGATTTAATTTCTATGAGACTGGCTGGAGATCTCATTTGGTAATTAAAAGCCATGCAGTTTTTATGAAAATTTTTATCATAATTCATCTGCAAAAAATATTGGTAAATCCTTATTTATTGGATGTATATTGCTGTGTTGCAAATTAAGCTACCTGAAAAGAATGATTAGATGATTGTATCTGAGAACTCCAAGAATGTAACACCTCCACAAACCAGGAAGAGTAACAGGGGAGGTCCTTTTTCACTACGGTGTCTTGGTACTTTCCTAAAATTTATTCTTTGCTTAACAAGCTGGTATTTAATCATAAGATGGCTTTAGTTGCAGGTAATACATTATTTTAATTAATGCTAATTATGTGCAGCAATTTTTCTTCAAATGGGATGTTTAGAAAGTAGAAACAAAGATTTAATAGAGGGTGGTGAGAACCTTAGGAAAAATAAAGTTTTCCATTTCTAAAAGTTTAAAATTGCTGATATTATTGACTATATCAATTAAAGGTGGGAGACTAATAAAAAATGATTTGCAAGCCCAGCAATCAGAACTTTAGGTCTTGAAGAAGATCAAAGAGAAAATGCAGAGTCTCATGATTTTGCATGTATCTATAACTCTGGAAAAGTTTGTAAAATTAAAAAAAATTCAAATAAATCAATATTTCTCTTTAGGTTTCTGTTTTTGATATCTCATTTTTGTAAAAAGAATATTTTATTTTCCTTAAATTGTGGATAAACTTAATTTGCATTGGAAATTGAAAGCCTAA
>NW_004524678.1:9032046-9033075 GCF_000260255.1 Octodon degus | reverse complement strand
CCCCCTACCTTTTCTCCTTTCTTTCCTCTTCATTGTTTAATCCTTAAATTCCATTTCTTTCCATTTTATTGTGTCTGTTATACCTTTCAGGTTTTATTTCTTCTTTCGAGTTCTTACAGAAAAAAAAAAAAATCACTAACAGAACAAAAAGACAACCACAAATTTAGAAAAAATCTTAATCAATAATCACTCAGACAAAGGTCTTCTATCTAGAATATATGAACAATTAAAAAAATTAGGGCCTCAAAATTTAAAGTCCCAATGGAAAAATGGGCATCCAAGATGAATACGCACTTCTCTGAGGAAGAAATATGAGACAAATAAATACTTGAAAAAGGGCTCCACATCACTGGCCGCTCAAGAAATGCAAATAATGAAATCACATTGCAATAATAAAATTGCAACAATAACAATGCAAAAGATAACAACACTGAGATACCATCGCACCCCTGAAAGAATGGCTATCATAAAGAAATCAACTAATAACAAATGCTGGAGAGGCTGTGGAGAAAAATAAACCCTTCTCCACTATTGGTGGGAATGTAGACTGTTACAACCACAGTGGAAATCAATGTGGAGACTCCTCAAAAAATTAGGACTGTATTGGTCTTAACCATCCAGCAGAAAAGTATAAAAATGAGGTATAAAACATAAAGCCATATTAATATGCTGAGTTGTAAAAAGCTCAAGTCAACAACTTTTGACATTGCCAGTCTTGTGGATAAGCCACTACTATTATGAACTACAGGACTATATTGGATTACTTTGCTGAATTCACGCACCTACAATATTTGAATGGAAATGGAACATCTATCTTCAACAAATGTAAACAAAAAAGGGGGGTATAAGTGAAGGACCATTTTGTAGTGAAAAAATATATATCTGTATATACAAAATAGTTAGGATAGATATACAGCTACTTTCTCTTGGTTCAATGAGAAGAAAGATTTGTACTAATAGTGTTTAGGCAGGATATTATATCTGCATCTTGTATTATGAATAAGCACTATGAAAACAATATGCAATGTA
>NW_004524678.1:9023338-9031403 GCF_000260255.1 Octodon degus | reverse complement strand
ACATTTCAACAAACTGCTTTTCATTGCATTATGTGCAAAACTTGTGATGTGTTTATCTTTAAACATTTATTTATATCAAACAGAATTTGAAGTTTATGATTAAGTTTAATGGTTTTAGAGAAAAAATAATATTTCCTTTTTTTAAAAAAATAAACTAATTAGTAAAGAGGCTGGGTATGATAGCGTGTATGGTAATCCCAGCTCTTGGGAGGCTGAAAACAAGAGAATCACTAAGAGTCCAAGCTGTGTAGTGAGACCTTGCAGACGCTGCACTAAATACATTTAAAAAAATTACTAAAGATGTATGACACTGAGAAATATGAACATGGATAGTAATATTTATGAAAATACTGAAATATTTACATAAAAGGTATTTCTCTTTGGTCTTTCTTGAATTTATGTCTCGAGTTATGATGATATGTTAGTTCAACTTAATTGTACCATAATTTGTCTTTCTACGAGACTTAGCTGTTTTCCTGCTTTCTTTTGGCTGAAGGTTTACTTTTGTCTTTTCTTCTACTTTTTGATTCAGGCCCTCTGAGTCCCTGTCTCCCTGCTGACAATTGTCCTAATGATGGAGCGTTTGATCTAAAAGGGCCAAGGTTCTTTTTGTTTTTACCAGGTGGTGAGGAATGACTCTTTTCCTTAAAAAAAGTTACAAGGATATCTTAAACCATTCCTACAACAAAATACCACAAGCTGTAGACTTTTTAAAAAAAAATTAATTTTGTCGAGAAACAAATAGCAATGAGACAGTTTCAAAACTGATTAGTAGGACAATAATTAGTAGGAATAATTAGGACAATAATTAGTAGAACAATAATTAGTACATGGCATATGGTCTTCAAGTGGTTATTCATAGTACAAGATGCAGACATGATATCCTGCCCAAACACTATTAGTACAAATCTTTCTTATCATTTGTCAATAAAATAATTTTTCAACAACTTTTGAGGCTGAGAAGTCGAAGATGGGGCAACTGCAGATTCCGTAGTGCATGGTAAGGCTCACTCTCTGAAGCATAACAGTGTGATGTTTTATTTCTGTAGCCCCCACAGGGGACAAATGTCATGTCCTCCCATGGTGGAAGGAGGTAACAGCGCCTCACTGCCTTTGCCGCCTCCTTTCTAGAGAGTATTAATCCCCACAATAAAGCTGGGTCTTTCATGGCCTACTCACCCCCGAAAAGACACCGACCTCTCGCCTCCTTCACAGTGTGATCAGTTTTTAATGTTGATTTTGGAGGAAACTAAATAGTTAAATTACAGTACTGCGTATCAGTCTAGAAGCCACTAGCATCGGACTCGTAGTGATCCGCCTGTTAACAGCCTCCCAAGAGCTGGGATTACCACGCCCAGTCTCAATTACCTTCTCAGGGTGCCCTGTTGGGGGCAGGGGCTGGCACGGCAGGAGCGAGGATGGAACCCCAGGCCCCGTTCCTGCTTGCAGGCGCTTTAATCCGCTGAGCTCTTTGGCCCACCCCTACACTTTCATTCTGTTTAATTATATGAGTCAAATTATTCATTCCTTTGCATCTTAAACAGTTCAGTTCGGAAGCTAGGAGTCCAGATTAATATGGTCCCTGTTTTATTTAACTTATCATCGTACCCATTCATTAAACTCACTCCTAATTTTTCTGTCATATTAGAGAAACTTTGTCTCATCTCTGTTTCTCTTCCTCCCCCCATTCTCTTTTCTTTCAATTGGCAGATATTTTTAAAATTTTATGTTTATTTTATTAGTTCATGTTTGTAAGGCAGCTTGGAAGTGGTCACATGTACACATTACAGCTCGTTTGCTTTATGTTTAATCCCCTTCTCGATCCCCCTCTACTCTGAGTTCTGGTTTCTCTATTCCCTTTTCATCTTTGTCGATATTATTCATCTGAGCTCATGCTATGGCAGTATTTACATTCATTGGGGTCATGAGGTCCTTGGATGAGCCTCATCTTACATTTCTTATCCTCCTCCTCCTCCTCCTCCTCCTCCTCCTCCTCCTCCTCCTCCTCTTCCTCCTTACCCTCCTTTTGTTCTCTTGGGCAGATCTTTTCTGGACAAGAGTTTTCTGGCTGTGTGTTTTCATTTCTTCCTCCCTTCTTATCTTTGTGCAATTTTGTTAATATTTTTGTTCTTGCTCCAAAGATAAGTTTTCAAAGAACAAATTCAACCTGCGTTTGAAAATATTTATTGAGCCCCTTTTCTGTACTATTAAATGTATTCTCTTCTCCCTTCTGGATGAACAAGGCTAGTGGTGGACAAGGTGAACTCCATATTGTAAAAGGTTAATATTCCACTTAAGGAACTAGGTTATAAACAAACTCTGTAAAAATAAAAGTAAACTATTTTTTAGCACAGAATGGTCCTATCACTGCTTGTAATAATGAAGCATAATGTGAAGTTCAGACAACTTGGTTCCCAGGTAAAAACAAGAATGCATTATCTATAGTGTAAATTTTGACAAGGCGTTCAACAGTTATGGATGGAAATATTTAGATGTGATGAAAACATAATTTCTTTCATGACAAACCAGGTGAGACCTCTTTTTTTCTGGTTTACATTTGACATAAACCAGAATTTGAATTTGTTAATTTGTTATCTAATGCTGATCTATTTGTTTGGTTTTGATTTTTGTACTTGGAATTGAACCTAGGGCCTTATGAATTTTATTTTATTATTTTATTTTGAGATAGGGTCTTGCTAAATTGTTATTTGCCTAATTAACAATTCAATTGTTAATTGAATTTAAATTTGAAGTCCTCCTCTCCCAATATTTCAGAGTGCTGGGATTACAGGTCTATGCCACTATGCTGGGTTTAACGCTTACATTTTACATGTAAATCTCCCAGAAATATAATGTGCAGGCCAAATAATGTGATATGCCCCATGCCAAACTTGGGGACAGCCTTATGTAAAGCTAGATACTCAACTTTTTATACAATGTAATTGTATGATATAAGGTCATGATTTCAGGGGTTTATATTATGTTACAATATGACCCAAATTTAGAAAAATAGAACTGACATGAGGAAAACAGCATCAGGAAAGAAAAAGTATCAGAGCTCAGCTGTTTTGGTCTTTTAGAGGTGCTAGGTGGCATTTGTGTGGCCACAGGGCTCAGGAACCATCAGCGGAAGGATTTAGGAAAGGAACAGGCGCTGTGTGCAGAGAGGCCCAGAGGAGAGGAGCCACTTGGCACATGAAGAGGCATCCTGGAGGCTGTGACAGGCAGCGAGGTGGCCAGTGTCCGACTGTAGAGGGCCTTGGAAGGTGTGTGCAGAAGCCTCTGGGGGGGGAGAGAGAGAAAGAGAGAGAGAGAGAGAGAGAGAGAGAGAGAGAGAGAGAGAGAGAGAGAGAGAGGACTTAGTCTCGTAGTCCAAATGCAATGTTTCAAAAGCCATTAGAGCTGCTCTGCAGAGAAGAAGACCATTCCTCCTTCCTGGGGTCACTCAAGTAAGCTGACGAAGCAGCACAGGCCCCAATGCCCAGCCTCTCCCTGCTTTCCCGGCTCCTCTCCTCTGAGGCCGCCCTAGAGACTGCGTCACAAGCACAGCCACTTTCTTCTCTGCACTGTTCCACTTCCTTTTCTTCCCTTGCAGCTGTTGATCCTGAGGACACTAAGCTTCCTCTGAGGTTAAGTGTGGAAGCAGGATTTCCAGGGTTTAGGTGCCACCCTCTGCAACCTCCTCTCCCTGTTTTAAGAAACGTGGCCTTTCTGAGCACTGCGCCACTGTCACTTATGTCTGCAGCCCTCTATCACTCATGACCAGTGCCATCTAATTGCTCTGATTTACACTCATCTTCTCAGTGACCTTACAAATGTCCTGTGTCCTTGGAGGGGATTAACAGCAACCCTGCTTGCTCTTACTTGACAAGTACCTATGTCCTAAAAGACAGAGTAATGAGAACATGAATATAGGTTTTATTAGTCTGGATATTTCATATATAAAAGGAGGACAGAAAATAAGTAGTCCTCAAAGATTGGCTTTGAATTTCAGTTTATATAGAATCTTCAGCAAAGAACAGTAGACTTTTAGAGAGGTGAGAAGGCAAAGGCAAAGGACTTTGAGTTTCTATGGCAGAAATCTGTGAGCAAGCCCAAATAACCTGCAAGTACACATCAGTTATTAAGGAATCTTAATGTGAATTTGTCTGGTGCCATCCGTAGCCTGATAAGGCTCTAAAACAATCCTTAGGGTTAAACTTTGTTCTGTGGTGGAGCCTAGGGGCAGGGTACCTTTAGATTTTGTAAAGCAGTGTCTTCTTTTCAGGCAAACAGAGATCTCTCTTATAACCTAGTGCTTCTTCACTGCCTTCAGCTCTCCATATTTTTGGAAGGCCTTGTCTGTTCTCCCACACCAAGCCCTACCTTCCGCACATTGGGTTCGCTGAAAGGGAAGCCTGAGCAGGAGATTTGTATGCATGTAGACTCTTAGAATGAAAGTTCGTGGAAAGGAACAGAGAGAAGCGGAATTGGATAGCGAAGGAAAAAATAAAGCAGTTGCGATGCAATCTTATGCAAAGTCTGTTAGTAGTGAGAAGGCTGGGGGCTTTTTCCTCACTGTGCTTCTCTCGGTGGCTGGGAAACCCTGCAAGACAGCAAGAGCTTGGGGTATGGAGAAGGAGGGTTCACCTGAGCTGGTTTCCAGGCGCCTGAAGCCAGTGTTAGTCCAGGCAGCCGGGATCTTCATGCTCCATTTCTCCAGAGGAATGTGGGAAACACATCTAGTGTCCACCCACTGTGTGTTTGGTGTTTTTCTTAGTTAACCTGCTCGGAATGCAAATTGCTCACCTGGTAAACTGGCCTTAAAAGCACCTTTCCTGTTCTGCTGCCACTGACATTCACTGAGTGGAGGCTTCTAGTCTGTGCTAGACTAGAAGAAATCTTTCTGTCTTTTCATGACTTTCCACGTTCAATCATTTCCACAGACCTATGGCCTCTGTACCCACAATGCTCAACTTGATGTTTCTGCTGTTTGTGTCAATCCTCCAATCCTCCTTTTGCACCTCCCACTTAGGTTGATTTCATGCTTTCTTAATTGTTCATATTTCGCAGCGCTAAGAACAAGCCATGGCAGGGGTATAGGGGCTCATTTCATGCAAAGACTATTAGTTTATAGAGTGTAAGAAGGGGCTACAAATCGCATATTTATATTACATCAAGTTATCATGAAGGTCATTAATGACATCCCTATGAACAATATGGAGAAATGAACCATAGACTAGGATAATTATGTAAATTTGTATTTGGATGCCTGTGTCTAAAGATGTCAAGCTGACACACTTGAGGGCTGTTTCCTGTTCATTGATTTGCTTTAAGATTTAGATGAAAATATCAAAGGACTTCTTGTGACATTTTTAGATGCCTCGAAACTGGGAGGTTTAAAAAATATGCTAGGTGACAGAATCAGGTTCCATAAAGGTCTCATGACAGGCTGGAATAATGGACCCAACCCAGTAAGATAATATTTAACTGTGACACATGTTAAGTCCTGCCTTTGCATCTTCAAATCTGCTACTTAGGTATAAAATATAGAAGACAACACATGAAAAAACTATCATGGCAGAGATCTTGATTCTGACTTTAAATGGCAGTAACCTGAGTGTAACTTTAAAGATCTTAATGAAACAGATTCCTTAGATTCCTATGAATTGTTCCAGGATACAATCTAAGCCTGAGAAAACTTTAAAAGCTTTTGAGGCAATTGGTATGCGCAGCCCAGATTCAGCATCAGCAATTTTAGCACAGTGCATGTTAGTGTGTGACATCACTGCCTCTTTCTTGTGAAGAAGAAGAAGAAGAAGAAGAAGAAGAAGAAGAAGAAGAAGAAGAAGAAGAAGAAGAAGAAGAAGAAGAAGAAGAGGAAGAGGAAGAAGAGGAAGAAGAAAAGATGATAAAAAACCTGGAGGCATCTAAAGAGAAAGAGCATAGGACATTATTCTTAGTATCATGGGATGAGATGAGAATGGTTTTAGTCCCAGTTCTACTCCTTTCAGGAGGTATGACTGCCTGTGTAATAACTTTTCTTTATTTGGTATGAAAATTAAATGATGGGCGCCTTTTTCTTCAGTGTATTGTGAACACTGCATATAATTTTGCATGTTGAGTGTTAGGTACATGGCCTGGCACATAGTTGGTGCTCAGAAATGTTAATAGAGATTATTACTGATCTATAGTAAAGAACTATCAAATTTAATAGAGCCAGACTACAGTTTTCTCTTCTATGGCCTATGAAAAACATAATAGGGCTTAATTTCTACGTATCAGTCCAATTCATGTATGAAAGAACAAGTTAAACATAAGTAGGCAATTTAAAAACACTGGTAATTTTAGGCGGGGAAAATAGCATTTTAAAGGGAAATTGAATCCCCATCATGAGGTTCAAAGTTTAGATTATTCTGTAAAAATCTAGGTGGGGAGGAGTCCAATAGCCAGAGTGACCTCCTCACAATGCACTAATGGGCTCTTCGTGGAATGTACTGCGTCCTGGGAGGGCGTGGGTGACCTTCTAAGTTTGTTAATCATCTTTCACTGCTAAGTTCTTTCCTGTCCACCTTTCCTGATCTGTCTATTCCAAACTCACGCTGCTCAAGAGGAATCTTCTTTCTTAAAGGACAAGCGAGCCTTGGATCACTTTAGTTAAAACTCCTTCTGTGGCCCTAAATTGATGCAAAGCTCTCTGCCTGGTACTCGGAATCCTTTAGCACATCCTCCCCTGTTTGTATGTTACCTGTATTACTTCTATTTCATTGTCTCTACACTGAAGAGATATAGTTGTACCTTCTCATACATTTATGGGCTTTCTTTACTTTGTGCCCCCAGACACTTCTTCCCAATGTTAATTGGAAAGCTAGCTTAGTTGTTCATATTTGAGTACAGTTTGCAATTTAGTCTCCTTCCCCATGAACATTTTTATGTATAACAATTTTTTAAATGTATTTGGTACAGGATCTTACTATGCAGCTCAGACTCCTTTTATAGCCTCCCAAGCACTGGGATTACAAGCGTGTGCCACCATGTCTGGGATCAGTGGCTGGCTCAGTAGGCCTGGGGTGAAGCTGGCGAGGCATGCAGTGCCAGGGATTCAGCCTCAGTCCCTGTGCTTGCCTAAGCAGGTGCTTAATCTGCTGAGGTATCTCACTGGCCCTGTATAACAAATTTATTTATTTATTTTTAAATTTTTATTCATTTTAATGTGAAAAATAAAATAGCAATGAAACAGATTTAAACAGGTGAGTAAGACACTTATAGTAATTAATACATTGCATATTGTTGTCTTCATAGTAGTTACTCAGAGGACAAGATACAGATACGATATCTTGTCTAAACAATATTAGTATGAAGTTTTATTCTCAGTGAGCTAAGAGAAAGTAGCTATAAATCTATCCTAACTAAAAGGGGGATATGTTGGGAGCCATGAAGCTAGGAAATCGATCAAATATACGTAGTTAGGACTTGGCCAAGTGCCTAAATCAAACAGCTACCTCACTCCTGAGATGAACATCTTGTCTGGTTAAGGTCAGCTCTCAGCAGCTAGGCAACCTAGTGTCATGCATTACTAACTTCACAAAAGTGTAAATAAAGGACAGTTTTGTTGCAGAAAAAAAAAAGGGGAAGGAAAAAATATGCATGTATAAACAAATTTAAATATAGATTTTAGTACATAAATTGAGCTTCCTCTGTGTAAATTGTGAACCTGAATTCCAACCTCACAGAGGCTAGAGCCAGCAGCCTCATTACCTGTACATCACATGTGCACGGCTATGTGGGGACATGCGCTGTCAAATCTCCTCTCAGGCTTTTGGAGATTCTACCAGCTCACTATCGCATTCTCTACCATTTGAGCCCAGACAAAGCCTCCCATTCTTCCTCAAGACAGTGCTTCAGATAGCCCCGCTAGCAAGATGTTACGATTGGCACAGACACTGAGATCACTGTTCTATGGATGTGGGTGATCTTTAACATTTTGAAGCACCCTTAGCATCTTCATGGATCTGTAGATTTATGAAAAGCATCAAAATTCATAAGTTAAATATAGGTTTCTTGGTTATTTTTCTCAGTGTTGAGA
>NW_004524678.1:9017148-9022653 GCF_000260255.1 Octodon degus | reverse complement strand
GAAAAGCAGGATGTCCTGAAGGGTTCAGGCTACTGCACTTCAGTTGCTAAATCTGGCTCTTGAAGGGTTAGGAAGTCCATTAGCTTTTTTGTATTTTACACTTTCAAATTTTATTTACTCTTCCAGGTTCTTACACTTTCCAGACAATATGTTATCTACATATGTGGTTTTGATTTATTTCATTTATGAATATGGTCTCTAGTTGCATCCATTTTACCCATAAAAGCCTCAAGTTTATCTTTTATAGTTGGGTAATATTTCATTATACAAAAATACCACATATTTTTAATCCATTCCTCAGTTGATGGGCATTTCATTTATTTCCAAGGTTATTTAGCTATGACAAATTCTGCTACTATAAACATGGATGCACGTATATTACTGTGGTATGATGCTTCCAGTTCTTCTAGAAAAGTACTGAAGAGGAGAATAGCTGGGTTGAATGGGACCTCTTATCCTAGTTATTAAGGAATCTCCATACTGAGGTGTCTGTTCATATCTTTTATCTGTTTTTGAATTGGGCTATTTTCTTATTGTTGAACTTCAGCAGTTCTTCATGCATTTTTAATGCCAATCATTGACCAGCTAAACTTTTTTGCATCAATTATTACTATGACTCATCTTTTTGTTATCTTATGAGTCTTTCACAGAAAAAATATTTTAATTTTAGAGAAATCCATCTAAGCACGTATTTTCTTCATAGCATTCATCAACTCTTGTGTATGATAAGAAGGCATCTACAGATCCAAGCTGACCTAGATTTCTATGTTTCATCAGAAGTGTTTCTACTTCCATATTTAATATTTAGACATATGGTCCATTTTCACCTAATTTCTGTAACTCATGATGTCTCCAGATTCATTCTTTTGCATGGGGTTTGCTAATTGTTTTGAACATTACTTATTGAAAAGACAAACACCACTGTTTAAGCATATCATTTTCTTCTGAGAATGTTATTCTTTCTTTCACTCACTGCTGCACATTTGATAGATTCTCCTGTCCTGTCCTCAGAAAAGAGTAGCCCTAGATGCTCTGAGGCATGACCTTGCAGATATATGATAGCTTGATATATGCCTCCAGTACATTCGCTACTTTATTACTTCAGTGAGTTTTATAGGGTAGGTAAAATTTGACATCTGACATTTATGTTGCTTTTGGTCACTTACCATGTGTGACCAGGTTTTGGTCAAATCCTGTGTGCTTTTCCTATCCAGAGATCACGTGATGGTGACTTCAGCTACAGGAAAAATTAAACATTTTTTCTACAACTGATTATGGCATTGACAGGAATTTGAGTAAAGGAGCTTCCCAAGGAATTGACACAGAGGTCTCACTTAGAGAGCAGGAGGATTCAGAGCAGTGTTTTTCAAAGATGATTAGTAGGTTAAAGCCTCACAACCAGCAAAAGTTGCTGTCAAAGTCAAGATTTCTGCACCACATGCAGGTCCTGTAGAATCAGAATCACAGATCATGGGATGATAGAAGATGATTCTACCTCATAATTGTTTAAACATTCTTTCAATATTTGAGAACCAAGGAAATGAAACTAGATCATGGTTTAGTTGTAGCAGAATACAGGACTAAGAATATTGAAATGGCAAAATTCTGAGCCTGTGTTTTTGAGTGAAGATACATTATTTGTAAGTATTTGTACATGCTTGTTGGATTGTTGCAGAAATGCCTTTTACATCTGACTTTTCTGAAGTTGGCTGTACTGTCTTTGTACTAAGTATATGCTCACCACAGAGTCTCTCTTATCAACTACAATGCACAGTTGCTCAAGCTCTCAAATCAGGAGAGTGAGAGTTCTGCTTCATTGGGTCAATTTTCTTGGCCTGGGATCCACTCAGGAGACTGGTGGAGCACACTCTGGGTATGTCTGGGTGACTCATGTCTGGTCCCACTGGGCGCCCTGGGCTCTGTATGTGGCCCCTCCACATTTCTGTGTTATTGTTCTGCTCTGCTTCTCGGCCACCATGAACCAAGCAGCTTAGCTCTGTCTTGGCCTTCTGCAGTGACGAGCCTGCCTTATAACCAGCCTACCCTGGACTGAACCTCTTGAAACTGTAAGCAAATTAAAGCTTTCCTTCCTCAATTGTAGGTGTTGAGTCCCCGTGATGGAAAAGCTAAGTAATATTGAAATTAATTCCATAGGCTTCTTTTCTTTCATTTCAAATCTTACAGTTGCCTGAGTTTACTCTAATTCATTGCTTAACATGTCTTTCTCTCTCTTTTTTTTTCTCTTATTAACATTTTCCACACTTTAATATAAGCTCTCATCATTTTATGGCCTGGTTACTGCAATGGTCTCTTACGACCTTCCTTCTAGCCCACCTTTCACATTGATTATTTTTCTGGTGCCCTTTATACACTGCACATCTGCTGGTGCCATTATCTTGATTTAAATCTTGCAATTTAAATTCAGCAGTGCAACAGAATTATCTTCATGCTCTCAATCTTAACTATTCTCTTCAGCTTTAGCTTCACTTGCTTTCTCAGATTTATAATGCATGCCAGCTACAAATAACTTCCTGTATATCTTTCAATATTTTCATTCACTTTAGCCTGAAGTTTTCATTGTTTTTCCTTGTCTTGAGTAAAGCTTTCTCTGAGGGGCATTCACACTTCCTTCTCCTAACAGTGGTCCTCTGTGTCCTCAGAGCACCCTCACATTCCTGACCATATTTAACTGCTATTATTTTTATAGTGTTTTTCCTTGTCTCTAAAGAAACTCCTGGAAGACTGAATTTTCTGGGTAAAAGTTTTCACTCCTGTGACTGCATGAAAATTCAATCTCCCTAAAACAAACATGTAGGATATCAGTTTCAGACAATGTGAAAGATCAATTAACTTGGACATGAAAAATGTACAATTATAGACAAAATAAATTAAATATCCTAAAAGGAAGCAGGTAAAATGAACAGATGATGCCACAGAAAAGAAGGAAGTCCAAAACAATAATAAAATTAGGAAAGAATACGAGGCTGATTTTGCACCTACATGGAGGATGGGTGACTTGGAATGGGTCTTCTTATGGTCTACATCGTACGACCTAGGTTTTAATGCCCAGTGAGAGAAAAATGAGGCTGTGGCCTCTGCAATTAAATCTAGGAATTAAATCTTCTTTGTCAGAAAGATCTTTGAGAGGCCATCGGCTTGGCTAGAATGTTGGGCTAACTAAAATTATGTTGACACAGAAAGGAAAAAGCAATGCAGGGCATTCTATCTACTGTCAGGTACAAATAAATCATTCTGAATTACTCAAACTCTTACATCTAACTTTTGCAGGTTTGAGTTGAAATCCACATCACACACCTTGGTCAGTAATGGCAAGGCTGAGAAGTTAATGCCGCAGTTGATGCTAGGCCTGGCCAACCTGTCAAGGCATTTTAAGAGTAAAGAGCAAACACATGAAAAGGTCTTCATATCAATTTAGTTTAAATATCCTTCCTTCGATGTAGATAGAATTCTACTGAAGACAAACCCTCCACCTAAAATTGAAGAATGTAAGAACCACTAATTCACCACACTACAAAAGCAGCTACTGAAACCTAAATTAAATCCTTTTAGAGCCAGGAAAAAAAATGTGTTTTAATCTAGTAAATACTAATATACCACACTAGCATTTTTAGATGAGTTTCAAATAAAATAAATACACTTATAGAAATAGTTAATAAGGGCTGGTGAGAGAGCTCAGTGGACTGAGTGCCTGGTTAGGAAGCACAGGGACCCAGGTTCCATCCCTGGCACCACATACTGTGCCAGCCCCACCCCTGGGCACCTTGAGCTGGCCATGGCCATGAGACTGACTGGGCATGGTGATGTGTGCCTGTAATCTCAGCACTGGGGAGGCTGGAAACAGGAAGATCACTCCAAGTACAAGCTGTGTCTTGAGAGCCTATATCAAGTACATTCAAAAAAGGAAATAGCTATTAAATTAAAGTAAAAATCAATGAGTTGAATTACAAAATAACTAGAATTGATATAAAAATTTATGAATGGGAGAATAAGTCTGAAAGTCTTCCCATAAACAATTACATGTATTGAAAAACAGGTGAAAACTTTGTTCTAGAGACATCCAGATAAGTTAGGAATAGATCAGAGCTGCTTCCTTAAGTCTGAGTTTAGCAGAAGAACTAGGAGAGTAAAACTATTCATGGAAAAAAGAACTCCATGAACCAAACACATAAATGAGGAGTCTGAGGAGGTAGAAAAAAAACTACAAAGAAAGAAACACAAGAGGTAGAAAAGAATATCCAATATATGTCTGATAGAAAATCTAAAAATAGAAAATAGCATGAGAAACAATATTTGAAAAGATAATGGAAACAGATTTTAAAAAGATATGAACTCTCAGATTCAGCAAATAAACTACTTTCAAAGAAAATACATACAAATGAGCCCACGAATAGACATGTCTTAGGGAAATTACAAAACATCAAAGATAAAGAGATCTGAAAGGTATAACTGGAGGGGAAAAGTACCCATGAAGGAACAGCAATTAGTCTGAGAACAGACTTCTCAAAAGCACATTGATGAAATAGACTATACATATCAAAGAAATGCTTTTTAGACCAAATTTTAATGAAGTTAAAATAAAATGTTTTCCCAGAGGTGGCACAAACAGATACATGGGCAGAGATAGTGTTTATCTTACTAAAGTTATTTTTTTGCTTGATTGAGAATATTTGTACACACTGATGAGGTGTAAAATGTGTTGGCTCATGTGTACATTGGGTACTGATAAAGTCAAGGTAAATAATCACCTTAGACTTTACTGTTTTCTTATAAGAAGTACTTTCAAATTCCAATTGCAACTATTTTGAGGTATATGATCCATTGTTTTATAACATTATGTCCTCCACGAGGTACTGAAGAATACTATAACCTATCCATCCCATCGTAGTGCAATTGTATACGTTTCCTGATTTGTTCCTATATGGAACAAATCTGCTCTTTTGGTAACTGCTCTGGTAACTGCTCTGGTAACTGCTCTTTTGAGAGCAACTCTTAGATTTCGCTCATGAATAAATCACAGAGTTTTTGTCTTTCTGTTTTTGACTGAGTTCGTTTAATATAATTCCTTCAGGTTCATCCATGTTGGTGGAAATGACAGAATTTTATGTATTTTATAGGTAAACTATCTCTTTGCATGTACACACATATAAATACATAATTGTGTGTGTGTGTGTGTGTGTGTTTATATCACATCTCTTTATCTATTTGTCCATCAGTGGTCTTCTAATTTGATTTCATATCTTGGATTTGTGAATAGTGCTACAGTAAACAAGAAGGTGCAGGTCTTTTCTAAACATGTTAATCTTATACCTTTGAACATATAATCCAGCAGTGAGCTTACCAATGTCATGGTAATTCTAGGTTTTAGGTTTTCATTTAATACAATCTCTATCTAAATACCAATATGATTTTCCAAGAGTTAGCAAAAAAATCTTTAAATTCAATGGGCCCATAAAAGATGCCAAATAACCAAAATAATTTTTTTTT
>NW_004524678.1:9014212-9015980 GCF_000260255.1 Octodon degus | reverse complement strand
TTGCACAGTTAGGGGGAACATAAATTAGTACAGATGTTACAGAGTGTTTACTTTTAAATGACCCTCTTACATGCCTTACCTTAGAAGCTACACATTGTTTTCATTTTATAGAGTACAAAACAGTATTTAAACAGAGAAATTACTAGTGATACAGAATTTCATTTAACAAAATAAAGTAATATGAATTTCACAGTATTTGTTGCAATACACAGTGTTTTTTCAAGTAGTTATTCATATTACCAGATAAATGTATGTAAAATTGGAAGAAAGAAAGAAAAAATATATAAGAAATTAAGAAGAGAAAAAGAAGAAATAATTGAACAGGGAGACAAAGCAAATTAACCATTATCTGCTCCTTTCCATAGACAAGCAGAAATGCACAGTACAGTTGTCCAAACCATGCTGTTCACATACATAGATATATCTGTTTTTCCTACTCCCTCTCTTGTCCTCCTCAACTCAGCATCTCTTTCCTTTTGCATAGGTTCATTCCTTTTTCCCAGTATCTACTGTGCCCTTCAGATTCTATTTTCTCTTTCAGATTCTCACACTAAGGAGACAATATGATGTTTGCACATGCAAGTGTGATTTATTTCACTGAAGAGTATGGTCTCCAGTTGCATCTATTTAACAAAAAAGTCTCAAATTTATCCTGATTTATAGCTGAATAATACTGCATTGTGTAAAAATACCATATTTTTAAAAAGCAGTTCCTCAGTTGATAGGCGTCTGGGTTGTTTTCAGGATTTAGCTACGACAAATTGTACTGCTATAAACATGGATGTGCATATATCACTGAGGTACAATGTTTACTTGCAAACAGAATGCAGCAAATCATCAAGAAGATAATGCATCATGACTAAGTGGGGTTAATCCCAGGAATACAGGGAATTTTCAACATATGCAGATCCATAAATATAATACACCACAGGTAGTGGTTGATCCGTTGTGTCAACTTGGCTTGATCAGCTCAGCGCAATTCTAGGCCACGGAGGGCCCACCCTGGGGGGTGATTGGGCCCCTTCTAGGGCATGATGGGGCCTGCTCCAGAGTGACTCAGCACAAAAAGTGTATGTGAAGGAGTTAAGGAAGGCTTCTCCGCCATCCTGCCCCATTTCCATGGAGAAGTCCCAGTCTTTGTTGTGCAATTTTGCAGCCGTGCCATTTCAGAGGAGCTTGATTTTTGTAGTGGAGTGCCGGTGTTCACAGTGTAGAAGGAAGAGAGGGGCTTGATGAATGCCCCAGCTATTGCTTCTTCTCTGCTCTTTGTTGTTTTCTGCTGCCCTTAACTGCTGCCATTTGTCTTGGCGCTAACAGAGTATGGACTGAAACTTCCACAGACTGTGAGCTAAATAAACCTTTCCTTCCTTAATTTTGGGTCGAGTATTTTATCTCAGCAATGAGTGAAAAGTAACTAAGACACCACATCAATAGAACCAAGAACAAAAACCACATGATCCTCTCAATAGATGCAGAAAAAGCTTTTGACAAAGCCCAACACTCATTCATGATAAAAACCTTACAGAGAACTGGAATAGATGGTCCATATCTAAATATGATAGAAGCCATCTATGAAAAGCCATTAGGCAACATTATATTAAATAGGCAAAAACTGAAGGCCTTCACTTTAAAATCATGAATAAGAAAAGGATGTCCACTATCTCCACCCTTATTAAATACAGTTCTGGAAAGATTAGCCAGAACAATTAGACAATAGAGAAATATCTTTTCCTCCCTGGCTGTCTCCCTGAGGATCTGTTGGCACATG
>NW_004524678.1:8996862-9013943 GCF_000260255.1 Octodon degus | reverse complement strand
GAAGAAAAAGCCCTCAAGAAAGCAGTGGAAGGAACACAAGAACAGAAAGAAGAAAATCAGAGTCCCAACAAAGGCTAATGTTGGAGCTGGCAAAAAGCCTGAGGAGAGAGGTTCTGTAGTGCCTGTCTGCATTGCCTGCAACTCTTTTCATGAGAAGATATAATAAACTATAAACCCTTCAAAAAAAAAAAGAGAAAGAGAAAGAAATAAAAGGAATAAGGATTGGGAAAGAAAAAATGAAATTATCATTACTTGCAGATGACATGATACTCTACACAGAGGACACCAAAAACTCCACCAAGAGACTTGTAAATTTAATCACCAAATTTAACAATATATCAGGATACAAAGTCAACACCAAAAAATTGGTAGCATTTTTGTACATAAATAATGCACTGAGTGAGAAGTTTTGGAAACTACACCTTTCACAATAATATCCAATAAAATGAAATACTTAGGAATCAATCTCACAAAAGAAGTAAAAGATTTATACTGTGAAAATTATGGTACTCTGAGAAAAGAGATTGTAAAGGATTTGAGAAAATGGGAAGAAATTCCATGCTCCTGGATAAAAGGAACCAACGTTGTGAAAATTGCCTTACTCCCAAAATTGTTATACAGATTTAATGCAATCCCAATTAAAATACCATTAGTGTACCTCAGAGAGCTAGAGAAAACTTTCCTTAAATTCATTTGGAACCAGAAGAGATCAAGAATATCAAAAGCAATCTTGGGAAACAAAGGAAAGGTGGGAGATATCATGATACCTGACCTGAAATTATACTATAAAACTACTGTAATAAAATCAGCATGCAAATGACATAGAGACAGACCTGAGGATCAATGGAACAGATTAGAAGATATAGACACAACTACAAACACATTCAGCCACATTATATTTGATAAAGGGGCCAAATATGTTCACTGGAATAAAGATAGTCTCTTTGACAAATGGTGCTGGGAAAACTTGCTTTCCACATGCCAAAGGTGAAAATTAGACTCACATCTGTCACCATGCACTAAACTCTAGTCAAAATGAATGGAGGTTGCATGTGCCAATATTAACATAATTGAAATATGAAAATAATTGAAAATAAATGAAAAATAATTGAAATATGTATTTGGGGAAACAGTTTTGTGTGTAGGGAGAATAAGCAAAGATCACCAAAACTCTAAAACAAGATCCTGAAAAGAATGTGCCAAGAACAGCAAGGGTCTGGGATGGTTAGAAATAGTATCAGGAGCTGAGGGAGACAAATGGAAGAACATTACATGGTTTTGAAAAGTGGAGACACATAATCTCATTTGAGTTTTTAAAGTGTTACTCTGGTCATCATATTGATGGTGGACTTCAAGGGCCAGAGCATATTCAGGGAGGCTTAGTAAAAGATACTGTACTGATCAAGCCAAGAGGGGGTGATGAGTGAGCTGCTTTTAACAGAGTATGCATGATCAATAGATGTATAAAATAATAAATAAATGAATTCCTTATAGAAAAAATCAATTTATAAAGAATAAATTCT
Source organism: Octodon degus (assembly GCF_000260255.1). Taxonomy (NCBI): domain Eukaryota; kingdom Metazoa; phylum Chordata; class Mammalia; order Rodentia; family Octodontidae; genus Octodon; species Octodon degus. The sequence goes on along the minus strand of NW_004524678.1, from coordinate 9,012,420 downwards.
TCTCAAATGAAAAAATCCAAGTTTAAGAATCATTTATGGGGGCCGGGGAGATGTCTCAGTGGAATATGCGCTTGCCCGGCAAGCACAGGGACCTGAGTTCAATCCCCGGTTCTGGGAAAAAAAAAAGAATCATCTATGACATATTATCTATTGGTTTCATAAAACCATAATTGTACATACAATTAAATTAAATTATATATATATATATATATACATATATATAAATTAGTTTGTCAGTAGGACAGAGTAAGCACCATGTATATGTTATAAATGAAATATAAAGGAATACAAGTTCTTTTTTAAAGGAAGTTTGATATATTATTTCGAACTTCATTTTATTTATTTATTTATTTTTTAAAAGACATTTATTCAGCATCGTGATCAGACCATTACATTTAGCAATCAACAGCATGGGTGTAAAAAAAAGATCTACATAGAAACCCTTTGTTGGGATGCTTTACACTTTCCATAGAACAGAAACTAAAATAACTTGTCATACAGTTAGTCACAAATACAGCCCTTGAGTTTTTTGCCCATATGCATGAATATTGTCTAAAATATGTCTTCTTTGTAGCAGCTAGGCCCTGCCACCACTGTGCTTGGCTTTCCCTATCACTTCTCTGGCTCTCCTCTCCTGCTAAGCTTTGTTTCCTGGAAGTGTTTAAAACCTTCTGCCACCACCATAGCTACTGCTGCTGCTGGAGCCACCACTGCCACCTTGATTTCATGGTTTGGTAAAATATTGACCTCCACCACCACAGGAGCTTCTCCCTCCAAAGTTTCATTTCTTATTATATAGGTCTTGCCTTATCTTGGTCTTAACCATCCAGCAGAAAAGCATAAAAATGAGGGATAAAAAGTAAAGCCATATTAATATGCTGAGCTGTAAAAGGCTCAAGTCAACAACTTCTGACATTGCCAGTCCCACGGATAACCCATGACTATTATGGACTGCTGGACTATATTGGATTATTTTGATGAATGCACACACCTACAATATTTAAATGGCAATGGAATACCCATCTCTGACAAACTAAACAAAAAAGGGGACACAAATGAAGGACCATTTTGTATCTATATATAAAAAATAGGATAAATATACCACTACTTTCTCTTAACTCAATGAGAAGAAAGATTTGTACTAATAGTGTTTGGACAGGATATCATGTCTGCATCTTGTACTATGAATAAACACTATGAAGACAACAGTATGCAATGTATGAATTATTGAAACTGTCCTACTAATCAGTTTTGAAACTGTCTCATTGCTATTTGTTTCTCAATAAAATTAACTTTAAGAAGTTTCCACCCTTCGTGGCTCCAAAATTTGAAGACTGACTGTTGTAATTGCCAAATTCATTATAACTTCCACCACCTCCATAATTGCTTCCACTACTACCACCAAAGCCACCTCCACCTCCTCCATTGTTATAGTTGTATAGGTGCCACTCCCACAATAGCCACTGCCCTGGTTTCCATAACCCTATGCACCACTTCCATAGACTCTGCTTCCTCCAGAGTCACCAGGGCTGCCTCCTCCATAACCACCATCATTACCAAATCTATTTTAGCCATCTCTACTGCCACCATATCCAAACCTACCATGGCTACCACCAAAGCCACCTTGACCACTGAAGTTTCCTCTGGGACTGAGACTGTCATTGCCACCAAAACCTCCTCCACGACCACCACCAAAGTTTCCAGAACCACTTCGACCTCTTTGGCTAGATGAAGCACTAGCCATCTCCTGCTTCAACAGGGCTTTTCTCACTTCACAGTTGTGGCTGGTCACAGTGTGGTATTTTTGAATGACAATCTTATACAGAATCATGGTCATCAAAGTTACAAAAGCAAAGCCCCTCTTACTCCCACTGCCTCAGTCGGTCATGATTTCAGCCACTTCGGTTTTCCCATGTTGTTCAAAATAATCTTGTAGGTGATGTTCTTCAGTATCTTCTTTAATGCCACCAACAAAAGTCTTCTTTGCCATTAAGTGGGCACATAGTCTTTGAGAATCTTCTCTTGAGACAGCTGTCTTTGCTTCCACAACTCTTCCATCCACTTTGTGTGGCCTTGCATTCATGGCTGCATCCACCTCCTCCACAGTGGCATAAGTTCCATACCTAAAGCCCCTGGAATGCTTGGTGTTTGGGTCTCTCATTACCTCTCAGTCTGTAAGTTTCCCCATTGCTCAAAATGGCCCCTCAGACTCTCGTCAGTTGTTTCAAAGCTCAGCCCTCTGAGGAAGAGCTTCGGTAGCTGTTTGGGCTCCTGGGGAGATTCTGACTTAGACATGATGGCAGTTGGAAGAGAGACTGACAATGCTTCCTTTGCTGTGTCCACCAGCAGAAAGGAATCTTGAACTCTAGATGTAAGTGCTATAAATTATGTTAAATAAACCCACATAAACTTAGAAAATAGAGGGATTGCCTAATTTATAAATGTTCACCTGGATGACGCCTCTTGAATCTGGTTTGCTCCATGGTACTTCAATTTCTCATAATACACTTCAAGCTTTCAGAGCATTGAACCTTACTCCAAAGGGATCCAAGCCACAATAGAGGCTACCGCACATATTCTGTAATGAAAGAGGTGTGTGTATGACACCTGATCAGTGAAAACGTGATTTCATATTTATGATCTCATGTGATGCTCCTAAGTTGTTATGCACAAAATTGGGCAGGTAGAATTTTTATCTTCAATTTACATAAGAGATATTGAGAGTCAGACAGAAAAATAATTTTATATAATTCGCATTACTAGGAAAAATAACATAGACTAGGAAAATAACTAGAATCATATTTCTGGGTTTCAGAACTTGATTTTTCTGTCAGTCCCAGTTATGCTGAACTTTATGTGATACTGATACAATAGAGACAATGGCCTGTGATCCCAATGTTTGAGGGTCAGAAATGAGTATTAGAACAACCTTATTCATAAAGTCTGATCTTAGACACTGAATAGTAGTTGTCCTTATTTCTTATGTAGTACAAATACACACACACACACACACACACACACACACACACACACACAGAGTGATTAAAAGTAACCACACTGTTAAATTACCACAATGTTAAATACCACATGAGGTTCTATTCTGTGAAACTTTGCTAGGTTTTGCTATAGTGTTTGTGTCAGTGAATACTATTGATCAGTTGTAGCTAAAGGCATTGTTCTTTTATGTGCAATGAGTTAAAAATTTCAGAATTAGGCAGCAAGACAGAATGAGCTGGTTCTCAGCTGAGCAGAAAAAACAGAATGAAAATCAAAAAGCAAGTATTAGATTGAAAGCTAGCCAGCACTAAAACAGACAGATAAAGAAGATGAAAACTAACTTCACCATGATCATGGTTAAACAAAAATGTAAGTAGAACTAACTCCTCAGGAAGAGAATCCAGCGTAAAAAGCAGGAGGATGTGTGTGTGTGTGTGTGTGTGTGTGTGTGTGTGTGCAGATACAGCTAAATTACAGTAATACTGAATAAGAAAAAGTGAACACCATCATTATGAGTAAGAAAAAGGTCTAAAATATTTTCATTTTTTTCTAAAATATTTTTGATGAACAATATTGAAGGAAATATCAGAGAACTCTCTGTTATTATGTACTGTATATAAGAAAGCACTCCATATAAAATAGGAAGGGAAAAATAGGAGAAAATCTCTAGAAGAAAAAGACAAACAGAAAGACCATTAGACAAGAGTGAGGAATGGATGACCCAAGGAAGGGTTAAGAAAAACCTAAAGGTATAAGAGCAAAATGCAAATCCAGGATTGTCACTAGGAAAAAGCAATTTAAGAGTCACAGCTTTGTCAGATGCTCTGGAAAGGGGCAAAGAAAAGCAATGGCATAGAACATAATCAATATTAAGGAGAAAAGCTTCTTCACTGGTCTTGAAAAAGAACTATATGATTAAGAATAATAATGAAATTGAGCAGAAGAAATAATACACAATATTAAAGAAAATAGTCATAACCTTAAAAAGATCTGACCATTCAAATAGAAAAGTTTACCTTCCTCTAGGCAGCAATCAATGGAAAGAGAACCACAAATTGAGTTTCCCCAACACATATTTGGATTATAATTATAATGATAAAATCTACCAGCTTCATAGTGAAGAAAATTAGTCTCTTATTGGGAGAAAATTTAACTTGATATTAGACTTTTCTTCTTCAAAACTACTAGAGTATAATGGAACTTCTATATGTCCTAATTATTTCATCCAGCTAAATTTTCTTTCATGTTATTGCAGCAGGTATTCTCAGACAGGCACCACTGGAGAAGATATGCTAGTTCTTTGAAAATTTCTTGGAGATGTACTCAAATTGAGGCAAGCTTAAAGTGAAAGAGTAGAAATTTCTATAGTCTGAGTATTTGTGTCTCTGTCGCCCTAAAACTTGAGGTAAATAAGTGGCATTAAGCCATGGAGAGAAAGCCTTCACGCCTGGCTGGTCGGTACGGTTATCATAAAGGCCTAAGGTAGACCTCATGCCTCTTTTATCATGTGAAAACACAGGTAAGTGTCACCCAAAAAACAGAAGTGGGCTTCAGTAGGTAGAAAACCTGCTAATGCCTTGATCTTGGGTTTGGCCTGCAGAAATGTGAGAAATAAATTTCTGTTGCTTATGAACCACTCAGTTTGTGGTATTCTGGGGAGAGAAAACTGGATAGATTAGGGTATGGCTTTAGGGTAGGATGTTTTTGGTTTCCTATCACTTGGAAAGAGTTTAGAAGATGACCTTTATAAGGCTAAATGTGACATTTGAAAAAAAAATTGGTTAATATAATATTTTGATAAATTTACTAACCAAGGCATTTCTTTTTTAATATCATAGACATAAACAGCAAAACTCACAAGCAACATAAAGAAAGGAGAAAACAAGGATAAAGCTAAAGTAATTAAAAATTTGATCATTTATGCCCTATGTGATAGTGCAAGTTACCTACAAAATAAAAGAAAAATAAAAAAATCGAACTTGAAAAGCAAAAGATGGATGAGATAAAAATGAAGATGAAAATCACTGAATATATTCATATTTTTAACTTTTAAATAAAACTTCTAAGTTAAAATAACTTGCTTTAACTTCATAATAAAGAGATTAAATTTTTATTAAACCTTAAAGATAGGTAAAATGTATTGGGTAAGAAAATAAGTACAGCTACATGTAAAAAGTTTAGGAATTCAATAAAAAGAAAATGGCATTCATTAAAATTGCATCTAAGTTGGATGGTGTGGGCCAGCAGGGCTTGTGTATTTGTTTTCTTATGTGATATACATACATTTGCTTACATATAAAAAATGTGCTTTGGCAGTTCTGGTTGGCATTTTTAAAATATTATTTATTTATTTGGTACGTGGTCTCCCTATGGCATCTTGGACTGTTAGTGATTTTAATCTCTCAGCTTTTCCAGTGCTGAGATGACAGGCATGAGCTACCACACCCAGTTTCTGTGGCTGGCACAGGGTGCCTGGGGTTCCAGGTCAGGATGGCATGCAGTACCAGGAATGGAACTTGGGTCCTTGAGCTTGCCAGGCAGGCATTTAGACCACTGAGCTTTCTCCCCAGCCCCACTTTCCATTTCTTGGTGTGACTACAGCAACCACATACAGTAAGACAACTTCATACTCTATATTGGTGTAAACAGAAAACTTGTTGGTGCATCTGTATGCTGTGTTCCTTTGTATATAAGCAGTAGCAGCTCATCATTTAGTGTCTGTGAACTTTGGGCCCTTTCTCAATTTCCCCCTTGTATCCAGTCATCAGTCCCATTTTCAAGGCTGAGTACAAGGTTTCTTCAAATTACTTTTGAGTTTGACCTCTCCTGCTCTTCAAATATAATTTGGAGCTTCTTGTTTCAGGATTCACTTTCATATAGCCAAGTCCTCCTTGCTCTCTTATACATTAATTCACCACTGGTGAATTTATATTTTCTCCATCCACAACATATACTAAACTTTGCCTGTAATCTTTGTCTCCAACCACTAGTTTTTGTATAGCTTCTCCAGTTCCTAACTATGCATCCATCAGTAACTTGAATTACTCATTTGGACTTTGCTCATTAGATAGCATTGGCAAAGACTAGATTGAGTCAGAAATCAGATTGTGGTGTATACTATATACAGTTGCCAGTAGCTGAATACCATAAATTAGTACTGTATTTCACATGTTAAAGTTTCTTAATTTTAACTTCATATTCTGAGGAGTAGACTGAAAAGGAAGAGATATACCTAAACTCTCCCAGCTGCTTGAGCTACTTGCTAATTAATTCTGGAGTTTAAGTTATGTATGTTATCTTCCTTTTACCAAAAAATAATTGTTTTGGAGATATCAGTTCAATCAATTGAATTTGGAAAAAGATGCCAAATGGACTCTGTGTGTAGTAATTAACCTAAAGACTCCATTAATCCATTGCTATATTCCGTTTCCCATTCATATTTACTGAAAGAACAAAAGTCAGCATTAGATGCTCTAAAAGAATTAGTAATAAGAATCCCATTTTACAACATAAGCTTATTGAAATAGGATTTTAAAAGAGATCAGAATAATCAACTTCATGCATTTATTGTTTAGTTGCAGACACATAGAAAATGTCCTTAAAATGCCACTTACACAAAGATAAAACTATATCAAAGAATATATAATAATTTTAAGACCATGATAGTGGAGCAATGGGAAGCTAGAATTTAGCACTGAATGCTGAAACACGACTTCCTCAATTTAACCGTATAATGGTGTGGGGGAGGGGGAATAAATGTAACAGGATAACAGCCGATTGCTTATACAGTATTTTTAAAAATTGTTTTGTCATTTTTTTATGTGTTTGGTACAGTGTCTCACTAGTCTCCTAGTGATCCTCCTGTTTTCAGCCTCCCTTGTGCTGGGATTACAGGGTGCTGGGATTACAGGGTGCTGGGATTACAGGGTGCTGGGATTACAGGGTGCTGGGATTGCAGGCATGCGCCACCAAGCCTGGACTTGGTCACCTACTCAGCGCAGCATGCGGGACTGGGAATTGATCCCCAGTCCCTATGCTTGACAAAGCAGGTGCTTAGTCCCCTGAGCTATCTGACTATCTCCTGTAAAAGAGTTTTAGATGGAGATTTGAAGTGATCTTTCTTTCTAGTAATTATATCATAATGGACAGGATAGGAAATAGTACAAAGGAGGTCTGGAAATGCCTTGAATTTAAGTGTTGGTAGTGGAACTGTTATGAGGTGGTCTGATGGCAGAATAATTGAATGTAAGGAACAAAAGAACTAGATCTGTAGAATAAGCATTTACCTGTGAAGCACAGGGTCCTGACTTCAATCTCCAGTACCACAAAAAAATAAATAAAATAAAAAAGACAAGAACTGGATGAGAGATAGATAGATAGATAGATAGATAGATAGATAGATAGATAGATATAATTTTTATTCTTCCTGTATTTTACAGAAGGGTCTATAGGGTGTTCAGGGTCTCACAACTAGATGGGACTCTGAGTGATTCTCTTGTTTACAGCTTCCCAAGAGCTGGGATTACAGGCACGCACCACCCTGGATGTGGAATATAAAAGAGAGATAACTCTAAGGATTTGGGCTGCAGCAACTCACTGAATGGTACTGACTGGTACTTGATGATTCTTTGAATTTTCATAGAGAAGCAGTTGTACAGAGTGGAAAGGAAGCACGGAGAATGAAAAGCTTGGACCAGTGACCTGTAGGCATGTAGCTATGCAGATGAAGTCAGGAAAAAATATTTGTGCTGGTGAACTGATTTTACAAAATTATGCAGGTAGCCTGTAAAGCTATGAGAATGGATGAGTCGAGTCTAGACATGGTGTTGTGTGCTTGTAATCCCAGCGCTGGTGAGGCTGAGAATGGGAGGATCACTATGAGTTAGAGATGCATAGTAAGACCCTGCGTGCGCACACACACACACACACACACACACACACACACACACACTCATGCATGCACGCACACACACACACACACACACACACAAAACACCCTAAAGAATGGATGAGTCTTTCTCAGCAAGAAATTGAGTCTAGCAAGAGGAAAACATAGATGAAAAGCAGGTCCTCAGACATTTCAACATGAAGTTTGAGACAATGAGACTCTGGCAACAAAGTTTAAAAGGATTCTTTTATGAGACAGAAGCTAAATTAGGCGAGTGCTTGTTGTCACTCATCTAATTGAAAATTACTTTAGCAAGGAATATTTGTGTTGTGGAGAATAACATGAGATTAAGAAATGTTGGAACAGGTGTACAAAAATGGAGATGAAAACAAATGGTGACAATAAATGTAGACAACTTCTTTTGTTTCATGTTTTTTCCTAAAATATATTGGTTATACATGTTAATGGGCTGCATTTTGGCAGATTTGTAAATGTGCCTAACATATTTTTATCATTTTGGAAAATATTGGGAAGTGCCATGGAAGGTGAATTGGCTATGGAATTATGGGCAGCATTTTTTATTTTTTATTATTTTGTATTTATTTATTTTATTAATTTTATTGAAAAAAATGGCAACGTGACAGCTCCAAAACAGGTTAGTAGGAGAGTTACAACAATTAATACGTTGCATATTGTTGTCTTTGTAGTAGTCATTCATAGCACAAGATGCAGACATGATATCCTGTCCAAACACTATTAATACAAATTTTTCTTCTTATTGGATTAAGAAGAAGTAGCTGTATATCTATCCTATCTATTCTGTATATACAGATCCAAAATGGTCCTTCATTTATATCACCTTTTTTGTTCAATTTTGTCAGCAATGGGTATTCCACTACCATCCAAATATTGTAGGTGCATGAATTCAGCAAAATATTCCAATATAGTCCAGTAGTCCACAATAGTAGTGGGTTATCCACAGGCATTTTTTAAATTGAGGAGAAATTATAACAGTTTGTAAGTTTATAGAATCCCATAGAAGAAAGAAACCCTAAAGATTTATAAAACAAGAGAATCTATTTCTGAGTGAAAATTTTAGGTTTTGGATGATGTCTAGTGAACACAGAGATCTTAAGAGAATACCAGTTGTCTGGCTTTCCCTTTCTCTGAGAGTGTCTCCCTGTAGTGCCTCTCCCAGAAGGAGAGAGAGAATAGGTAAGGAGCTTATCCAAGGGTCAGCTACCACTGCACTATTGGTTTCTTCCTTCAAGACATTAGACTACTCCTAAGACTGTGTTTGCAGTACCTGCATGTAGGGGTCCGGCAGTCTAAGGGTGGCCCTTCTTTTCTACCTGCTTCCCCCACTCTACCAAACTCCATCTGCTGGGTTTCTCCTTCAGGTTCAGACCCCAGACCTGGCTTTTGCCTCTCCTACTTCTGAATGCCTGTCCTTCCCAGTGCTCCTCCTCCCAACTTCCCTCATGTACCTCTGCCTCCAACTGGCCATCATGTATTTTCTTGTCTTGATATTCAGGTTGGTAAGTGTTTCCCCAACATATCTCCGTAGACCCTCAGCTGTGAAGGATTCCAGAAAACCCCACTCCTGCAGGTGAAGGTGAAGTTCATAGCCACATTCTTGAGGGTTAGCAATTCCAAAGTCAGTTGACAATTCTGACCTGTAGAGTTTTTCTCTGTCACTTCTGACACCAGCTTTCTGTACTGCATGCAGCATACCTCATGTCCTCCCCATGGGGCTCCTGTGGTTAGTGGACACTGCTGATGAGGGAAGCTGACTTTTCTTAACATCCAGAATCAACTCCCTTGGGCATACTTTATAGTGTTACAAGCCATCATTCGCAATGAAAATACAATTTTTGATACCTATGTAACAAGAAGTAGTTTCCATAACAAAAGAGAAACTGCTGGAATTGCAAAGATAAGTAGGCAAAAACATGCTAATAATAGAATGATTTTATATATTACTTTTTATTTTTTAAAGATAATAAGATATAGTAAAAAAATTAGAAGTGATATGGAACTTCACTAAGCAAAATGATAGGAATTCAGCAATGGTGGTTATATTGTGTGTTGTTGTCTTCAAATTAGCTATTCAGATTAACATATATAAGCATACAAAATTGGTCAAACATTATAAAAAATTTAAAAGAAGAAAAAAAATTAAGCATTAACTACTTTCAATAAACCAGCAGAAATCAATGGTACAATTATCCAAGCTGTCCTGTGTATATACAAATATATATATTTTCTCTTCCTTCTTTCTTTCTTTTCTCCTTTCCTTCATCCTAGGTCTCAACATTTTCTGTACAGGATTCCAAAATAATTTTAGAAACTTGGAATTATATAAGCTCATATCAGTACAAAAATTGAAAATATGATTATGTGACTGATCATATTTGCTACATGATGCGTTGAATTGAGAGTTTTTTATTTTATTTTATTTTTCTGTATTTTAGAGAAGGGTTTACAGGGTGTTCAGGATCTCACTACTAGATCAGACTTGTAATGAACTGCCTGTTTATGCCTCCCAAGAGTTGGGCTTACAGGCACGCGCCATCAAGCCCAGTCTCAATGGCTGTCTCAGGCCCCTCAGGGGTGAGGCTGGCACAGCAGGCCAGGGGATTGAATCCCCGGTCCCTGTGCCTGCTTGCAGGCACTTTAATCTGCTCAGCTATTTGACCAGCCCCAACTGAGAACTTTATAGATTTAACATTTGTATTGTGTATGTTTGTGTGACTCTTAATAGTTCTGATTTGTTTAGGCCTGTAATTGTGTATGAAGTATCAATCAATCATGAGAATAAAGTAGCTGATCTACATGGGAACTCTTGTCCTAAATAATTAAATTAAATCTGACCTGAGATTTGTTAATTAATCCTAGCTGTCAGATAATATGAAAGATATTCTCATGGGAAAAGTCAAGGTAAACACTTCAAATGACTTTTAAAAAACGGCCAGTTTAAATTCTCAGCGTATTTCAAGATATTGACAGTCACACATAGTTAATGGCTCCTCAGACTCCTCCATCTGTACAACCTTGAGTCATGCTGTGCACTGATCCAAGATGACATTTCAAAGTCTTTTGCTCCATCAGTACCCTTCTCTCTATCATGCATAGTGCTTACAAGACACACTGTCAGCCATTCTGAGATTTATCTAGCACTGGGCAGTAGGAGGAATACAAAATCAGATAGTTTAAATTATGTACATGCTGAACAAAAGGTGATCCATTCAGGGGATGGGTGGCAGGAAAACGGCCACTCCGGGTTCACTAACATCCACACCATCGAATTCTATATTGTATTTACTTACACAAAATACTAGCTAATTATGGATCTTGTAGTGCCCTAGAAGATTTAATAGTAATTCTGAATGACAATTGTAAGGTAATGGTGCCACAACAGAAACCTCTAAAACATAAAATTAGGGCAAGAGAATTTTTCTTTCATCTGTCCGGTTATTCCTCATGAGTATTTCCAGAGTAGGCATCATGGTGTATGAAAAGTTTACAGGAGACTCAAAGGTGGAGATATATATTGACATCTCCCATGTCAATACTGTCATTTTCTCCACATTGTCGTACTTATGGCCTTTCCGTCAACAATAAAAGAGCACCTGTGTTACTAAGTACCCCTCTTTTTTTTCTCCTTTTCTGTTTCCAGCTTTGGCCAGTATTGTTTTCCTTTCTCACCTCCCCCTTTCAGGCAGTGGTCTCTAGCCTGGCCTGTTTCCCTTTAACTTTTTCTCTACCTTGTCCCACTCACTGGTCTCTGAGAGTATGGAGTGCATCTGTGTTTCTCCCAAATCTTACTCAGTGCCCCCCTAATTCCTTTGCCCAGTGCTATTTTTGAGTTTACAAACTTTGACAGTCTCTCACAGGTTAGCCCCAGGAACTTCAGCTGATAATTATTTTTCTTCCTCTTGCCAGAGGAGCCTACTAATTTTCTCCATTTATAGATACTTAGCTTTGTTTCTCATTGTTTTGTGTCTATACATTGCCTGTCCCCAAATATAGAGGGAGCGCAACTTTCTATTTATTCCTAAAAGTTGGATGAAGAATGTGTGTAGTAGCTATTTGTTAATGTCAGGGTGCCCAGTTTCCAGGACATAATGCCATGAATAAAACATATCTATGGTTGTATTATAGTTAAGGTCTAAAATAGCTCCAAAGTCTCACGTGTTTGGGAAGTGAGAGGGGTGTCACAGGTAGCTGTTGATAAGGTCAGTCACTAAATGTGCTGCTAACAGGTGGGGCCTTGTTGGAAGTGGGTCCCCAGGGGCTTGACCTCCAAGGATATGTTCTTGTCCCTTGTCTATCTTTTCTCTGCTTCCTGGCAGCAAGGGTTGGTCAGTTGCCTCTACCATGCCCTCCCACCATACCCTTCTGCCTTGGAACATGCCAACTTTGGACTGAAGCCACCGGAAGCTGGAAGCCAAATAAGCCTCATTTTTAAGTTGCAGGTGTTAGGTATCTTGTCCTGGTGATGGGACAGTGACTAATAAAATTAAGCATTATGGCATAATTTTAGAAAAATCCAGGGCATTGTTTGAGCCTATGACCTGAAGAGACCACGTAGCTAGTATTAAAAGCAAAACATAATGACAAACTGTGTCCAAAGTGCTTCTGAAATTTAAAAATGTTAGTTTTCCTAGGAAAAATATTAACCTGGCAATGTCTTCAAAATTAAAGTACTTTTTTAATTTCCTTTTCTCCTGATGGATACATTCCATCATTGGATACTAAGCCCTCTGAATAACATAGGAGGGAAAAACAGGGTCAGGATTTAAGCATTTTCTCAGTTGCTTATTAGATGCAATAGCAAGGGAGGTCTCCATTGTATGAAACCACACACATTATTGTGTTTGTCTGTTAAGACAGATGTTAATGTAGGTTGTTTATTCTGAACTAGAGGCTCAGCATTCAGATGTAATGACAGTGTTGGCACTTAGAGATAAATAGGTGGGTTGGGGTTGTAGTTTGGCTCTCCATCCCTGACAGGTTCGCCATCCCTAATAAATGACAATATTTCAGTTTGCAACGAGTCATTCAGAGACGTTACATGTGTCTGGTGGGGAACATGGTAAGACAGGTGAATCTGGCTAGTTGTCAGCTGTGCCTCATTTTCCCCTACAAAACAAATTATAGTATTCAAAAAATGTGAGTATAAATGAGCTCTAAGTCTATTACTTGTCATGCTGATGAGCATGTCAGAGATGGAATCTGTATCCTCTTTGTGTGTGTGTGTGTGTGTGTGTGTGTGTGTGTGTGTGTGCGTGTGTGTATTCTGGGGCAGAAACACTGGCACTTCTACAATCAAATATCCACAGTAGTAATGGGGAGTAAATGGAAGAGTATGCTCCACTCCACACAGGCCTCTGGGGTTTTTGGTTTATGGACCGTAAAGCAGCAAGCAAATCCTTCTGAAGAAGGCCTATCTGTCTTCTGCTTTTGGATTGCTTGTGTGGGTTAACCTTCCTTTTTAGAAATGACTTTCAGATAAGCTTGTGTCTAATATAAGTATCCTCCCACACTGATCCTGTTTAATAGCATCACCCAATAATCTAACCCAAAGTGAGTCTCACTATTTTCTTCATTCCATAGCTACACAATGGACCACATTGTTAGCACTACTAATAATTAGTCCTTCCTATCACAACCATAGTTCATGCAGCAAATCTGATTCCTGAAAATCAAGTCATTCTTGGTGCCTTAGCCCTACAAGCCATTGCAGTTATCGAATCAGTGGAGTCGAACCTAACACACACACACACACACACACACACACACACACACACACCACTATGGGGTGTAACTGATGTGATTTCTCTTAGGACTGAGTTGTAAGAACGACTGGCTGGGAGCTTGCTGCTCTGGTCACTGTGCTGGATTCCTGACATCTGGCCTGCAGTGGCCACATGCTGAGAAGCAGCAGGAGCATTATTTGAGTGTTCTTCCAGCCTCCTGGGCTCCTGTGGTGAGGGGCGCACTGTTTCCTGATTGGCACAAAAAGAGCAGAAACTGCTCATTTTCTAGCCTAAGGTGGGATTATTTTTTCTCTGCTGTCTGGTTTACAGATTTAGATTTTGTGATATTTAGAATAGTACTTTTTGACATTGCCAGCAATTTTCCCATTGCATGGAGTTTAAAATATCATTATGCAAAACCAATAAATATACACAAACATAATTATAATACATTAATATCATGAATACATTTGCAGAGCTTTATGCTAGATGTTATGGCAAAGCCGAAGACCTATTTAAGGTGGTAGGGAAAGTGTACAAGAAGTAGTTGCATGACACAAATCAATGCTGCAGTGTTTGTTGGGTGTGAGAAGCTGAAAGTATAAATTAGAACCAAAATATGAAATAGATATTGTGAAATAGGAAAAAATATTTTTAAGGGCAAGATGAATGAGAGAGGAGGATAAAAAGGACAAAATATAAACAGAGCTAAGTAAATAAGTTGGGGAAGGGGATTTGAAGAGAGGGCAATGGGAAAAAAAGGAATTCAGTCATTGCCATGAACAGGTCCAAATTCTTTACGATCAATGTGATCATTGTATATATCTAAATTGTACCAATTAGGGCCGGCCAAATAGCTCAGTGGATTAAAGCACCTGCTGAGGCAGATACAGTGGCCAGGGTTCGATCCTTGCCCTGCCCTGTTGTGCCAGTCTTGCCCCTGAGGTGCCCTGAGAGACTGGGTACGGTGTAATCCCAGGTCTCTGGGAAGCTGAACACAGGTGGATCACTACGAGTCTGATCTATGCAGTGGGACCCTGTAGACCCTATCCTAAAAAAATAAATAAATAAATAAATAAATTGTACCAACAAGCTTAATAAAGATATAAAACAGTAAAAAGAAAGATGAAAAATGGAAATTAAAATCACAGTGAAATATCACTACATATTTATTGAATGGAAAATTAAAAAAGAATGATGGAAATTCTTGGGAAAGATGGACAGGCAGTGACACTCACATGTTACTCGTGGGAATGTAAAAGTCATATAGCTTCTGTTGAAACAGTCTGCAGCTTAGCAGTTTCTTATAAACTTACACATAGTATAATTACAGTGCATCCAGCATCCCTACTCCAGAGTACTTTTGTAAGTGAAATTTTGACCTGTATTCAGATGAAAACCTGACATCATGTTTCTGCTATTTTGTTTGAGTCTCTCCAAACTGAATCCCTCTAAAATCTCTCAGCTGAGGAAGTGGTTAAACAAACCATGATACACCCACACAGAGGAATACTGCCCTGCAGTGCAAAGAGAAGAACCACCGGCACACGCAGTGATGTGGAGGGATCACAACTGTGTTTAAATGTAAAGGGAATCAGATGAAAACAGTCACATACTACATTATTCCACTTACCGGCTCTTGTCTTCACTTCACAAGGATGACAGCAGGGAAGTTTTGTTTTTTGAATAACGGATAATGGAATTTTTTCATACCTTGACTATAGTGGTGCTTTCATGATTATGCATTTGTGGAAAGTCATACGACAGCACAAGAAGGAGAAGAATTTTACTACATGTATAATAAAAATAAAGGGGCTGGGGAGATGGCTCAGTAGGGTAAGCGCTTGACTGGCAAACGCAAGGATCTGAGCTCAATCCCCGGTTCCGCAAAAAAAAAAAACAAAAAAACAA
>NW_004524678.1:8981816-8996762 GCF_000260255.1 Octodon degus | reverse complement strand
AAAAACGAAAATAAAGAAATCTGAGGCTTACACAGTAAGGATTATCTAAGGTCATAGAGTACTTCACTATTGCAGCTAGATTTATGCTCTAACTTTTGCTGATTCTTTCTGAAGACTTCACTAACCCATCTGTCTCGGGCACCCTTCCAGTAAAAAGTCAAAACCATCAACTACTTAGACTATCTTACTTGTATTTTCTAAGGGATTATTTGATAAAAGAGAAAGCAATTAAAATGGCACTTAATCAGTGGGTCTATGAAGATTCAATGAAACCTTGAGCATTGTACACTTCTGTACATTATAAATTAATAGATAGTATTAAAATGCTTAAAAGACTAAAAATTCAAGGGAACTACTTCTGGGTGCTAGACAAGAGGACTGGTTTCAGATACATGTAGTACGAGGGACTAGTAATCCTTCTTATATTGCCCAGAGAACAATTGATAATGTAGAAGTTTGAGATTAATAATAGAATTGATGATGTGAATTTTGGAGTTTTTGTCTTTAACAAGGCAAAAGTGCAGGTGAAATTACTAACACAAAACATACAGAACAAGGTTTCTTTAATGAGAGTTCTTAACCTGGGATCACTGAATGTTACTAATTCCAATTTTTTCAGGTGTTCTTTAGCTTCTTAAAAAAACACAGAATTTTGTATGTATTTGAGTAGATATGTTTTTCTGGATTTCTACTCAGAAAGCCTTCGTAGAAAAAGAATAAAGTGCTGACCATAGAGCCAGGAAGATCTATGCATTTAAGGTATATTAGGAAAAGGACTGAGAGAAGGAGACCAATAGGAAGAGGAGGGAGAAAGTGAGAGACAGAACACACAGCGTGAGCACAGTAAGAAAAGCAGTCAGAAAAAGAGAATGCGCAACTTCCAGGCCCGCGTAAAGGAAGCACCAAATCTGAGGACAAAAGAGGTCAACAATTTTAATCAATAGTAGAGCACCCTAGAAAGTTGAAGGCTAAATACAGCTTTCCCATTTGGCTACTGTTTGTCTGGGTTTTGGACTGGTAGGCAGCAGAGTTATTTAAAATAAAAAAGCTTTCTAGTCTGATATAAGACCATTTGATGATGCTTGCTATTATTTCTAGTTCAGCATAGATTATGTTTAGGAAATCCGTTCTTACACTGATGTCTACAAGTTATCATACATATATTGTCTTCCTGCACATGTATCTGCTTTAGTGTTTAAATCTGTGATCGATTTTGACTCTAAGTTATTATGCAGCACTCTCACTGGGTCCAGTTTCAATCTTCTGCAGAAACATAAGCAGTTTTCCTAGCACACTTGAATAGGCTATCTTTCTTCCAAAATGCTTTGGCTTCTTTGTCAAAGATCAAGTACTTGACTGTGTTTGGATGTTTCTGCATTTTCTATTTTATTTTATTGATGCACATATCTGTTTTTATTCTATTATGATGCCATTTCTAGCACAATTGCTTTGGAGTTGAACTAAGTTATTGTAAGGCCTCTGACTGCTTTCATTGCCCCAATTTCTTTTACTCTTCTAAGTCAAGATAAATGACTTACCAACTCCAGAATGGTAAAATGCTTTGCCAGCTACTCCTCAGATAGAGGACCAATATTTAGAATATATAGAGCTAAGAAAACTCCTAAAATTAAAGACCTAGTCGAAAAAAAGCAATAGAAATGAACAGACACTTCACAGAAAAAATAGTACAATTTGTCAACAAATATTTGAAGAACTGCTCCGCATTTCTAGCCATTAGAGAAATGAAAACTAAGACAACGCTAAGATTCAATTTGAATCCATAAAAGATGGAAATCATCAAGGAGGCAAACAATAACAAATGCTGGTGAGGCTGTGATGAGAAATACTATCGCGGGTGGACAACACAAGAAGGAGAAGAATTTTACTTACGTAGCTGGTGGAGATGTAAATGACTACAATCACTATGGAAATCAGCACAGAGACTTCTCAAATAACTAAGATTGGAAATTCCATATGATCAAGCTATTATCCTGCTCATCATCTTTCCCAAACAGAATAAGGCAACATACAGTGGTACACACTTGCCAGTGTTTATAGCAGTAGTCAAGCCTGGAAGCGCCTGTATCATCAATGAATGATTTTGGATAAAGAAAGTGTGTCTACATATAATGAAATACCACTTGGTTATAAAGAGACACATTTGAGGCATTTGTAGGAAAGTGAGTGTGCTTGGAAAATGCAGTGTTGAGTGCAGTAAATCAGACAAAAAAAACTTTAAAACTCTCATCTGAGTGAGTCAAAGTATAGACACATAAAATAATAATGAATGGTTAGAGGGTGACAATGGGATGGGTCTCATGGAAAAGGGAATGAATCCACGGGAACAAGGAGTGAAGAGAAAAGGAAAGGATAATAAGTAGAATAAGGATACACCATCTACAGGAACCTAATAATATCAATGAAGGTAAGTACTATAGGCCATAACATGAGCTCAGATTAATAATACCAACCAGACTGAAACTTGGGATAGGGAAATTGGAAAAGGAGGGAGGATGGAAGAGAACTAAAGAAAGGTTATACTATATGCTTGTGTTCACTGCTCAAGATAATTGTGCTCTGTATAAACTGTAAGTATGGAATAAGAAAATAAAGTTTAAAAAGCTATGTCGCATGCAGTTGAAAGATAAAAAGTAACAAAGCTAGGCTGAGAAAGCAGCTGAGTCCAATAAGCAAGGCTTACTCTCAGGAATAAGAAGGCTAAGGGTGCACATGATGTAACTGTTCCTAAGTATAAGGGGAAAACATAAAAGATGCATTAAAGATGTGAGTTGTGACTGGAGCAAGGAGATAAAATAATAAAGGTCGGGGGTGATATTTTGTGAAAGACCAGGAATGGTTCTTTACGAAAAGCAGTGAGGAAGAAGATGCAGTGGAGACCTCGGGATGTGTGAAGGTGAGAAGCAAGGACATTCACTTTTTATTTGGGTAGTTGTGATTTCTTTAGTAACTACAAGACCATGTTGTCCGTTGAATGGCTAGAGTTGGCATGGTTTTATAAGCTAAAAGATAGGGGTTATCATTAGAACATGCCTCTTGAAAAATGGGAATTTGAATTACAAATGGTGAAGAATAAGTGGTACCAATTACATGTTATGGTATCTTGCTATGTGGATACAACATATATTGTATCATGCATACCACACATTAGAGAAAATTATTTTGTTCTCTATTCTATTTTCAACACCTTAATAGTGCCAGGTATACTCCAGGAATTCAGTAAAATAATGCCAAAGTCAGTGGTAGCTTGGTTCATAAATTAATGTGTTCCATGACTCTGGTAAAAATGGCAAAGTTCTTATCTCTTGTATACAGCATATTCTTGGATTTTGTTTCTTAATCCACTCTGCCATTCTATTTCTTTGAATTGGTGAATTGAGTGCATTTACATTGGTGGTTATACTTGATATGTATTGACTCATGTTTGTCATGTTATTTTCCTGCTGTTGGTTCCCCACTTTTCTCCTGTGTTTAATGATTTGCCATGTTTGGTGGGTTTTCTGTTGTCATTCTTGGGCTTGTGGGCATTTTGATCTCTTTCTAGAATATCTTTTAATATTCTGCGTATAATTTGTTTGATCGTCATGAATTTCTTTAGTTGTTCTTTGTCATGGAAGTATTTCACTTCTCCACTAAACTTGAAAGAGAGTTTTGTAAGGTATATCAGTCTGAGTTGGAATTTATTTTTTTGTATGACTTGAAGTATTTTGGTCCATGTTCTTCTTGACTTGATGGTTTGTGAGGGGAAATCTGCTGTTATTCTGATGGGTTTTACTTTAAATGTGATATGTTTCTTTTCTCTAGCGGCTTTTAGTATGTTGTTCTGCTGAATTTCTGGGATCTTGGTTGTTATATGTCTGGGTGTAGTTTTAATTGAGTTGATGTTATTTGGAGTCTTACATGCCTCAGTTACCTGAAAGTCAGATGGATTCCCCATATTTGGGAAGTTTTCTGCTATTACTTTTTCCAGTATTCTTTTTATAATGTTTTTGTGGTCTCCTTCTTTCTCATTTATGCCTATTAGTTTCATGTTGTTAATCTTGGCATAATTTTGCAGCTATTGAATTTTTATTTCGTGGATCTAGTTGTGTTTTTAGAGATCTTTCCTTACCTTTTCACTAGCTACAATGATGTCTTTAAGGTCTGAAGGTCTATCTTCTTCTTCCTTTTCCTCTTCTTCCTTTTTTTGTATTTTAGGAAAGGGTCTACAGGGTGTTCAGAGTCTTACTACTAGATTGTACTTGTAGTGATCTACCTGTTTACAGTCTTCCAAGAGCTGGCATTACAGGTGTGTGCCCCCACACCCAGTCTCAATTGCCATCTCAGTGCACCCCATGGGTGGGGCCAGCACTGCAGGCCCAGGGATCTGACCCTTGGCCTCTGCAACTGCTTGCAGGTGTTTTAATCTGCTGAACTATTTGGCCTTTTCTTCTCTTTCTTTCTTTTTTTTTTTTTTTTTTTTTTTTTGTGGAACCAGGGATTGAACTCTGATCCTTGCGTTTGTCAGTCAAGTGCTTATCCTACTGAGCCAACTCCCTGGCCCCTCCTCACTTTCATTCAAATGACTTTGGCAACTTTTTTTTTTTTTCTTGGTGGAAACGGGGATTGAACTCAGGGCCTTGCACTTGCCAGGCAAGTGCTTATTCTACTGAGCCATCTCCCTGGCCCTGGCCTCTCCTCTGAGTTCTGTCAGTACACCTCCCCTTCATGCACCTGGAATCTTCCTGGCTGACTAGCTAACCCCAGTTATCTCCTGCCTCCTCTGTGCCATGAGGATGCTTCCGTATGTCTGGGACTCAGTCTGGACTCAGCTGGGCCCAGAAGTAAGACTCAGCTCACCAGGTCTAGATCTACTGAACTATAACTCGACTGGCACGGCCTGGCCTAGATTTGGTCGCTGTGTTCTGACTGAGCCTATTCCACATGGACTGCTGGACCCTGCTGGCTGCCGGTCCTACAACTCATTCCCAGCAGACCTGCTGAGGTGGAGTGATAATGATAATTTAAAAAATGCCTGTGAAGTCAGAAGAAGTGAAGATAAGGTGAGTGTAATAGAATTTTTCACAGTGATCCAATTGATCTAATGTATTTCACCTACTTCCACTAAAAATATTTTCATCAGTGCTTTATAATTTAAATTTACTAATACATTTCATTAAACATAAAATCACATAGAAGCCCAATCATGAACTGTTTTACAAATAATGAGTTCAAATACAGGACACATACAATTATTTTCCATGTGGTAAAATGTCTTTTAAAAATGCAGACTATATGATTTTGCAGTAACTAGTTTTCTAGAATTACAGCCTGTTTCTTTATTATGAGTTAAGTTTTTTATGAAACAGAGTTTATAAAATTATTAAAGTGATTAACAATTGGTATGGCATCACACAAAGTTATGAACTATCTCAAGAAAGTTATGTGAGGCATTACTCTCAATATTTTTAAGATCCCTAAGAGTTTTAATCTCTAGGTGCCAATCTAAAGTAAAAATATAACAATACTTCATAGTTTGTTCATTTAAAAATCTAAAATAGTAATATACATTAAAGTGAGTTAATATAAACAATCCCTTATACTCTTGTCATTATATCAGTGATGACAAAGTAAGTCTTCTTACTAATTGATTTCTTGAGCGATGTCCATTGAAAAGGAGATAAGCTAGCGGGTCTTTTTTTTGTTGTTCATGCTCATTGTTCAAATTTTCTAAACAGGATGAGCTAAAAGTGTTACTTATTAATAAAAGCAATGAAGTCCTGACGTATGATACATGGTAAAATGCAAACATATTATATAAAAGTGACTGAGATTTCACATTGTGGGATTTCATTCAATTGATACATTTAGAATAGAAAAATTTGCTGCTGGCAAAAGTAAACTAGTGTTTGTGGCCAAGTATAAGAAAGAAAATGATTTCCTTTGTTGACAAGGCATCATTTAAAAGAGGTTTAAATGTTCTGCTTTAGGTTGTGATGAGGCTGCACAGTGCTATGCATACAAAGTTAGTAATTGTTCATTTAAACTAAATCATATTTCTAGTACATAATCACATAACAATAAACTGTCAAAAATCCCTAGCATGTGGGATCTACATGGAGCGTTTTATGCATATCATTGAAATCAGTAAGTGAAATAGAACAGAAGTTGAATGATAGAATTAAATGTCAGCTGGCTTGGTTATATTTCTTCAAAAAATCAAAAGCACCAGTACAGAATTTCTTTTTTTTTTTGACATATCTATTAGCTAAACCAACATTCTTCATCAAGAAGTAAACACTTTAATATACACGCACACCGTACATCAACTTAACGTGGCTACCTTTCTTACTATCAGCCGTGTGCATGTGGGTTATATTTTCCTCTGGGAATAAAATTGGATGGATTGCCCTTTAATTGGGTAAAAATTCATTACATATTCTGCTTTAGCTATCACAGGGGTGACTTTGTTGTTTATGTAAGCTTTTCGCAAAAGTGAAAAATGACCAAAGTACCTAAGCATGAAGATGAGTCGGTAATGAATGGGCTTGCTAAGCTGGCCCACTGCTTAAGCAGAGCTGTAATTTTCCAAGAGTCATTACCATTTTAAAATAATGGAAAAAAAAAGATAAACATGGAATAGAAAATGCAGTGATGCCAATGAACTCTGTGGGGTTTTTTGGTCACTACTAGGCAACATTAATCTTCAGATTATGTTATCACAGCAGATTGATACACATTCCAAATTTTATAAATAGCAATTCTATCACATTTGCCCCAAACATACTTGAAAGAGGACAGAGTGAGATTGTGAGTCCTAATAACTGTTTGATGCTGAAAGACAGATGTAGTTTGGCTTCATGTCACGTATTTTCTCATCAAATTGTGAGAACATTGCCCTGTCTCACAGGATACAATGTTCCCTGTACTGGGACTGTTCATTTGAATGCATCCACAAAACACGAACATCTTCTTACAGAGGCTGTTAGAAAAATGTGTACATTATTTTACTTTGTAAATCTGGCCTGTGTCAAATAATGCAGAGAAATAGCTACTTCTTCTGTTGGTGGGTACAGCCATTATAGTTTGGGATGAAGATATTTTATTGAGCAGTAAGAAATTCCTAAGTAAACCTTCTCCGACCAATGCTGCTGGGATTTGTGTTTATAGACCTTGATACTAAATAACTAGCTTGACACAGTGATACAAATCTTTAATTCTAATTACTCAAAGAGGTTGAGGAAGAAGGATTCCAAGTTTGAGGTCAGTCTGCGCTTTAGTGAGATCCTTTCTGAACATTAAAAACTAATAATAAAAAACATGTGAGGTGTAGCTTATCTCAATGGTAGGACATCTATGAGTTTGACCTCACCATGCACACTCACATGTGTGCGTATGCAAGCAGGCAAGCAAAAAGAAAAGGAAGCTGTAGAAAGGAAAGGAAGCACTGAGAATGAGATTGCATTTCAGATTCTATGGTAGATATTAGATGTGTTTTTGCAAGGACCACCGTTGGGTAGAATATGTTGACTGTGCAAAACAATTTAAGTCAAAGTTGACAATGAAAAATCAGCAATGCACACCATCCACAAAAGAAATGCATGCTTTGGCAGCATTTTAATTTCAATGTTAAAAATTTATTAGTTTTTGAATGCATTGCACCCACTAAGAAAATATTATCCATACAGGTGATTTAATGAAATTGTCTCAAGCAGGAAATGTTGACTTGCAAAAACATACACAAGAAACTTTTACTCTGTACTTACTTAAATGCTTTACATAGGAAGATAAATCAAATAGCCCCCTATCACATTAAAATATATTTGGCATAGAACTGATCCAAGGTAAGAAGCAGTGACTTTTATACTAATCATCAGCTGTACTGCAAGAGTCACACCACGGTTCCTTTTATAGTCAAGGATGGTGACTAATAATATATGGCTTATTTTTAACGTAAAAGATCACATACTTTTTATTTTATGTTTGTAGAACCCTACGATGTTGTTTTACAATCAAACCAATTTTCTGTTGTGGGAATATATTGCTTTTCTTTGGAGCTCTTGTTGCACCTGCTGTATTCTCATCCTACGTATGATGAAAATGTGAATCAGGATTCAAAACTTCACAATAGAATTTTCTTTCCATTACTGTCTCCTCATGTCCTCTTCCATCAACAACAATAAAATATAGCATTTCAAATATTTGTCAAGTAATTTCATCATAATTAACTTCTAGTCATCAGTTGGCAAGGGCTACTGCAAAACACTTAATAATTATTAGAAGTTGCATTAACTTATGATAGCTTTTTTTGAATTGCTATGTGTTTAAGTTTTAAAATTATACCCAACTGCTTTATAGTGCTGACACTGGAATATGCATCACTCTCATAATTACTGTCATTTTACAAGCAGAAATTAGAAACACAGAGACATTAACTAATCTTTTTTAGGTAGACAATGATAAAACTAATATATTATAAATTTGTATGTGATTAATCTCAATTTTAAAATATATTCTGTGACCACCAATATAATTCACATATATATTTATATACCTATCAATAGATATATTTTCTTAGCTTCACGTACCTTTCCTCCAACACGATATATTTACTTATTTAATCTATTTAGTACAGGGTCTCACTGCACATATTGGACTCATAGTGATTCTCCTGTTTTCAGCCTCCCAAGCACTGGGATTACAGGTACATGTCACAAGCCCAGTCTCATTTGCTGTCTCAGCACCCTCCAGGGTGGGGCCCGCATGCCATACCGGGGATCTAACCCCAGTTCTGTGCCTGCCTTAGCAGGCGCTTTAATTTGCTGAGCTATCTGGCTGGCCCTACTGTAATATATTCTATTTGCTTATCATTCACTTTTATACACAGGTGATAGAGGTAAAAACGTTCATGCAAGATTAACCTCTCTAAAGGGGAAATAAATCTCTATAGTAATTTTATACTATTCACTCCCTGGATGAATAAAGTTTCAAAATTACAAAAATGTGATTGCTATAGAGTGGAGATTTTTTAAGTAAGAAGAGGTTGGAAATGAATTTAGATGTGAGTTGATAGAAAAACTGAGTTGAAACTAATAAAATGAAACACAAGATTAATATCAAATTTTGTATTTTCCATTAAAATATGTTTCACAACTTTAAAATAAGTAATGTTAGTTTTATAGCAATTGGGCTTTTTTTTTTTTTTTTTTTTTTTTTTTGTGGAACCAGGGATTGAACTCAGACCCTTGCCCTTGCCAGGGAAATGCTTATTCTACTGAGCCATCTCCCCGGCCCTGCAATTGGGCATATTTTAAAAAGGACAATTGATCACTTGGTCTTTACTGTTCGATTGACCTGATTTTAAAATCTGACTTTTTCTGCTTTTTAATGATTTAGAATAACTGGACTTCAGAAATAATTATTGATAGTAACTTTGATTATTTTATACTCTATTATGATCCTTTTTTCCTCTCATAGATCCCTGTGTATAGGTACAATTTAATGATTATTATACTGGAAATGAAATGCTTGCTGAGCTACGTTTTCTATTTCATATAAGAGTGAAGGTATAGGCCATTTTTTCTGCCTTGTACATCTAGAACAATAATTATGCTTTCCTTATAGGAAGTGCTTGATAAATGGTTTTGCGACTGAACTGAGCTATTAATGTGTGGATTTTGTCTACATTCTAACTTTTTTGGTTATATTACTAGAAAGAAATTGCCCATGTCATGAGAATAAAATGACTTCCTTTATTCTTCTTAAATTATATCAGTAGTCGTGACGTTAGTCTTAGAAATTGAACCTTCACTGAAACAAAGTCTGCAGAGTAAGGTCACAAGGATGCTGAAGGAGTTCATGACAAGAATGGTGGGGGAACTGACCTACGAAGACATGAATATAATAATGAAGCTGGTGGAAAACACAGACATAAACTGTGTCTATGTTCCTTGAAATCTGTTTTGAAAAGAAAGACTCAGGGCAATATTCAATAGAACTTTGGAAATAGGATGAAATATGATAAATGTCAGAATGTCTGCTATCCCTTCTGTTTATAATCTTTCCAAGAGATTTTTCAAGTCTTCTCTTTAAAACGAATTGTCTCTTTTTCCTCTTTGGAATCTGAGCTAGATCTGTGATAGCCTTTGCCTGTTCAAATATAGCAGAAGTGACAAGAATCAGTTCCAAGTGAGATTCAAGGAGATTTCAGCACATTTTCTCTCAGCCCCATGAATGTCATGTGGAGAAGCTCACACTAGCCTGCTAGAGAATGAGAGAATGGCAGGGAAGCCAGATGATTCACTCCAGAGACACTGAATGGGATGGGCAAGTTGATGCTGAATGGAGAAACTGATACACAATTGTAGTAGCTCCTGAAAGCTGTACTAACAAGGTCCTTTAACCCTCAGATACTTCAGCAACATGTGGCTTAATGGAATGGATACTGATTTTATCACTAAACTTTGAAGTAGTTTTAGGTTAATAGTAGCTGATAAACTCATAAGGTAAGCTATTACCTACAATACTGACCTCATCTATCATAACTCCACTAGGAACCAATAGACACCTGTCAGGAATGCTATAGGAAGAAAAATTATATTGGGTAAAACACGTAAAATGGTATTAATTTTCCTTATATGCACCACTACCTGATCCTTTGAATCCTTACTGACCAGTGGAATTATTTATTTAGGACACACTGGAACAGCCTATCATATTGTTCTCATATTTAAAAAGTCAAATATAAGAGCAATTGGATGTTATAGATATGGTTATGCAGTAGACTATAATACTCTGAAATAAAACTTCCCAAAACACCTTCACATTAACAGTCATCCACAAGTTGATGTGAATAAGTAGATTTAAATAATGATTTTAATAGAACTTAATAAGGGGCTGGGGAGATAGCTCAGTGGAATAAACACCTGCCTGGCAAGCTTAGGGGTCCTGAGTTCAATCCCCAGTCCCACAAAAAATATAAATACATTTTTAAAAAAGGGCTGGGGAGATATCTGAGTAGAGTAGATACTTGCCTGGCAAGAGCAAGTTCCTGAATTCAATCCCTGGTACTGCAAAATAAATAGATAAATAAATAAATAAAAATAAATAAAATAAAATACATTATAGGGTTGGGGAGATAGCTCCATGGTCTAAGTGCCTGCTAGGCAAGCTCAAGTACCCAGGTTTGATCCCTGGAACCACATGCCATGCCTTGAAGCCCAGGCACATCATGCAGGCTCTGAAACCCAGAGTGGTGGCTCATGCCTGTAATCTTGATGCTGGGGAGGCTAGGAAAGAAGGATGCCTATGAGTTTGAGTTGTGTAGTGAGACCCTGTAGCAACTAAATCAATAAAAATATTTTTAAAAATTAAAAGAAAAAATATAAAATAAAGTTATGTTAAATTGCTACAGAATACTATAGGAACAAGAGTTTAGGATTCAGGACTTTGAGAGTACTTAATTCAATTGTTCTTTCACCTGCGGAGTCCTCTAGACAACACTTTACCATCCATACTAGCAAAACAATTTGCTGAAGAATTAAATTATGTCATTGTATTTTACTTAATTTTCATACAACCAAATGTTAAGATCTTTCTAGCATTTTAAAATGAGTGGCCATTACAAACGCAGATTTCTAATTTATGTTCTCACTGCCATTAAATACATGATACTGATTCACTTAATTTACTTTGTAAATTTAGTTTAATATTAATGGCACCAAATTTCAGGATGTTTTAAATGATCTACAGAACAGGGAAAAGGAAACCAACTGAAAAATTTGTTATTCCTGGGAAGCGTGATGCACGCGGGGAATTTTCTCATGCAACTGATAATGGTTGCCAAAGTCATGATATTTTCATTCAGTGAATTGAATCTGGACTTGGCAAAATATCACACAAAAAGTTCCAGTAGTCTTTCTGTATTTAGAATTCTAGGAAAGGACTCAGAAGGTAGCTCATCAGTCCGATCACCTGCCTGGCAAGCGCAAGGTCCAGAGTTTGATTGCTAGTACTGCATGGAACTGGGTGTGGTGGTGCACTCCTGCAATCCCAGAACTGGGAATGCTGGGACGGGAGGATCACTACAAGTCCAAGCTATGTAGCAAGACCCTACATCAAATAAATAAATAAACATATTTAAAAAATCCTAGAAAACACCAAATTTCATATCAGAGACGTCTAATTTTAGATTTTTCGTAAGTTTTATATAAATTATTATTTGGCAAAAATGTCTTGCTTAAGACACCCTTTGGTGGTAAATACTGACATATATATATATATATATATCTTGATATTATTTTTGCTGAGAATCAGTTCTTCAGTGAATAAGCAAGAACTGTGGAATTCTCAGTGATGATCATCCAATTAGTAAGAGGTATAAAGATACAGAAAAGAAAGGCTGCACCTGTCTGAAAGACTTTGTTCGTACAGTTGTTTAAAATAAGTGATTTTATATAGTGAGAACATTGCAACATGTAACCTAAGACACAGATCCACTAGTCCGGGTACAGTCACAAAAAAGAAACACCTCAGATGACTTCATCATTCAAGGAAAATGATGAAACAGACAGAATTTCAAAGATCACCTTTTCGAGTTGGATAGGTAAGCTGCACTCTGGGTGACAGTGGACCTGCAGATCCATTTCCTCTGGATTTTGCATTGCCTGCACAACTGAAATACGCAACAGCCTCCCTTTGCTGTCGCCACAGCCCAAATCATGTGACGCTAGAGAGACGAGGGAACGAACTTTCCTCACAGCAGCACTAACATAGCTTAAGCTAATGAGTCTGTCAGGGAGAAGCAGTTCACATTCATCATTTCTTATCAGCTGTACTTGGGCTACCTCCAGTTCTGACATCGATCATCTTCTAAGCAGGGATCAGCAGATTATGTGAAACTAGGAACAGCGTGATCCTTTCCTAGTTTCTTGGCGGGCTGTCAATCAAGTGGAAGGTCTGCATAAAAGATCCCGTGCTAAATCCTCCCCCCAGTTAAAAATATGTCTTATTTCTTAAGAGATACGCTGCAGTGTATATGAAATGCTGATTTTTTTAGCATGATTGATGCTATTGAACAATTTATATTGATGTAAAAACTGTGACCATTAAGATGAGGCTAACATTTTAAACATTTCATGCATTTCTTCATACCTTTATTCCTTTCAGAACAAGTTTTTGGAAACATTTTATGCAAATGACATCAAATGTAATATAGTATAAGTATATCCTTCATTTGGAAAACATTTCGCGTTGTTCCAAAGATACTTTAATATGGATTGAGGTTGGTTAGATGCATATGCATTTTTCTTCCTTATTAGGTGATTCTTCTGGGATTCTGTTCAATATCACATGAAGTGTTTTGTAAACCAAAAATCGATCTTCATTACAATAATAAATCCACCTCTTAATGGCTTTATTTTCTAAAGTTTCTACTTCCTAAGTATTTGAGATGTAGCTTAGTGTGCATCATTAGTGATTGCGCTGCATTTTTTTTCAGTCTTATACTTGTCAGATGAATATTACAATACTTTAAAAAAATGGAAAGAAAAGCTAAGAGTGACAAAAGTAATCTTTATGGTGGAATAATTTTGTTTAGAGTATACATCATGCCTTTTTGTTGAAACATTTTCAGACCTACAGGAATTCTGTATTTTTTTTTTTTTTCAGGAGTTGAAGAAGCTAAAAGAGTCCTCACCACTCGTATAAAGTAAGCTTGGATAGTCTGCCATACCAAGTAACCGTGATGTTGTATGTGGCTTTCCTGTTGGGAGCCCTCAGGAAAGAGACGTTGGGGAAATAGACATAACTCCACTGAGTAGTGTCGAAGCTTGTCCCTCACTGACCTTGTTATTTGTCTTGATATCCTCCCAAAGCCTCATGAACTCATAGGTCGGGCTTAGGGGAGGTGAGTGGATCATAGGGTGTGATACTCATCGTCGAATAATCCCCTGGAGACCTCTTAGCTAAGTGGGAGTTTAGGAGGTGCAGCGTGGCCGGAAGGGCTCACCTGATGCCTCCTCTTCTCCTTGTTCTCTCACTGCTTCCTGCTGCTACTCCATGAGCTGATTCTCCTCGGCCAGTCCCCTGGCCTTGCTGCCCTGCCTTGGAGCCAGTGGACTGAAACCTCTACAAACTGAGCTAACATAAACCTTTCCTTCTTTAAATTGTGGGTGTCAGGTATTGGGTCTCACTGACGAGACAGTCACTAAGACAGATCTCATGTCTACCTGTGTGTGGCACACCTCTATAGCGGTGCCCCAAGATGTTTATATAAACACAAGTAATGTTTCTTATTTGCAACATTAGGGTCGCCAACTAACCCTGTACAGAACTTTTTTTCTCTCTTTTATGGCAAGATCTCTGTATAACTAATTGTGTAGATAAAAACAATTTTTCTTTGTAATAAAAACGTCTCTGTTATATGATCTTTGTGGCCATAATACAATCTCTTCTAAATAAAGTCTTTTCACATTAGTAGTGTGGGAATGTTGTGAACTTAGAGTCAGCCCTGAAACAAGACAACACAACAGATATAGGCTGTTGCTCCTTGTTTTGAGTATTTTCAGTAATATAAAAGTTGACGACAGTTCCAACCTGTTCTCCAAACCTATCATTCAAGCCATAAAACACAAAAATGATGTAACTAATTTATTGTATTTCATGACAGTCCACTAAGAGAGTAAAATTATCATATTCACTCAACAAGCTTTCACATGGGACTTGCTTAAATTCTTGCAATATCAAGTGTTGATTTATGGTAGCTGCCTATATAAATAAAGGCTTTTGGTTTATATTTAAAATCAGACACCATGAAAAAAGCATTGATCTTTCTAATGTGACTGATAGGAAAGAGGCATGAATATAGTTACTCTGACATTTTCTATCTTTTAAAAAATGACTATCAACAGCATAACAAGATAATACAGCACAAGGTCAATCAATAGGAAG
>NW_004524678.1:8980648-8981716 GCF_000260255.1 Octodon degus | reverse complement strand
TATATCTTAGGATCTGCTATCTTATACAAAATGACTTTCAACAACAAGATATAAGAAAAATCAGGAAAAATAAGAATCTTAAGAAATGGAGCTATCATTATATAACTCTGATGTGAAAATATAAAATGGTCTAGCTATTGCAATTTCCCAAACAAAAGGGATAAAAAGAAGCATTTTAGAAAATAATGGCAGAAAGATGTCCAATATAAACAACAGATACTAAATCATAGGACCAATAAGCTTTAAGACAAATAAACGAAATAAATAGGCGAATACTACCAAAAGTAAGACGTAAAAAAAGAAAAAGAAATCAACCCTAGGCAGATGATTTCCATGTTGCTGAAAACAGATCAAAATAAGTGTAAGAGAAGAGCATGAAAGAAGCCTTAGAAAAAGTCATATTTTATTTATGTACAGTCATATTTATTTCTATATGTAGGAACAAAAGTATGAACTACAGCAGATATTACCTAAGAAAGTATGCAAACTGAACAGTACAGTGATATTTTTAAATATTAGAAAAAAGGAGAAACTGTATACCTAGAATTCTATATCTGTTAAAATTACTTTTCCAAAAAAAAAAAAAAAAGAATAAAACTGAAAATATTCTCTGGTAAAGAAAAACCGACAATAGGCTATCTAAAGTAGTGTTAGGACTGACCAGATAGCTCAGCGGACTAAAGTGCCTGCTTTGGCAGAGTGCAATGGCTGGGGGTTAGATCCCTGGTATGTCATGCCGGCCCTGCCCCCGGGCACACTGAGAGGTGATTGAGACTGGGCACGGTGGCTCACTCCTGTAATCCCAGCACTTGGGAGGCTGAAAACAGGAGGATCAGTATGAGTTTGATCTGCATAGTGAGACCTTGTACACCCTGTAAACCCTGTCCTAAATTCATAAAAAATAAAAAATAAATAAAGGAAGTCTTTAAGGAAGAAAAAATATGACACCAGTTTCTTTATTAACTTTTTAACTGAAGTACAAAAACATGTGAACATATTATGTGGGGTACTATATGATATTTTGGTACATGTAGACATTGTGTGAGGCTTAAATCGGGCTAAATATGT
>NW_004524678.1:8975539-8980513 GCF_000260255.1 Octodon degus | reverse complement strand
GCCCACCAGGGGGCGGGCTGGCTGGCATGTGGTGCTGGGGGATTGAACCGCGGTCCCTGATGCTTTTGCTAAGCTTGTTCTAAGTAGGTGCTCCAGACCACTGAGCCATCTCTCCAGCCCACACTTGTTATTTACAGTTGCCCTACTCTGCAGTAGCTTCCAGGACTTCTTATTCTTGTTTATAAAAGTACCATTGATTACAATGATCTGGCCACACTCTCTTCACATATGAGCTGCTGGTAAACCAGTAGAACATTCTCAGCTTCTATGGAATTAAGTATTTTAGATTCTGCATAAGTAAAATCCCATGGCACTTGCTTACCTATGCTTAGCTAATTCTACAAAAGAAGATCTTTACTTTCATCTCTATTGCTAATACTAGCGTTTCATCTTGTTATGAAGAGTAGTCCATCATGAATACCCACCACTTTTTTGTATTAATTCATTCAACATTTGATGCAAACTTAATTTGTTTATATTTGTGGTTCTTCTGCAATGAAAATGGATACATAAGTATCATTTCACTAAACTAAATTAGTTTCTTTGGATATATGTTCAGTAGGTAGTTTTTCATCATATAGTAATGATATTCTTACTAATTTGAAAAATCTCTATAGCATTTCCCATAATTGCAACATTAATTTATATTTCCACCTACAGTGTGGATGAGTTCTCTGTTCTTAACACCTGTCAGCACTTCCGATGGTTAGTCTTTTGATACTAAATAATACTACTTACTTAGTCTTACTAATTTGATATCCCACTGCAGACTGGATTTGTATTTCCCTGGTGAGTAGTGATGAGCATTTTTCAATGCCTTATTTTGACTGCCAGGTGAAATCATGGTTTCTGCAAGTTCTCAATGGATGTGGATGTGCAATGGCATCTGGTTATTCAAAGATTAGTTCTTTCTCAGTCCTAACACTAAGGTTTTATTCCCCCATGTGTCCAGAACTTTAGCCAGGCCACTTATTTTCTCTGAGCCTATAGTCATTTTGACTACTTTTTACCGGGTGGCAACCCAGGTCCATATTTACTGCAAGTCTCATGTTGGTGTGGTGCCGCTACTTCAGCACTGAGGGGGCAGTTAAACCCTGAGATTATCCCAAATCCACAGCTCTGCAGAGTGAATGGGGGTATAAGGTGTAGAGCATCATCTTCTCTCTGGCTTGGTAAATTCAGATGCCTTACTAAAAATCATGAGACCATAGTCAAGAACTGCAGGATTTTTCATGGCTCTACTCAGAATCACCTTGGAGGAAGTAACCATAGGATTTTATGTCATGCTTTGATCATTAGTGCTGCAAACCTATGCCACTTCCTGAGACCTTCCACATGACCAGCCCAGATCTTGGGAGGGATGAAGGTGCTTAGTGCTATGAGTCTTACTACTAAGGTAGAATCCTGGCTTCAAAGAACTGCAACCTGTCACAAATGATGTTGGCTCAAATAGAAATCCAACAGATTGAGAATGCCATCTTCCTTTGGTTCTAGGATTGGTGCACAGCCTTCACCTACAGGTAGGCCTATGGATAGCAGCCACTGGAATCTTCTGTGTTAGATTTTATCAACCTAGCATTGAGTTTGTAGATGGAGTCTTACATTTAATATACTTTCCTGCCCTCAAAAAGGAGGTTGAGCTCCATGCTATGCTGCCCAAGGTTTGGGTAGTGTCGGTAGAGGCAGTCCCTTAAACACCAAAGCTGGTAGGACGAGGAGAGACACCCAAGTCTGACATCCGTAAAGTTCTGTATGTATAGACTCAGGGGTGTACTTGGATGCAGCTCATGCCAATGAAAGCCAAAACACAAGTGCTTCTAACTGGGGTACAGGTCTACAGAATTTCTCTGTGAAACTGACCTAGAAGGAGCTGTGCTCCTCCGTGGTGTGTGATGGGTATTGACCCATGTTCCTTGGCCACAAAGGCTTGTGTTAAGTTGGGGCTTAACTGAGTCTTGTGTTCCTAGAAACTTATGCAGTCTTGTGTGTGTGTGTGTGTGTGTGCACACACACGTGTGTGTATGTACAATGTGTGCTACAAGGGCACTCTAAGTCCTTCAATAATGCCAGGCAAAACCTGAATTAGTCCCACTGGACTGCTGGTACTTACCTGATGATAGATTATGTCTACAGCTTCTGTGTAGAAATTTTGGCTTTGATACCAAGTCTTTGGCCTCTGCTTCATGCTGGGTGTGACTATGACTGGCCTTGGAATGAGCTCTGGGACACAGTTTTGTGCTGAGTTCTACTCTGTTTCCCAGTAGGCAGCATGTTTATCTGTGTTCTGCTGCATGAGGTTAGTGGATGTTGTTAGAGGAAATCAGCCACCTGGCTAATGAGGTGCCATAGTTCCAATTGCTGGTGGTGACCAGGGTGGGGTGGAGTTCCAGTTTAGCACTGTAAAATCATTGTGAAGATCCTGGTCTAGGTTCATTGCTGAACTCCTCATGAATCCTCTCTGTCCCTGAAGCAAGTGTCTGTCTCTCTGGACTGTACTAATTTAGTTGTGTGAAGGATGATGCAGACAAATTCTTCTGTCCTGGTTCCTTTAATTCATGTCTTCTTTATATTATGCTAAAACCACACCTCTCAGCTGGCTTGATTATCTTCGGTGGAAGTAGTCTGGTTTGTGAATAGCTGCTCCTATCAGTGTGCGTAGGAGGAAACAATTATCAGAAGATCTCACTTCGCCATGTTGCTCTTGCACTGCAAAAGAACTAGTGAAGTTAAATGATATTTTCTAAGAGATACTCATTTTAAAATATCAGCAACATATTATTAGTTTATGACATATATAAAAGTAAAATGTATGAGTAAATGACATGAAGGATGGAAGGAAAGAATGGCAAATATATTTTATCATCTTTGTACAACACATAAAGCAGTATAATATTTGAATATAGTGATTATGGTATATATTTCAAAAGCAAAAAATTACTAAATGCTTGAAAAAGTTTTATATGACAAGTCAGTGAAAGGCAGTGTAAAATAAAATCAGAATACATCTGAAATAAATTCAGAGAAGGCATTCAAGTGAAAAAATAAAGATTAAAAAATAAGATACAAAACAGCCATCAAAATGTTAACGTTTTAGCTCCAACATGTCATTACTTTAGACATCAATAGCCTAGTCTTTCCAGAATAGGTAAGAGATGAGAGGGAAAAATCAAAGGGCCAAAACTTTTTTCACATTTTCTGGAAGATATGCCTGCAGGCAGCATGAGACATACCTAAATATGAAATCTAAGGGCCAGCCTAATAGCTCTGCAGACTAAAGTGCATGCTTAGGTAGAGCCCAGAGGCCGGGGTTTGATCCCTGGTGTGCCCTGCCAGCCCAACTCCCGGGGTGCACTGAGATGGCAATTGAGACTGAGAGTGGTGGCATGCATCTACTATCCCAGCACTTGGGAGGCTGAAACAGGAAGGATCACTAAGAGTCTGATCCACGTAGTGAGACACTGTAGACCCTGTAGACGCTGTTCTAAATACAGAAAAAAAAATCTAGTTCATACATGATAATTGAATTTTTAAAATATGAAAAAAGCAGCAGATAAATAATTATGTGCAAAAAAAACAACAAATTAAGTGTGCATAGATTTTTTTCATCTGAAAGCAATAAGACTAAGAAAAGATGTTTTACTTTGTAAGAGAAAAAAAGGGACAACCCAGAATTCTGTACTCAGTAAAATTATATTAGAAATGAAATTTTAAGAAAAAAGAAAACTGAAAAGATTCTCATTATCAAATCTTAAATACAAAGATATTAGAGGAAATTCTTCAAGTGTAGGGAAATTATACCAAAAGGAGGCCTGAAGTATCAAGAAGGCATGAAAAATATTAGAAACACTAAGGGTTTGTGAATATATGACAGAAAAATATAAATTAGTGTGCATCGATATGATAAAGATCTCATTTTGTAAATTTTTTGAACATAAAGGAAGAAGGGAGGAAGAAAAAATAACCTTCATATTCAATATTTTCTCATGAAAAGTGGTATATTAGCTTCGAGTAGGCTGTGAAAGATTAGGGACATAAATTCCCAAGTCCTGTAGAGCAGCCACTAACAAATAACACAAAGGACAATACAAAAGAAAGGGGCCGGCCAAATAGCTCAGCAGACTAAAGTGCCTGCTTCAGCAGATACTCTGGCCAGGGTTAGATCCCCAGTGTGCAATGCATGCTGGCCCCATCCTGGGGTGCGCTGAGATGGCGATGGAAACTGGGTGTGGTGGTGGCACGTGCCTGTAATTATGATCCCAATGCTTGGGAGGCTGAACACAGGCGATCACTACGAATACAATCCACATAATGAGAACCTGTAGACCCTTACTAAAATTAAGAAAAGAAAAAAAGAAAAGGAAAAAAATAAAAAGGGGGCAGTAGTCAATACAAAAGAAAAAGCCAATGGCTTATATAAGAGGGAGTTCTAAATAATTTTCAAATAATACTATAGAAAGTAGAAAAGAGAAATCAGAAGAAAAACAACACAGATTAAGCAGAAAACAATAAGATATAGAACTAAATCCAATCATATTAGTAGTAACACTAAATTCTGATGGTCTAAATAGTTTAATTAGAGGATATCTTGTTAGCAGAAATAATAAAAGCGATGCCTTCAAGATCTAAGATTTAAATATAAAACATACTTTGATAATAAATTAATGGAAACATATTCCATAAAATTAGAAATCATAAAATGATTGAAGTCTGTATGTTATAGACTACAGCCGTAAACCTCATAAAAAATTAGTAAAAAGAATTAAAGACATTTATGATAAAAGGGAAAGAAGACAATATTTATAAAAATGCATACACATATTTAGTCAGAGAGTCTGAGTACTATATGCAAAAATTTACAGAAGAGAAATGAATGATTCTAAAATTCTAGGTTTTAATTTCAGCGATTACAGAACAGTTCTCATTGCCTTCTGGAAAACCTGGATAAAACATGATTAATAATATAGGTGACTTAGT
>NW_004524678.1:8970735-8975284 GCF_000260255.1 Octodon degus | reverse complement strand
CGGTTCAATCCCCCAGCACCACATGCCAGCCAGCCCTGCCCCCTGGTGGGCTGAGCTGGCCACACACACACACCACACTCTCTCTCTCTCTCTCTTTCTCTCTCTCTCTCTCTCTCTCAAATAAATAAAAATTATAAAAAAATTAAAAAAAATAAATCAAATATGGGCCATCAAAAAATTCTTGTTTACTCTTTGAGAGTCTCTCTATGTAGTTCAGGTTGGTTTTAAGTCAGTATATAACTCAATCTGGCTTTAACCCCACTGTAATCTTTTTACCTCGGCCTCCTGAAGGTTGAGATTACAGATGTCACCACGCCTGGCTAATCAGTTCTTATAAAAGGACTCAGCTCAGATAGAGTATGTTCTCTGACCACAATAAAACTTATTTAGAAATGATTAATAATAAGCTGTCTAGGAAATATAAATATAATACTTCTGAAAAATTCACAGGGCAAAGAATAAATCAGAAAATAATGAAAACATTTTGAACTGGGCAATAATGAGTAACATACAAATAAGAAGACAGTGACAGGTGGAGAAAATGCAAAAATTAATATTAGTTTTGTTTTTTTCTGATTCATGAACTTTCTCTTTTTTTTATAAATGAATAACAATGTTTTTCCTGAAAATATGGTCAGGATTTTCTTTTTTCTTTGTTTTTCATAATTTTATTGATAAACAAATAGCAATGAGACAGTTTCAAATCAAATCACTAGGACAGTTTCAATAATTAACACACTGAATACATTCTTCTTAGTGGTTAATTGCTGTACAAGGTGCAGACTTGAGATCCTATTTACAAACACCTTAGAACAAATCATTCTATTCATTAATAGAATGTAACTACATATCTATCCTAACCACTTTGAATACACAGATACAAAATGGACATTCATCTGTATACCCCTTTTTTGCTAAGTTCCGTTATTTGAATATTATAGGTGTGTAAACTCAGCAAAATATTCTAAAAGAGTCCAGTAGCCCATAATAGCATTGGGTCTTCTGTTTCACTGGCAATGTCAGAAATTGTTGACCTGAGTCCCCCACAGCTCAACATAACGCATGGCTTTACTTCCTATATTTCATCTTCATACTTTTCTGCTGGATGGTTAAGACCAAGGTAAAGCAGGACTTACGCAACAAGAGTTGTAGCTTTTGTGTCTGATAAGGTCAGTGAAATCCCCTCAGGATTTATTCTGAGATCCTGTACCTTCGATTGTAGAACTTTGTCTGTCAGCCATGTGGATGTGTCACAGCCATTGCTTGACCAACTTTCCCATTTTTTAAAAAAATAATACAAAATAGTGATAGAAAAAAAAGCATTAGAAATGAAACAAGATTACACTAAACAGAGTAGTAGGAATTAAATGATGGTTGCTGTATTATATGATACTGTCTTCAAATTAGTTGTTATATTACCAGATTAAAAATGTGTAAAAACAAGACAATACAATAACAAGGAAGTTATAGGAAGTTCAAAAGAGGAAAAAAAATTAGAGCGAAGAAAAAATTTAAGCTTTAACTGTTCTTTTCAGAAGACCAGAAGAAATCGCCGCTACAATTATCCAAACTATTCTGAATATATACCTAAATATATATTTTTCCTTCTTTCATTTGTCCTTTTCCTCACCCAAGTTTTTCCTTCTCATTGAACAATTTCTTTTCCTTTCAACAATATTGGCAATCTTACACCAATAATTCCTCAGTGTAACAGTATAGGCAAATCAATAATATTGAATGTAAACTGTTTTAATTGTTGATTCTATATATTAGAAGTACAACAAGAATATTATAAGCACCAGCATGGCAGCAAATTGAGACATTCTAATGAAATGGATAAATTGCTTTGAAAATTCAAGACTCAAAATAGGCACACAAGAGAACTTGAAAAAGAAAACGGAGTCTGAAGGGTATAAGATACTGGGAAAGGGAATGAACTTATTCAAAAGGTAAAAGTTACTGAGTTGAGAAGGACAGAAGACATGTAAACAGGATGGTTTGGACAACTGTGCCAGCCCCACCTCCAGGTGTGCAGAGAAAGAGATTGAGACTGGGCGTGGTGGCGTGCGCCTGTCGTCCCAGCTCTTGGGAGGCTGACCAGGCGGATCACTGCAAGTGGACTGTGGAGAAGGAGTCAATTCAAATCCCTACTTCACTCTTTCATTGCTGCATGAACTTCTGCTTGTTTTGTTACTTGCATTGTGGAGATAATATTGTAATGAAGATTATTTTTTTTGTAAGGCTTTGAAATGAACCCAGTACAAAATAAAGTTTAATTAAAAAAATTTTTTTTTGGCCTTTGAAAGAATCACTTCTTTTCCAATACTGTTGGTCTTCATATAAATCTAATATTACCTTCTATTCTGTGATTTGATCATAGTTTTAGGTCCTTACGTGTGTTGCCCATTCGGGTAGCCAAATAACAACACAACAATTTTCCTGTGTTTGATGCAAAATAACTATCAACCAGTAAGATAATAATATGATGAATATCAAGGCTGACATTTGTTTTATTAATTACACTTTCCAGCTTAAATAGACTGTTTTTCAGTTTTTATCAAAATTTCACATTTGAGGATTTACTAAACAAGGTTTTTGTTGGCATTGCAATGTTTCTTTCAAAAGGAAAGCAACTTGAAAGTTTAAAACATGTTTAAAATGATTATGTTTATCATTTTTGTAATGAAAAAGTCTTTAATGACTGTTTTAATGACTTAACATACTTTATAGTTTCACAAGGAAATATTAGGAAGCAAAGTTCCTAGAAATCCAATGAGACTTAAAAACAATTATCCTAGTCTTTATTTTCCTGATTCTTTATGCCTTGACTTGTTGGTAAAATACGGTCTACCCAATTACCCCAATTTTTCTGCTTCTTAAGGTTTCTAATCCACATTTACTATTTATTAATGCCAGAAACACAAATTTATAACAACTACCTGAAATCAAATATACATATATATGTAACTTTGCTAAAGTTAGAAAACAAAAATTTATTTTACTTCCAAATTATGTTCAAAGAAGATGAATTCAAGAAGTCTCTGATAAATTTTAACAACAAAGCTAAGAGGATAAACACAATATTAATTTTATGAGATTTTTTATGCTTGAATAAATATAAAACTTTGTAATTATATTTACAGGGCTTGGTTGTGTTGAAAGATAAGGAATAATTACATTCATGCCTGATGGGAGAAAGTCTGCTTGAACTGTGTAGGTTTTGTGTGTGAACAAAACTGTAATATTAGGAAATTCAATCAAATGTTAATTAATTACAAGGCAAAGTGTTATCTGTGAATGTATTACAGTAAGTAAATCTATATATTTTAGGAACTGAAAAAAATGTTATTTTCCCTATTATAACTTCTGTCTTACATAAAATAAGGCTCAGTTAGGCTTTTACATAGGCATATTATTATGATTTAAATAATATTTATAAATCCCTCAAATACAGATAAGATGTAAAAATGTAATACTAGGATTTTTATATAGTATATCTTACCATTATTTACATTATAGTTTAGAGGTCAGATATTTTTTCTGTGAATTTTCTAGTATTATTAGTTCCAGCACAACCAGTCTTCCCTAAATATATTTTATGCACTTATTGATTGTGTTAATGACTTTTTCTATTGTTACATTTACATAAGTAATGCATTTCAATATTTAGGTTAGTCATTTTAATAAAGACAACCCAAATTTTTGATATTTCATCTTTTAAATACTTTAGTCAGTATAGAACACATTTAAATGTAAGAAAAAAATTAAAATATTTTATTAAATTATTAATTAAAAGCAAATAGAATAAAGATTTTTAAATATTTGTGTTGCTATATATGCCAATAAAAGATATTATAGGGAGCATATTAATTGCTTCAAGAAACAATCTTAGTGTCAGTCTTTATGCAAAAATCTTTCATAAGTTAGAAAAACAAATAAAACAGTTATCTTGAGCTGCTTTGCCTTGGAATATAAAAGATAAAATAAGGTGGAGATCTTTTTTAAAAAGCAAA
The DNA here is from genome assembly GCF_000260255.1 of Octodon degus. Classification (NCBI taxonomy): domain Eukaryota; kingdom Metazoa; phylum Chordata; class Mammalia; order Rodentia; family Octodontidae; genus Octodon; species Octodon degus. Next base: position 8,971,271 of record NW_004524678.1, on the reverse strand, counting down.
AATCTTTTTTTAAATATAGTTAGTACAGGGTCTACAGGGTATCCCTACACAGATCAGACTTGTAGTGATCCTCCAGTTTTTCAACCTCCCAAGTGCTGGGATTACAGGCGTGTGCCACCACGTCCAGTCTCAATCACCATCTCAGCAAGCTCAGGGGCGGGTAGTAAAAAGCACAAATTTTAAGCATTTTGAATGCTTGGCTAATTTGATTTGTCTATATGCATCCACATTTTTTCCATTTGCTTCTAAAATTCAAATATCCGTTTGTTTCTATTCTGATTAAGTTGAATAAAGGCACTTTATGCTTAGATGGCTTGAATTTGTTCATTGTTTTTTGTAATGTACTCCTGCAAATAGCAATAGATTTCATAAATATATGGTGTTTTGGATTTATTTTCTGATTCATAAAACAATGCCTTATCTATGGTTTTAATATTAGTGGAGATAATTTTGGACTTCATATATGGCCAACCACAAGCAATGTTGTAACAGTGTTTAGTTTCAGAATGCATTCCTAAGATACATATTTGATCCTG
>NW_004524678.1:8943062-8970635 GCF_000260255.1 Octodon degus | reverse complement strand
TTACTGTTTTTATCACATAATGAAAACTTCTGAAGCTTCTAATTATCCTCTGGTAAAAGCAACAATTTTCATGAAGTTAGTAACTTACTCTCTTTTTATTTTATTTATTTATTTAGTTAGTTAGTTTTGGGGTTGCAAAGATGAATTATTCTCTTCATTCTAATTTGAAGTTTTTCTAAGTGGACAGCATTGAATTATGTACGTGATAAAAGGAGTTTGCCTGGCAACATACAACCTTTTGAAATTAAAATAAATAAGCTTCAATGTTCAACAATAAAACTGAAATATTGGTATCAAAACATTTGACTGTCTGTGGTCACCCTGTTTCTACACTTCCTAGAAGTCCTGGGCCGGCCTCAGCTGGTGTATTCTTTCTCAAATAATCTCTGCTACCAGAAGTGAAAGGAATTGAGTACAAATTTAACTTACCTACTTTGTGTCCCAACATTTAATCACTTTCTTTTATATATTTACTCTTTTAATCTTGCCATAGTTTAAATATTTGTACATTGTTTATAGTTATTATTCATGAATTTGCTTAGTTTAATGTAATTTTTTATTAGTGCGAGCTGATACTATAAAATAGTGATATTCCTTTGGGGGAATTTCTACCTACATGACATGTATCTTGTTGATTTCTAATCCCTTTATCCCAATGTTCCTTTACTCATCTTTACTTCTGATTCCCTTCTGCATTACCAAGCATCTTATCCTATAGTTTCCCATCCTCTATCTTTTATTTATTCAATTATTTATGTATATATATTAGGTTTTTCATAAGAGAAAACATGTAATATTTAAGTTCATGAGTTTGGATTATTTTGCTTAGTGTGGTGGTCTTAAAATGCATCCATTTTCCTACAAATGACGCAATTTCATTGCACTGTATGACTACATAAGACCTCAATCTGATAAAAGCCTTCTATGAGAAACCAACAGCTAACATCATACTTAATGTGCAAATAACTGAAAGCTTTCACTCTAAAATCAGGACTAAGATAAGAGTACCCAGTATCACTACTCTTATTCAGGAGGATAGATGGGAGAGACACTCCCAATTTGAAAAGATATCTGGGATAATTTCATGACTCTAAAATAAAAAAAATGAGTTTTAGGAACAATGGAGGTTGAGAGCAGAATATATTTATTGGAAGAAAGAAATCTTCTATTTGAAATAGATAGTAGGGGGACCCCAGTGGGTTGCTAAGGACCTTGCCTTTTTGAGGGATTTTTAGAGAGCAAATTCATGAGGCGAGGTGTGTGCAAGGAGGGGAAAAATAGGAACTCTCTAGGTAGGCATGAAGCAGGACAAAACTAGGTCTACCAATAAAATTAAAAGTATAACTACTTAGATAAAATTTATTAAATCTGGATCAAATGGGGAAGTGGGTCAGTCATAGAGCAAGTGGGCATGAATACAGAACAAGGCCTTTTCATGAGCAGGACTAGATTAGTGACTCTTCCTGACTTTTTCATGGTACTAGATACCTATTTAGAATATTGATCCCTGATGTTCATCCCTAGGCAGGTATGTGGATGTAATTGTCTAATCTTTTATCTTGAGGTCTGGCTTACAGTGGACCTTCCTGTCTGTCTCACACTTGCAAGGAATCTTGTCTTCCATACTGGCTTATTTGAGGGCTTCACCATGACTCACTGCCTATAATATTTCTATCTAGCTCAGTTCTCTAAAACAAATATGTATCTGGAATCATTAGCCACGGCAGTTAGATGAGAGAAATAAAAGGAGTAAGAAAAGGAAAGAAATAATTTAAAATATAGTTATTCACAGATGACACGACACTGTACATGGAAGAGCACCTCTGCCAAAAGACTTCCAGATTGAATGTCCAAATTCATTAGTACAGTTGTACACAAAACTCAAAACTCAAAAATTGATGGCATTTTTGTACACAGACAACAGCCTCAATGAGAGACAAATCAGGAAAACCATACCTTTCACAATAACATCAATAAGTAAATAGATAAAATACTTAGAAGTCAAGGAAAGGAAGAACAATATACACTGAAAATTATAGTACTCTGATAAAGGAGATTGAAGAGGATAGAGAAAATATAAAGATGTCCTTTGCTCATTAATAGGAAGGAGCAACACAGTGCAAATAGCTATATTTTGAAAATTGTTATACAGATTTAATGCAACACCAATCAAAATACTATTAGCAGGGCTGGGGAGATGGCTCAGTAGAATAAGCACTTCCCTGCAAGTGCAAGGGCCTGAGTTCAATCCCTGGTTCCACCAAAAAAAAAAAAAAAAAAGAAAAAGAAAAGAAAAAGAACCAAAAAAACCTCAGCATATTTCACAAAACTAGAGAAAATATGCCTAAAATTCTGTTGGAGCCATAAAAAACCTATAATAGGAAAAAACCCCAAAGAACAAAAAACAAAAAAACATTTTTCACAACAATGGCAAGGCAGGGGATATCATAACCCCTGACTTGAAATTGCACTACAAATGTATTGTAATCAAAACAGAATGGTATTATCAGAAAATCAGACCTGAGGATCAATAAACAGGTTTTAAAAGGAGAAACAACTCTAAACACATTCAACCAAGTTGTCTTTGACAAATGAACCAAACATGTTCATTGTACAAAAGACATCCTCTTTTATAAATGATGCTCAGAAAATAACCAATGCTGGCATGGCTGTGGGGAAAAAGGATAAAATAATTAAAAGAGAATGAAACAGAAACAAAGTTTTATGTATAGAGAGGAGAATAGAGGCTGAAGGAGGGGAGTGGATTAGGATAAAAGATGGATCAAAATGTATCATGTACAGGCACAAATTCCCTATGATGTGTATGATCTTTATGCATATTGAAATTATTCCAATAAACAATTTTTAAATTTATTTATTTATTTTTATCTTATTGAGAAACAAATATCAATGAGACAGTTATAAAACTGATTAATAGGACAGTTTCAATAATTAATACATTGTACATTGTTATCTTGTTAGTGGTTATCCATAGTACAAGATGCAGATAGAATATCCTGTCCAAACACTATTAGTACAAATCTTTCTTCTCGTTGAATTAAGCAAAAGTAGCTGCATATCTATCCTAATTATTCTGCATATACAGATACAAATTGGTCCTTCCTTTGTTTTACCTTTTTTTGTTTAGTCCTGTCACAAATGGGTATTCCACTGGCATCTAAATGCTATAGGTGTGTGAATTCAGCAAAACAATCCAACACAGTCTAGCAACAATTTAAAATTTACAAAAGGATGATAGTATTAGATAATCTAGCAAAGACGAATAAAGTTATGACATTCCCATTGAGATAATAATAATTTCTATTGAAAAGAATCATGAAAGGGCTTCATCTGTTGGAGAGAAGTCAGTATTCATTTATATGAGACTTAAAAAATGAGATAGGCTAAATACTGCATACCACCCTAATTGTAAAGGCATGCACATTCTTTTTTTTTGGTGGAACTGGGGATTGAACTCAGGCCCTTCCACTTGCCAGGGAAGCACTTATTCCACAGAGCCATCTCCCTGGCCCCAGGCATGCACATTCTAATTTCTAAAATACCCTGCATTATATGGTAAAAGTTTTTAACATACATTGAAAACCACTGACATTAAATAGGAGATTATTCTGAATTATCTAGCAGTACCCAACTTCATTATCTAAATGCAGGGAACTTTCTTAGGTGGGGGAAAGGGCATAAAATGAGATAGAAAGGAAGTCACAGAAATTTCCAGTTGGAGATTTCACTACATGCTTGCTGTCTCTGAGGCACAGTCCAGCACAAGGATTGCAGGGAGACTTTCAGAAGTCACTGCCTTTCATCAGCTAAGAGCCAGGTCAGACAAGGCGACCTCAGTCCTGCAACCACAAAAAAACAAACTTGAGCAACAACACAAATATGGTTGGAATTATATCCCCCAACAGTCTCCTCACAAGGACCCAACTTGATCTCTGTATTTTGAAAACCAAATAGAAAGATCACTAACCCAGGTGATTTATACAATGATGAGGCCATACATTTCTTTTGTCTTATGCCACTAAATCTGTAATAATTTATTGTGATAGCAATAAAAAAAACTAGGGTGAAAAGTAAGCCAATATTTATTAACAATGACAGTGAGAAATAAGTGGACATTTAGAGTGCTTATTGTTAACTATTTATCTTTAGATCATTATATGTACAAAAGATATTCATATTTAAACTATTTTCTTTGGCATTCATATGTCCCCCAAATTCAAGCCACATCCCAGTGGTAGGAAAATATAAGAGGCAAAAATAAGGAGAATCCATTAGAAGAAGTGGGAAATGACACTAATTTACTCTTTTTTTTTTTTTTTTCCAGAACCGGGGATTGAACTCAGGCCCTTGCGCTTGCCAGGGAAGCATTATTCTACTGAGCCATCTCCCCAGCCTCTACTAATTTACTCTTGATGTTTAATCTAGGAATTTATGAATATCACTACTTTCAATTATATGTTTATTTTTATGTAATACTTATCTGTAAAAAACAATAAATAGATGCCATTAGTTATCGATAACATGATTGTATATAAAATTAGCAAAACTACAATAAAACAATCCTTTGAAAATTTATATGAAACCTAGCGCGTTTTTTAGATAATGGTCCACAGGCAAAATCTACCTATATGATTTCATGATTACAAACAATCATCACAATTTTCATAATAAGGACTGTAGTGCACTATTTAAGACAAGTATAAGAAACATAACATAACTAGGAATAAGTCTATCAAAAGTATGCAAATTTATTCATAGGAGGATGACAAAAAAATATTGGAAATAATTAAAGATGATCTAAACATATTGGAAGCAACCAGAATACATGCCTTGGAGGACTTGATATTGTAGATTAAATTTTACTATTGTATATTACAGTTGATCTACAGATTTCATGCAAGTAGGTGTGTATGTGTACATTGGCAAGATAATTTTAAAACATACATGGAATTATAAAAGCACAGGAGTAGTAATATAAATCTGAAAAAAAATTAGAAGATATACATCATTAGAAAAATGTAATGTTATGGTAGCATAATAGATAGATATAGATAGATGATAAGTAGATGGATGGATGGATAAACAGGCAGACAGACAGACAGATACATACATACATACATACATACATACATACATATGTACATACATAATATCTATTCTTGGATCTTAGTGTATATCTCCAAAAATTATTATAGATAGGTTGTACTAGGAAAATTTTTGATTTTAATATTTGGTCAATGATTCCTGTTCATGACACAGAGCTCCAAATCCTTCATAGTTTCTTGATTGATGAGTGCTTGCCTATATCTAGATGTTGAAGTCAAAGGTGGAGGATTTGTGAAGTGGTTGAAACCATGGTGTGTGATATTGGGATTACGTGTGTGATGCTGGGATTAAAATTATAGTACTGGTACTAATGGTGCCCCACCTTGTGTGTGTGTGAGACACCATAAGAGGGAGTTAGCTTGAATGAATTATAAAGGCAGACTTGGTTGCTACTTGCTACCTTTTGCTTTCCCTGGCCTCTTTCCTCTTTGATGCCCCTCCGTCAGTCCACCTGGCCTTGGATCCAGTTTACTATGGACTAAAACCTCTACAAAGTCTGGAGGAAATCAACCCTTTCTCCTTTAACTTTGGATGTTGGGTAAATGTTTTGTCTCAACAGCAAGAAAATAACTAAGACAGAGCCTCTGTCAAAGAGCACATACATCCTGAGAATTTCCTAGGTGATGGGAGTATCTTTATTCTGATGGGATGATAACTCCTGGTGGAATCTTTCCTACCCTCCAAATGAAGTCTGGCTGTCCTCTAAAGTCAGATTCCAACTCCCAACCTCCAGAAAGAGAAGAGAGACTGAAAGTTGGGTTGACTACCAATAGCCAGTGATTTAATCAATCACAACTACATAACGAAGCCCTCGTGAAAACCTGAAAAGACAAAGGATAGAAAGCTTTTAGCCTGTAAAAGACATGGAAGTATATGGAGTTATCTAGAAAGAGCATGGACACTTCAGATGACCTTCTCATACATTGCCTATGCATTTCTTTTGTCTGTTTATTAGTATCCTTTGTAATATACTCTACAATAAAATGGCAAGTGTGAGTCTTTCCTTGACTTCTGTGAACCATCCTAGAAAATTATCTGAATTCAAGATGCTCGTGGGAACTCTGACTTATAGTTGGCGAATCACTGGTGTAATTACAACTGGTGGGCTTAAAATTGACCTCTGATCTTGTGAGGAGTGAAACTCAAAGCTGTGCAAATTGAGTTAAAGTGTAGGACACTGTGTTTGCAACCCCTGGAAAACTGCTTGGTGTGAGTGAGGGAAGCCTCATCTACATCTAGTTACTTCATTGTTCCATGATGTGAGATTGTCTTGTCTTTTCAGCAAGAGAAACCAAATGTGTTTCCTTTTTTCCTATGGAGTTGGTGGACATTCAGATTGTTTCCATTTTTTGTTATTTTGAAGAAAACTGTTAGGTCTTCACAATGGGATCCTTTCCAACCAAAAAAAAAAAAAAAAAAAAAAAAAAAAAACAAAAACAAAAAACAAAAAACAAAAAAACCCCTCCTACATTCTGTTCAAGCAAGAAGCCACACCTCCCAAACCCCCCTCAGCCTGAGAGACTAAAATAAACTCTTTATCAACATGCCACTCTGTGAATCATCAAAATGCTGCTGACATCCTGCATTTTCCCAGGTACTTCCTGCCAGAGGCAGCAGACCCACCCAGGGACCCCTCCCATGCTTAAACTTATCTATAAATTATGTTCTCCTCCTTGTTCATGGCCAATAGCCTTCTCAACCTTGACCAGGATATACCCAGTCTCAACTGCAGATATCACTTCTTGCTTCAATCCTTCCTGTCCTAAGTGATCTTTTTCTTGATGATCTTACAGAGAAGGGAGTTTGTGCGATTATTCAGTGGTATACCTTTAACTTTTTGAAGAACAGGAAAACAATTTTCCAAAGAGATTAAATTATTTTTTCACTCCTACCAGCAATGTATGGCCATTCCAGACATACCTTGTGAGCAGTTGACATTTCCAAACTTTCACATTTTGTCTTTTCTATTAGGGTTGAAATGGCATTTAATTTGCATTTTCTTCATGTTGAATGCATATGTACATGATTAGTAGACATTTATATAATTCCTAATAATACCTGTTCAGTTATTTTTCCTATTTTGCATATTCTTTATTATTGAGCTATGAGAATTACTTATATATTACATAATATAAATTATTTACCAGGTAATTATATTACAAACAGTTTCCCCATTATAATCACCTCTTCTTAGAATCATATGGAACTGAAACAATTTCACTGGAGTCCAGTGTAGTTATTTTGTTTTAGGATTAGTCCATTTGTCACAATGTCATATAATCAGATTCCAAAACAAACGATCATTCTTATCATCACAATTCAAATATAATTACTATGAATGCTTTGGTATATAATATGCTAACATATTTTTATTTTATTTTCGGAATCAGGGATTGAACTCAGGCCCTTACGCTTGCCAGGGAAGCGTTTATTCCACTGAGCCATCTCCCCGGCCCCTGCTTACATATTTTTATTAGTTAGAAAAAAATGCAGAAGATGAGAAAAAGTCATTTCTAGCCATCCTTTGGATGCCACATTTTAGTTTCTAGGCATTATCCCATGATGTGCATGTGTGCATTTGTCTGTGTTTTATTATTTTACTACTCTACAAACACAAATCAGCTTACAGAAAACAATAAATACAAGCTTGTCCAAGCAAATGCAAATCAGGTGTATAATGTGCAATACAGCTTATCATTGCCTTACACATAAAGCAGTTGCATAAATTCAACATTTGTACTGTACATACATTTTATTTCTTTGAGCAAGTTGTAAAACATTAGAAATTTTCTTACTGTAATAATTTGAACAAATACACTGAGTCATGTCAGTTTTATGTCTGTATGAATGTTATGATTTTTACCTAGTTTTAAATCTTTTCTTTTAATGATACACATTCACAAAATGGAAATAAATTTGCACAGATTTGTTTACACTTTTTCATGTGTAAGAAAAACATCATCCTATAAATATTTCCTGTTACTATCCCTGTTACTTAAAGACAAATCACAAACTTATAACAACAAGATTAAAGACAAGCTGTGACACAGGAAATTAATATAAATTAATAAAAGAAATTACATAGGCACAGACTGAAATTACAGAAAGACATAATCAAATACGATTGCATTTTAAGTAGATAAAATACACAGTCATGTCTAAGGAAGAGTATCAGGGACAATTTTTTTGTTAGCATTTAGCAAAAGAAAACCATTCCAAAAAATGTTGGCACAGCCCATACAGTCACTACCTTGGGAAAAGAATCCTATTCAAGGGTTTTTTTTCAGTACAAATCTATAAAAATATGAAAGAAATCACCAGCACTTCCAGCAGATGCGAAATGAAGATCACTTCAATTTTGTGTGAGCTTTTTCCTCTCTATTAAACTTACAATAGGGGAATCTGTTTTACTTTTTATCACCAATAATGGCAATCGTCACGTTACTTGATGCAGTAGGATAGCAATAAATTCTAAATTCTGTATTTTGTAATTACTGCACACCAAGAACAGAGCTGTAAGAATTACACTGTACTGATTTTTGTTTCAAAATCTAACCGGATTCAGCAAAAGCTAGGTAACTTCCTTTTTCATCCTGTGTAGAAGGGGATATCACTAATCTCTATTTTATTTTTCACAAGTCTTTAATTTAAAAAAAAAAATGTAAGTCATACAGTATCTCAATATTTCCTAACTACTTTTGAGAACCGTACCCATTCGTAAGTTATTGTACATCGTTCTGGAGCTGTTAAGTAAAAGAAAGAAGAGGATGGCCTGACCACAAGTTCCTGGCTTTCCTCTCTATCCAAATGCTTTACTTGGATTGGCTCAGTACCCCAGTGACTGTTCCGGAATCTCTAAAGCAACTGGTTTTCCCAAGACATTATGCAGAGGCAGCGGAAACATGTAAATTGTCTCACCTGAGAGTTTCTTATCACTCATGTGAGTCAACTCATACCACGCCGGAAGTTCTCTGCTTAGAGGCCAACATAATCTATGCTTGTTTGACTCATCAGCTACCATAAAACCTCTTGTCTTCCACCGCCTCACTTGAAATGACTTCCATCAGACATTACACTTTACAGAGTCAATGAGGAAAATAATTTCAAGTCAAAATTAAACAACCAGAAGCAGACAAGTCAAGTCAAAATGAGATCCTTAGTGCTGCTTAAAAAGTTAGTCTCTGCAAAAAATATAAACTCAAATGATCAAAAGAGTTTTTGCCTTGCTATTATATATAATTTGCTTTTTTAAATGCCCTTTTAAGGTAGAGATGAATAATGTTCATTGTTGTGCAGCCATAGCTTCCATGATGACAAATGTAGAATTATACTTGCAATATTATCAATTCAACAACAACACTCAGTTCTTTTTGATAAATGACAGTTCTAAAGGACAAGGATTTTCCTCTCGTTACTGAAACATTTTACCGTGAGAACTGGGTTTCTGGTACTGTGAAGACTTTTCCTAAGTTTCCTTTCCTATAATTATAGTGATTCACTACATAATTACTGACAAACTAAAAGATGCAAGACTCAGTGAGTTATTCTAGTTCGTGAGTCAACCAAGAATCAAATGCATGTCATAAACTTCTTTTAAATTTAATTCACATTTATCAGTCTCAGAGATTGAACTTGAGCCTCAAGATGCAAGCCCACTGCCACTAAGCAATACCTCTACTTTTTAAAAATGCTGTCAGAGATTGAACTCAGGACCTTGTACTGGCCAGGCAAGCACTCATTCCACTGAGCTGTCTCTCCAGCCTGAGCAATACCACTACTCACGAATAATTTGATTTTTAATTTAATCATTTATAGGTAAATTTGTCCCTGTGTCTTCTCATGATCTATGGAAATGGATAGTGTCTTCTTTTTATCTTAAAGGAGAATGTACTAGTTACTAGTTCACCTACTTGGTATAATTTAGCATTTCTGAGCTATTTACATCATTATTTGGAGGCAAAATAATAAAAATGAATTTAAATTAGCATTTGTCCTTGACGTTAAGGAAGGTTAAAGATGTACCTACTTGAAAGCATTTTAATTCTTTCTTTTCTCAGGAAAGAAGTTGAATATTGTGCATGTTGTCGGAAAAGGTTCAATTTAATCACAAATCCAGTGTTTAAATATCAAGTCTTACTAATATCTCTATCCTTTTTTTTTTCTGGAATAGGAAGAAAATTCTCTAACTGGAATTCTGTTCTATATCTCCCAACTCCTGATAAATTTCTGTGATTTCAAAAAGTATAAAGCTGTTTCCTTCCTGAAATATCTTTCTGACTTTTCCTATGTAAAATTCACATATTTATTTATGTACTGATTTCTTCCCTAGACAGACAAGAAATTTTCTGTTAGATGGAAGAAAACCACAGAGCAGAGATAGCAAAGTGTTTGGCCCGCTGTGTCCACGCTTCTGAGAGCGCGAGGGGAAAGTTACTGTTGCACACCCAAGCTTGGCAAAAGGGAAACAATTTCAAAGGAATGTAAACATCTGAAATGAATAGACAGATCTCAGATGAAGAAATGAGAGTGGCAATAAATACATGAAAAAATGTTCAATGTCACTGGTCATTTGAGAATGCGAATTAAAACAGCATTGAGATTCCGTCTCTCTCTCCAGAAAGAATGACTGACATCAAGAAGTCAACTAGTAACAAATGCTGGTGAGACTGTGGGAAGAAAGAAACCCTTCTCCATTGTTGGTGGGACTTGAAACTGATAGAACCCCTATGGAAATCAGTATGGAGATTCCTTAGTAAATTAAAAGGTGAAATCCATTTGGCTCAGCTATGCTCCTTCTAGGTGTCTTCTCAGAAAAGTTGAAAGATATCATGCCATAGTGATGTTTGCATACATGTTCACAGCAACACAACCGATAATAACTGAAACTTGGAAATGGTCACTATGTCCATCAATAGAAGAATGGATGAAAGATGTGTTATTTATATACAGTGGAGTACTACTCTGTCTTAAGGAAGGAAAAACTTGTGTCATTTGAAGGAAAATGGCAGACTCTTGGAACCATAATATTAAGTGAAGTAACTTGGGTACTCAAGTTTTAATATTCCATGATCTTTCTTTTATGAACTCTCTGTCTCACTATCTCTCTGTCTCTGTCTCTGTCTCTCCCTTCTTCCCTCCTTCTGTCCTTCCTTTCCTCTCTCCCTTTCCCTCCATCCTAACTCTCTTACCCTCTTTTTCTCTCTTCCTCTCACCCTCTCACCTTCCCCTTCTCCCTCTCTCCCTCTCTCTCTCCCTCCTGAAATAAAAGACAGATAATAGGAGAGAGAGACTGAGAGAGAGAGATAGAGAGAGAGAGAATAAAACTATTATAACACCAAATTTACACTGTGTCTAAAAGTGTAACTTGACTTAGTAAAATTACATGTTTTATCTTTCCTTTGGCTTGTTAGTATGCTTTTCAATTTATATATGTGATAATTAACTTTATAAGGTCTTATATGATAAATAAAACTGATGCTAGAAAAATTAATAGACTTTGTAGATAAGGAAAAAGCAAACAAAATTAACTGTGTTATGTATGCCCCCATACCATTTTCCTGTAGTGAATGTAATCATTATGTATTGCAAACATGGATTAATAAAAGTTAATATTTAAAAAAAATGAATGGATATTTTTAGTTCTTCTGGAAAAATTCTCAGGAGGGGAATAACTAGGTTGAATGGGACATCTAATCCTAATTTTTCAGAGTCTTCACACTGATTTCCATAGTGTCTGTAATAGTCTACACTCCTACCAACAGTAGAAGGATTCCTTTCTTTTATCCCCACAGTCCATCCAGAATTTGTTTTTGGCTTACTTCTTCATGATAGACTTTCTTTCTGTGGTGAGATGGAATCTCAGTGTTTGCTTTTCTTGGGTGAACAATGATGTTGAGCATTTTTGCATATATTTATTTGCCATTTGTATTTCTTCATCTGAGAAATGTATATCCACCACCGATGCCCATTATTTGATTGGGTCTTTGCATTTTGGCGGCATGCTATTTTTTAAAAAAATCTGTGGATTCTAGATATAATGCCTTTATTTGACAGACAGTCAGCTACTTTTTTTCCCAACTCATGGGTTTTCTGTGTACTCTGTTGCTGATTTTTTTGTGTTGTGCAGAAACTTCTCAAAAAGATGAGATCCCAGGTACTGATTCATTGAAGTATTTCCCATGTAGTTTAGTTTTTGTTCATTAACTCTCTGCCTACCCCATGTCTTCAAGACTTCTACCTACTTTTTCCTCCAGTGGATTTAGAGTTTCTGTTTTAATATTTAAATATTTGATCCATTTTGACTTTGGATTAGTGCATGGTAATAGACATGGGTCTAATTTCAGCCTTTGGCATAGCAATATGTGTGTGCTCATGTTTATAGCAGCACAAATTGTCATAATTAAATCTTGGAAACAACCCAAATGCCCACCAACTGAGGAAAGCATAAACAGATGTAGTAATTTTATACAGCTACGGAAAAGATAAACTCCAGGCTTGCATAAGTAAATGAATGAAACTATAGACCATACTCATAAGTGAAATAAATCAGACCCACATGTGTAAACATGGTACGTTCTCCCTGTTGTAAGGACCTGAAACACGAAATAAAATTGGAAAGGTAGAAAAGATACAGTGAAAGAGAACTGTTCAAAGGGAAGGAATATTTGGACTGAGAGGAAGGAGAAAGGAAAGAAAGAAAGAAGGGAAAAAGAAATACGTATGTATATCTATAGGATAACTTGGATAATTGTACTGATAATTTCTGCTGGCCTATTGCAAGGAGCAGTTAATGCTTAATTTTTTTCTCTCTTTTTAAATTTTTATAATGTTTTGACCAATTTTGTATGACTATATCTGATAATCTGAACAACTAATTTGAAGACAACGATATGCACTAAAACAACTATTGTTGAATTTCTATCACGTTGCTTAATGAAATTCTGTATTGTTTCTATTTTTTCCACTATTTTTATTCTCTTTTTAAAAAGGAACATATATAGTTCTATTGAGTTGAGAGTAAAATAGTGAGTTAGTGTAAAGAGACAACAGTTTGGGTCAGTTGTAGTAAACTGAATTGAGAATTTTTCCCCTTTGTTTCTTTGCTTGCGTTTTAAGAAGAGACTCCAAGAAAGGCTTTATTTGAATCATGTATGTCAGCCTCATCCACATCATTTTGTCGAAAAAACACAAGATGTCTAAAGAACTGGTGGACTTGGTCTCACTTCCACCAAGTGATTATCTTCTAATCAAGATAAATTCCCTTAATCTTAAGTTCTAATATATAATGATGGTTTAGTCTTCTTTTCAACATTTGATGAACTTCTACACTGGCATCATTTGCTTTTTGAAATTAAATGTGCCATCCTATATTTATGTCAGTAACCATACCTGATTAAATCTCAGGAGCTCTGACATCATGCAAATGTGCAGAAAGGAAGATTAGAAAGGACTGTAAGATATTATATGCAAAACTCTTATAAAGATGTTTTCTCATGGGAATTCTTCGACCAGAAGATGAGAATATTAGGACTCCTAAGTTCACGTGGAAAATTATCCCCTCCAAGGAAAGCAGTTTGTTGTGCAAAAGAAACAGCAAGTCCCTTTATTAAATGGCCAATACAAGTTATTATTCATAATAAAGCCAGTAATAATAAAACCTATTTTCTGGAATTAATTTGCATACCTTGTTCTTACTGTGGCTCGTAGCTTTTTACATTTAACGTACCTTGTTGATCTTAAACATTCATATTCTTTGCCCATTTTTTCTTTTTGAGGGTTAATGTTTTCTTTATTGACTTAATGAGGTCTTTATATGCAAAGCTATTTGATGAATCATCCTTTTAAATTGTCTTAACACAGTTAGCTATTATGAATGAGATGTTGGTTTTAATGAATGAGTGCTGTCTAAGATGATATACAACCACGATACAGGGTGTCCTCCATAAAACTGAAAGAAATCACTCTCGGATCTCTGAAATAAAAAATGTGCAACTTCTCAAAGGCTGATAACTTTCTATCCACTGGATGTGGAGGCTGAAAATGGTTGTTTTACCCTTGTCTGTATAAATTAAAGCTTAACCCAAACATGGATTGCAATTTTTTATCACATAGAATATTATAGTGTTTGATTCTAATTCTAGTTTTAGTTTTATCAGATATTCTATTAATATCAAAGTTTTGATTTGCTAACCACTACTTATTATAAAAAGGTACATTTCTGAAGGTACTTTAAATTTTATTTTTGAATATTTAAGAGAGAATAAAATCTTGATTAAAGACACAGAACAATTTAACAAATGCTTTCAATGTGGAGACGAGTGAGAAAAATGATGTTGCCAGTAAGGGTTACTATTAATTAAAATTTGTAAGTGAAACTTTTTTTTAAATTTGAAGATATCTACGTCTTGCCAATCAGATTATATTCTTATTGAAGCGTGGTTCTATTCTTTTCTCACAAGATTAAGTAGCAAAGCACACATACCCAATATTATAAAGTTATCTATCTAAAATTTAAGATAAAAATACCTATTCTATTGCTTTTTATTAAATACATACTCTTATAGGGAGCAGTTGCATAATTATATGAAATTCATCTCACTGAGCAGCCTCTGCTATCTGAATTATAATAACAAAATTCTGTCTCTATGTATTTCATTAAATAAATGAAGGTAGAGATGTATGCAGGTCCTGAAGCAACGTCAACAATTTGGAACTATGTACAAAATTAAATTGCTAGTTATATTAGTTTCTATTGCTTTGAAACAAATTTCTACAGTCTTTACCTCAACCTGATAAAAGGTATCTATGACAAACCAATAGCCAGCATCATACTAAATGGACAAAATTGAAAACCTTTACTTTAATCAGGAACAAGACAAGGATGCTCACTGTCCCATTTCTGTTCAATATAGTTCTGGAAACATTAGCCAGATTAACTAGACAAGAGAAAGAAAATAAAGGAATAATGATTGGAAAGGAAAAAGTAAAACTGTCACTATTTTCAGATGACATGACACTGTACGTAAAAGACACAACAGCTTCACTAAGAGACTTGTAGATTTAATAAGCAAATTCAGTAGCATATGAGGATATAAAGTCAACACTCAAAAATAAATAGAATTTCTATACACAAACAATGCACACACCAAAAGGGAAATAATGGAAACCATGCCTTTCATAATAATACCTAAAGAATGAAAAACAGGAATCAATCTCGAAAGGAAGTAAAATTTATACAGTGAAAATTATAGTACCCTGAAAAAAGCATATCAAAGAGGATTTCAGAAAATGGAAAAATGTTCCTTCCTCCTAAATAAGAACCAACACTGTGAAAATGACCATACTTCCAAAATTGTTATACAGATTCAAAGCCACCCCAATTAAAATACCATTAGTGTACCTCACAGATCTAGAAAAAAAAACCCTGAAATTCATGTGGAACAGAAGAGACCTAGAATAGCAAAAGCAATTCTGGGCAACAAAGGAGGCATCACAGTCCCTACTTGACATTACACTATGAAGCTACTGTGATAAAATGAGGATGGTACTGGAAAGAAAACAGACTGGCTGGTCAATGGAACAAAATAGAAGATTCAGACACAACTACAAGCACACTCAACCACCTTATCTTTGACAAAGGTACCAAACATGCTCACTGGAAGAAAGATGGCCTCTTTAATGAAGGGTTCTGGAAAACCTGACTTTCTATGTGCTGCTGGTTCAAAATAGAACCACGTCCATCCCATGCACAAAACCACAGTAAAAATGGGTGAAGAGGGGCCGAGGAGATGGCTCAGTGGAATAAGCGCTTCCCTGGCAAGCACAAGAGCCTGAGTTCAATACCCGGTTCCACAAAACAAAATAAAAAAAATAGGTGAAGGATTTAAATATTAAGACAGAAATGATAAATCTTCTGGAGGAGAAAGTAGATAGAAATTTTAAAGACATCCGCATAGGTAGTTTATGAACAAAAAACAAACTTCACAGGAAATAATTCATAGAATCAACAATTGGGATCTCATGCTTTTGAAAAGTTTCTACAAGTCAAAAGAAATCAGCAACAGAGTGAAAAAGAAACTCATATATTTTGAAAAAAAAATTACAGCTGACTGTCTTTCAGACAAAGGATTTCTATCCAGAGCATAAAGACTTGTAAAATATCAGGGCTCCAAAATTCACAGACCCAATCCAAAAAGGGACATCTGAGACGAATATACACCTCACAAATGAAGAGATACAAATGGCAAATAAACATACGAAAGCAATGTTCAGCATCATTGATCATTCAAGAGATGCAAATTAAAATTATGCTGAGATACAATCTTATGCCAGAAAGAACGGCTATCATCCAGAAGTCAACCAACAACAGATTCTGGAGATGCTGAAGGGAAAAAGGGGCCCTTCTGCATTGTTGGTGGGAGTACAGGCTGCTAAAACCATTATGGAAATCAGTGTGGAGAGTCTTCATGAGGCTAGGATTGGCGGTCCCCATTCAAGCCTGCTGTTCTCCTTCTAGGTATTTCCTGAAAGAACTGAAAACATCACACTGCAGCGCTATACATGTCCCCACATTTATCACAGTTTGTCACAGCTAAAACTTGGCTACAACTCTATGGTATTTTTACACAATGGAGTATTATCCAGTGATTAAAAAAAAGATAAAAGATAAATTCGATGTTTTGTAGTTAAACAGATCCAGCTGGAGACTGCATTTTTCAATGAAATAAATCAGACCCACATGTACAGACTTCATATTGTCTCACTACTGTGAGAACCTGAAAAAGTAAATACAATCTGAAAGGTACAATAGAAACTGTGAAAGGGAAAGAATCTGTTCAGTGGGAAGTAAAAACTGGGATGAGAAAAAGGACAAATGAAAGGAAAATTATGTTTATGTATACAATATGTATACATATTCAAGATAATTTGCATAGTTGTATTGTCAGTTTCTGCTGATCTGAAAAGAGCAGTTAATGCTTAATTTTTTTTTCACTCTTATTTTTTCTTTTTAATTTCTTGTTTTATTTTGTTTAGCCAGTTTTACAGCTTTATATCTGGTAACCTGAACGACTAATCTGAAGTTAACATCATACAGGATAGCAACCAT
Organism: Octodon degus; assembly: GCF_000260255.1. NCBI lineage: Eukaryota > Metazoa > Chordata > Mammalia > Rodentia > Octodontidae > Octodon > Octodon degus. Next base: position 8,953,402 of record NW_004524678.1, on the reverse strand, counting down.
TGTTGAATTCCTATTACTTTGTTCTGTGAAATTTTGTATCATTTGTAAAGCTTGATTTATTTATTTTTATTTTGAATTCTTAAAAAAAATTAGCAGCTTCACATAGCACAAATGTACTAGTTTTTGTTTGCATATGACAACACTGCAGCAGCTTTGCCCTGGCTTCAACCACGACAGAAATCAAGGCAATTCCACTGTCCTGTAAGGTCTAAAATTCTCTTCCATTCTTACCAGTTTTTGGGGGGCAAAATTCAGTTCGTTGGAGTAGTAGCACTAAGGTTATCATTTTTTTTAAAATACAGTATTTGACTTTATTATCTATTTATTTATTTATTTATTTATTTCCCTCCTGGGCGCTGGGGTTTATTTCACAACAGAACCACTGGGAACCTGGCCTGAGGCGCACACAGGGCTCCCTCCAGACGTGGTGGGACACAAGGTGACAAGCATGACGATCACAGCTGGGGTCAAGGGCTCCGGGTGGCCCTGATGGCATCTACAGAGGCAGTGGCAGGAGGGGACCTAACTACCTGGGCCTGAGGCCCAGGCTCCGGCCTGCCGCGGCCTATTTGCTCAGGGGGTTTCTGAAGTTCCGGCTGGCGAGCTTGGCCTTGCTACCCAGCTCCTCTTCAATTCTGAGGATCTGGTTGTACTTGGCCAGGCGCTCGGATCGGCAGGGCGCGCCAGTCTTGATCTGCCCAGTGCTGAGTGCCACCACCAGGTCAGCAATGAAGGTGTCTTCCGTCTCCCCGGACCGGTGGGACACCATGACGCCCCAGCCGTTGGACTGCGCCAGCTTGCAAGCCTGCAGGAACTCCGTCACTGAGCCGATCTGGTTGACTTTGAGCAGCAAGCAGTTGCAGGCCTTCTCATTCACGGCTTTGGTGATATGCTTGGGGTTGGTCACTGTGAGGTCGTCGCCCACCACCTGGATGCCAGCACTGGCTGTGAACTTCTGCCAGGCGCCCCAGTCGTCCTGGTCGAAGGGGTCCTCGATGGACACCACTGGGTAGTCCTTGATGAAGGACTTGTAGAGATTGCCCAGCTGGTTGGGTGAGATGTACCTACTGGGGTCGTCAGGAGACTTGAAGTCCAGGTCGTACTTCCCAGACCTGAAGACCTCGGACGCGGCCACGTCCACGCCAATGACCACCTTGTCCGAGTAGCCGGCCTTGCCAATGGCAGTCTTCAGCAACTCCAGGGCTTCCTTATTCTCCAGGATGTTGGGTGCGAAGCCACCCTCATCGCCCACGTTGGTGGTGTCCTTGCCGTACTTCTCCTTGATGACGTTCTTCAGGTTGTGGTAGACCTCAGCCCCGATGCGCATGGCCTCCTTGAAGCTGGCTGCGCCCACAGGTAAGATCATGAACTCCTGCATGGCCAGCTTACTGGCGGCGTGCGAGCCACCGTTGATCACGTTGAAAGTAGGCACAGGCAAGATGACCTCGGGGTTGCCTGCCAGGTCGGTGATGTGGCGGTACAAGGGCACCCCCTTCTCCACGGCGCCGGCCTTGCACACTGCGAGAGACACTCCCAGGATGGCATTTGCTCCAAAATTGGATTTGTTTTCCGTCCCGTCCATCTCGATCATCAGCTTATCAATCTTCTCCTGCTCCACGACATTCAGTTTCTTGCTAACCAGGGCAGGTGCAATAGTTTTATTAATGTGCTCAACAGCCTTTGACACACCCTTGCCCAGGTAGCGGGTCTTGTCATTGTCATGCAGCTCTAGGACCTTATAGATGCGGGTGGACGCCCCACTGGGCACAGCAACTCCGAAGAGACCTTTGGAGGTGTAGAGGTCAACTTCCACAGTGGGGTTCACACGAGAGTCAAAGATCTCTCAGACGTGCATCTTGAGAATCGACATGTTGGATTTCTGGCTACCGGATCTCGTCACCCAGGAAGGAAAAAGAGGGTGCTACACACACCGAGATGGGCGTTGAAGTAGTATTTGACTTTGACAGTGTTCAGGTGGTTTTACAAAAGCTTATGGAAGCACAATAAAGGTGACATAAGTGGTGCTAACGAGCCTGTGCCAGACGCACTTTTGAGGTAATTGCAAAGTGCATAACAGAAATACTCTTCAGTTTTATAATTCTAAATTTCTTTTTAAGCAAGCTTTTGTATATTTGTTTTCAAAAAGTGCCAAATTTGTCACTATTGTATGTAAATAACCATGTCAATTCTTTCACTGTAGTGTAGATTCTATTTAAAGAATGTTTGTGTATAAAGTTTTATGGATTTTTATAGTGAAGTGTTTGCAGTAGTTTAATAAAGAACTATGTGTCAGAGCCTGGGAGACAGTGCAGCAGTCTATCTGCCTGGCAAGCCCAAGAACCTGGGTTTGATCCTTAGTACAGTATGCTGCTCCAGCCCAGCTCAGAAACCAGGCACGGGGGCACACACCTGTAATCTCAGCACTGGGGAGGCTGAGACAGGAGGCTCACTATGAGTCTGAGCTGCAAGCTGCATAGCAAGAACCTTTACCAAATAAATAAATAAATAAACAAGCAAACAAATAAATAAATGGGTTTCCTCAATTCATTAAGGTCTTTTAGGATAATCTACACTTTGATTAATTTAAAAGTCAGCCTATGAGGTCTTGTGATTACCTCTTCAAAATTCCTTCCTTGTCAGATGCTGTAACCAGTTAATGGAAATGTAATCCCTTCTGCAGGCCCCACCCCACTCATGGGAGTAGGTCATACAAGGGGTGTACGCTGTAATGCCAGAATCTTAATCATGGATTCCACCTTCCATGTTTAATCCTGTTTTTAATATTTTCCACGGCTGATCTGCAGTGGAATAAGAAAAGAAAAAAACCACAGCAAGTGTGCCTGTGGCTGTAAAGAGGCTCCTCAGCTGATTTAAGGATTTATTTAAAAATGGAATCTTTTCAAAGCATGATTAGATCAATTTTATTAAAATCAAAAGACTAAGTCGTTGTCCATGTTTTTAGCAGCACTGCACAACACTCCAGATCGTATGTACAAACTAATGTGGTCTCTCTCATATGGAAATTGCCCAGTAAATGTTACCTAATATTATTTTATTTACTGATGGATTAAAGCATGTTTTCTATTTGATACTGCTGTACGGCTTTTGATGTTGAACATCTAGGATTTTGTTAATGCAGTGATTAAATATGAGGCATAGTTTTGGAGTGAAAATGGGCTTTGTGGAGAACTGAAAAATGGCTTGACTTCTTGTCCTTCAAAGGGTATTGAGAGAAATTGAACTGATTACAAATTGACTAGGCCTGAAAAGATTTTATGCTGAAAATTACTTCATTCCGAGTATTCTCCTGACTTATTCCTTTCTGTCTTTTTAGGACATTGTGCTGTAGCGGCAATCAAGTTTATTCTCAAGAATCTCCTCCATTCTTATGAACTTTCATTATCTGGCACTCATTTCATCAGACAAAATGAGACAGAAGCGCAGAATCGGGATATCACTTAGGACAAAGTATCTAACTCCTGATTTGATGGCAGCTATGTTTCTTGCAAGCATTTATGCAGAAAAAAAAGAGAAACAACTTATGATTTATGGTGAAAAGTTATAACCTTGGGGTTCATGCTGACTCTGTCCTAAAAACGCCTGAGAAGTTAGGGAAATCAGATTACTCCAAAAAACGAGAAAAAGTCCTCTGAATCCCATGTGTGGTGCAGTAAAGAAAAATATTTCTATATTTAATTAAATGTATATGAAATATAAAAATATTTTTGTTCTGAATTTTTATGTCGATATTTAGTTGTACTGGATTTTTATCTTATTTTTATGAGTAAATGTGAATAATTAGATTCGTTGTTTAGTTTTATGAGTTTTAAGTAAAACAGTTGTATTGTTCATACTGTGTAGTTTGAAAATATAATAAAGTCATGTAGTGTTCATGAAAATGGAAGTTTATTCAATGTTTTTTCCATAAATTTTACCTCATTAGTTTATTTATGTCCATTGAAAGATCTATTAAATGAAATAGTTCACATTGAGAACTGAATAAATAAGATCTTAGATTTATAGAATTTCTGTCTGTCTGTCTGTCTGTCTGTCTGTCTGTCTGTCTTTCTTTTTTTGATACAGCATCTACTTATGCAGTTCAGACTTGTAGTGAACTTCCTTTCTTAACCTCTCCAGGGCTGGGATTACAGGCATGTACCACTATGCCCAGTTCAGGGGGCACAGTACATGGTACCAGGAATAGAACTCGGGTCCTTTCACTTGTCAGGCAGGTCCTTAGACCACTGAGCTATTACCCCAGCCCAGAGTTATGTATTTATTGGATGTAGCAAGGCCTTAGCTTTGTAAAATGTAAATTTGATCCTTAAAATTGTTTTATGAATAGCAATGGGAACATTCCGTAGAATATTTTCATTGCTATTAGTTACAAAAAGTACTGGGTTTCGTTTCAGCATATTCATACATGTACATAACATCCAAATCTTTGATCTTTTCACTGTCTGACCATGATTCATGTCTTAATGGTCTCTTTTCTATTTTCCTTTCTTTTATTTTTTATCTAATTTTTTAATTTTTAATTTCATATATGAGCAAAACATTCTCTCAGTTTGCCTTTTTTCATTTAATATTATGGTCAATGCAATCTCATCAAAATAGAAACTAAACTAGAAAAATATCTTAAAATTAGTATAGAGAAATAAAAATACATGAATAGTTAATGCAAGCCTGAGAGAAAAGAAAAATACTGGCTGTATGATAATACTTAACCTCAAACCATACTGCACAGCAATATGAACAAAATGGTACTGGCACAAAAATAGACACATTAACAAATGCAGTAGAATACGGGGCACAGAAACACACCCACACAGTTACAGCCACATGATTCATGACAAAGCATACAGAAGTATACTTCAAAAACAAGACCTGTACAAATGATGAGGACATTTGTAAGTAATTACATACAAGTGAAAACTCTACAGAATTTTGTAATAATATTTTTATCTACATACAATGTGTCTATGTAGAGAGAGAAATTAGACCTCTATCTCTCATTCTTTACAAATGTCAACTCAAAGATGATCCTATAAATCTTTTGTCTGGGGATAGAGCTCAGTGCCTGGCAAGTGAAAGGTCCTGAGTTTTATTCCCAGTGCAAAAGCAAAGCAAAACAAAACAAAACAAAGTAAAACCTTTTATCTTTCTGCAACTAAGATTTGCAGAGTATATATAATTTTATCTAATTAAAATTATATACAATTTTATCTTATATATAATATTATTTTCTAAACTTATATGACTCTACAACTCCCAATTGGAAAAAAATGTTCGTTCCTATACTTTGGAACCTCTGTGGTGAGTAAGTAGCCTCTACACTATTACTTTCATATTGGAAGAATACTTTATTTGCTATCACTTGTACTTTATTTAGAGATCTGATAGCTAGAGGAAATATATTTGCTTTTCTCCTCATTTCTTTGTTATTTTAAATTATGGAGCAATTGGGATGTATGTGGTAAGCAGAAAGATAGGAATATTTTTAAACATCTTAAAATCAAAATTTTCAAAGATTCTTTGTCCACTCAGTGATATATTTCCCTTTTCAATTATGATTTCTTCTGACACTTTCAACTTCTTTGCCAAACCCTTTGTATGACTATGGTTATATTTATCAGATGAGTTGAATTAGAAACATTTTATTCTATCCTTATTTTACCCTGTGACACCTTGAGTGACCTTGAAAAATTAATATTCCTCTTGCTTCTTTGAGTATTAAAAATGTCAAATAATTGTTGGATGTTCTGAAGTTTGATTGTAATTATGATTCATAATGCAATCTACTGAGATATTTCAGGAAAAGTCAGTGTACATAGACAAAAATATTGTTATAAAATTCTCTGGAGTCACCATTACACACTGCAGCAGAATTGTATTTCACTTGTGCCTGTAGGGTTTCTGTTTTCTGTCAACCAAAACTCATCTCTGTGTATTAAATGTCTACTAAACTGTGGCTCCATTGAAGCAGAAATGACATTGTTAAATAATATGCATGAAGTTTAAGCCACCTTTTCATTATGACCAAGTAGAGGTAAGTTGATTAAATATTAAAGTACATATATAAAGTTACTGTAAGTTTCTTTGAAGTATCTTTTTAAAACCAGCATATTGTTATTTTTTGATGAAATATTAAATATACTTATGTAATGTCACACTTTTATAGACATCTTTACATGCAGTTTTGACGACAAGGTGCTGTGCTCTACCTAAGTATCTGTGTCCTGGTGTTAGTTTCTATGCATTCATAATCTATCACCTATAAATTGTGTGCCTTCGAGAAGTCTGACCCTGGGAAATTGTACGTTAAAGTCTCCCTTTATAAAGTGGAGAAAATAATGTAATGGATTATTAAATCACTAAAATCAAATTTTATGAGTATTTGGCACAGAAGTAAGTGCTAATGAATGTTTATCTTTTCTGCGCGACTCGTCGTGACTTTTCCTACATGTTGGCAATTGTTTTTGTTTAAAATAAGAGTTAACATGAGTAGTGTGAGAGAATAGTTTCATTTCTGGTTTGATTTCAATTTTCAATGTGGGTTATTACACATAGAGTTTTTTTACCTGTTCTGGTTCTATTTAGTCTCTTCATTTATAAAATAGGATCAAAACTTTCATATTTATTATATTAATCACATTATTAAATTTGAAAATTCCATCTTTTTAAAATGTATTTAGTGCAAGGTTTATTGGGTCTCACTACACAGATTGGACTGGTAGTGATCCTCCTGATTTTTAGCCGCCAAGAGAAACTTCCATCTTGACATTTATTAATAACAAGTATAATACTATTTATTAAGCATAGGTTAAGCACAAGGAACATTTCAAGCACTTTACATTCATTGCTTTAATTCTATACACAATAGTTTTAAGTATTTTATAATGATACTATTTATAAATGGGAAAGGTTAATGAGTCAATGAAGCCATTTAGGTCTTATGAAAGGAGCAACAATTCGACTTCACACAATCTAATGATAAAGTCCATACTTTTCTCTCTACTACTCTGTATCCAGGTCAGCTCTTGAAACCCCCAGGGAAGGATGGAGGAGGTTGAAGAATGAAGACAGGGATTAAGATGCAGAAAGCTGAGGTCAGGTGGAAACTCCTCTCCTGGTGGGAGAAAGAAACTGCCCAACGACTGCTGTGTGTTTACTTATGCAATCAGCAGAAGGTTAGTGTCAGGTGGAGTCTCTCTCCAGATGGGAGAAATGACTGTTCAGCATCTACCCACATCTACTTATACAATCAGCGTAGGAGGCTGTTCACAGACAACTTGAGGAGAGGGTGAGATCCAGAATAGGAAGAACATCTAATCATCAACAAAACATCGTGTCTTGGTGTCTACGCAGAAACAAGAGATGAGCTGTCTCTGTTATGCCAGACCAAGTTGCTTTGCGCATCAGCTCCCTGAGCTCTGCCACTCCTCGTGGGGCCCTGCCAAACTCCCGAGAAGCAGTGATCTTGTCCTAGATACCTGGGCTACAGACAGCTTTGTTCCCAACACTTACATTTCCATTAAATGTTTCTCAATGAATTCAAAACATACATACGAGATATTTCACTAGCCACAGTCCATTTTTGGAACAAAATCACTGCCACACACAATATAAGGAAGGAATGTTAATTTTTGTTCCCAGTTTCAGAAATTGCAATCCATAGCCAGCTGGGTATGGCTGAGTAAAACAGCTCATCTGACATCCAAGAAGCAGGAAGCATGGCAGGGCAGGGCAGGACAGGGCAGGGACAGACAGAATTCCCAGGCCATGCACTGCAAACCACCCAGACATCCTCAGAAGTGTGCTTTATTCATCTCTTAGGCATCTCACAGCTGGTCAGGTTGGCAATCAAGATTAATCTTCACAGGTACCACAAGCACATTTTTCCCAATGTGACAATTACCAACACTTTCATATTCCAGTAGTTATTCTTTTTTGGAATTCATAGTTGTCCTTTTCAAATTATTACTATTATTTTTATTTTTTATGGGTTTTTATTTTTATTTTTTTTGTATTTTAGGGAAGGGTCTACAAGGTGTTCAGTGTCTCACTACTGGATTGGACTCGTAGTGATCTGCCTGTGTTCAGCCTCCCAAGAACTGGGATTACAGGTGTGCGCCACCACGCCCAGTCTCAATCGTTATTTCAGCATTCCCCAGGGGCCATGCCAGCATGGCAGGCCTGGGGATCGAACCCCCTGCCCCTGCCTCTGCTTGCATGCACTTTAATCCACTGAGCTATTTTGCCAGCCCAATATTTTCAGTTTTAAACTGTGCTTCCATAAGTGACCCCACTAATTTCCATTTCTGGGTAATGATTCCTCAATACATATTTGGGGCACTGTCTTGTTGCCCTCCATGTGGCAGTGTTGGAAGATGATAGCTCTTGCAGAGATGGAGACTACTGGTAGGAGTGAGGATTCTTCTCACAGGGAGAAGAATTAGTGTAGGGCCCATGCAATCCTGGTCAGCTCTTACAAGAGGGTTGTGATGAAATCATAAGGAGCCCCTTCCCTGCCTTTCCTGTATTGCTTGTGATCTCCATCTTTCGGATGGACTTCTTCTGCAGCACCATCACTGTGATAGGAAGCAGTCAGTGAGCTGCTCCCCTGAGTTGCTGCCATACTGTACAGAACTCCTTCCTTCCTAACTGTGAGCATACATAGGCTTTTTCATTTTATGATATATCCAGCCTCTGGCGTTTTGTTTTAGCAGTGGAAAGCAGACAGATGTAAACACCTTACAAATATCAGTCCTCTGTTCAAATAAGTCTATGACTTCTCAGTGCCTGAGGAATAAAATCTAGACTTCAAAACCTAGCACTGATGGATTTCCATAACTTGGTTCCACTATGTCTACCTCACCGTAGTTTGTCAAAAAGGTCTAATTTAGCTGGAGTATTGAATTTTTCTCTCATCTTCTGAGAATATTTGAGTCTTTCCATCTAAGCCTTTACCACAGTCTTGGGTCCTACTATTAATTTTTCATAATGCAATTTTAGCTAGGTAGTAATTTCTAACTCAGCCCTACTTTTTCAAGCTCACAAATTTTTGAATTGCTTTTCTAAAAGCCTACAGTATTTATTTTGTGGTATCACAGATTTCAATATTTAAATATGGTTTATACTTCTTTATGTAGAGTGTTTGCTGTGTCTTAGGCCCCACAGTGTTTATGTAATGCTTTATAAATGGAATAACTGATTGATAAATTAAACAAAATTTCATCTAATTTGATTGTTAATTTATTTCTTTTGGGTTTGTAGTAGAAATTTTCATTTTTCTGTCTAAATAACATTTTGTTTTACCATTATTATTCTGCCATCATTAAGTTCAGAGAGATAAATATTAACACAAGTACAATCTTGTTATTAGCTCAAGAACAGTGATGTGGGTTATCAGGATAAAGCCGCTCAGGGGCAATCACCTGGCCACGGAGATCTGCTACTGCATCATCACGTGACCAAAGTTGCTCCCTTAAGAGTAAATCTAGAACTTCTGTGTATGAGACATGTTTAAGCATGTGGCAGAATCATCTAGTAGACTTATTAAAAATATAAATTGTTGGCCTCCATGTCCAAAGTTTTTGGGTGTTTGAGTGGGACCTTAAAACTTCCATTGCTAGTGCTGTTCTTGTTTATGGTGGTTTGCAAATCACACGTTGAACTCCGCTGTCTTACAGTGTGGTCCATAGACAAGCAGGCTTGATCTTATCTGGCAGAGTGCTGCAGTGTAAGATCCTAAATTTGAAAACTTAATGAATCAGTGTTACACAAAACAAGATCTTTTCATAATTCACATGCACATTAACTTTGGGAATGTTAGTTTTGGGGGAGGTGCATGCTCTCTCTGTGTCTGCCTGTCTGTCTGTCTGTCTCTCTCTTTCTCCCTCTCTTTCTCATAGATCAAAAAGAGATAATTGTTGGCAGCAGATATTCTACGTCATAAGAGGAGCAAGCCTCAAAATGAAACTGATGATTCAGAAATGAGAATGGAATCATGGGGAACGCCAAACTCTTAGTGAAATTGTTTTCCATGGGTATAATTTTACTTGAAGTCTGTCTTGATTACGAATTTTATTCACGTTTTACTTCTTGAACAATTTTGTCATATTTTCAAAAACATTTTTACTTATATTTTATTTTTCTGATGTTTTACAATAGAGGTTTGCAGCAAGAAAAGTCTATAATTCCTTAATGCAATATGATTGTTGTTGTATGATACAAAAGCTCACGGATATCTTTTCTAAAAAAACTAGTGTATTTATAGCACTGCTATTTAATAACAATAGTGTTATTCTATTTATTTATTTATTTATTTATTTATTTAT
>NW_004524678.1:8940623-8942542 GCF_000260255.1 Octodon degus | reverse complement strand
AATATTTGTAGCTATTCTTGGAGTGGTAATCACAGACTAGACACTGTAATACATGTTTCTTACACTCCATCTCATTCAGTCTTCATTTATATCAGTTAATATCAATAAAGACTTAAATGGTATGCATGCCTTTCCCATCCTGTTGAGTGGTAAACAGAAATTATTAGAGGTTAAGCAATTTGAGTAGTCACACGATAGTAGTGTATAGAACACTAAATTGGAGCTGGGTAGACAGCGTGGCAGTCTAAGACCTGCTTGGCAAGTGCAAGGACCTGAGTTCGATACCCAGTACTGCATGCCATGCCATTGAGACCCTGTATCAAATAAATAAATAAATACTAAGCTACACATATTTTCATGCTAATCAAATAATAGTTAATTAACCTACAAGACATAATACTAGGAAAAATGAAATATTTTCTCCTAATTTAGGTTTTTTTTTTCTATTTTAAACAGTACTTATATTATAAATCTGGCAGTTCGTCTACTGTGTAGAGTTGGTTATTGTCTACAGGGTAAGAATAAATCTACTCGCTGGAGAAAATGTTGCCTGTTTTGCAAGGAAGCACTGTCCTCCACGCAGGGAAGGAGAGAATAAGGGCACTGTAACCTACTTAATTGTACGTAGTTTGGGGTTTGTAGAATCATTAATTACGAACATATCTTTTAATTTTTTAAATAGATAAAACACTTTTATTAGTTAAGGTGTCCAACGATGATTAATTCATGGAAACAATACCTCCTTAATCAAGTAAATAAATGGACAGCAACAAGAAACTACTAATGCTTAATGTTTTGCCCATAAGTATTAATATGAATTTTTAAAAAGTTAAATTGCACTAATTAATTGAGCTCTGAATTATCAAATATACTCTAATTGCTACATGGAAATCTATAATAAAACTCAGAAACATTTAAAGTTTTTGTGAACTTCCTTTGGCTCAATTACTGTGGATGTGAAAGCAAAAGAAAAAATGTTGTCATTCTGCTGCCATTCATTGCCATCTTGATATTTCCAAGATGAAATAAAGTCCATATCCTGGAGAGGTGAATTACCAGTCCCTGGATAGTATTCTTCGAGTTGATTATATTTCTCAGGGCAAAACCTTTCCTTATACTATCTCTAATGCCTCATGGATTATTTGCAAAAGTTGTAAAAATTATTTACATAAACATTATTTACTGGATGTATTTATATAATTCTTTTTCATGAGAAAATTAATTTGATTATATGAGGAAAATAAAACCCACATCACAAAGGAAACATTTCTTTCTTTGTAGAATACTGTATCATTCACTGTACTTTGACAATAAGAGCTGTAAATACAATGTCTATTTCATATACATGCAATATATTAATATTGATAGAAATATGGGGAATTTCTTTATTAAAATGATTACAATTGGGCATCTTTTGTAGAGAAACTCAACAATATGTTGTAAAATGTTAAGTACAAGAAATAAATTGTAAAATACTTGGATGCGTCATTCACAGTGTACACAGGAAATATAAAATCACCGATGAAAGAAATAAGAGACACAGATATATAGGAATAATGTATGTTCATAAATTGGAAACAATTTATTTACATTTTTAATATTTTAAATAGAAAACAAAGCAAAGTCTCAAAGAAAGATAATGGGAGAGTAACAATGGTTAATACATTGTGCATTGTTATCTTTAAATTACTTAAGAGTGTAAGATATAGACATTTAATTGACCAAATAATATTAGCAGAAACCTTTCATTTTAGTAAACTAAGAGAAATTATTAAGATAACTATGTGAACAATATTTTATTTTATTTTTTTTCAAAATTTTATTGATAAACAGATAGCAATGAGACAGTTTCAAATCCAATCGGAAGTACAGATTCAACCAATAACACACTGTATATATTCTTCTTAGTGGTTAATTGC
>NW_004524678.1:8919824-8934773 GCF_000260255.1 Octodon degus | reverse complement strand
ATTTCCAATCTGAGGTCTTCTATATCTTTCTGCAGCTGTTTCTTTATTTCAGAAGTCATTGATTCATTGCTTTCAGCTGTGTGATATCCATTTTTTTCTGTGTTAGTGTCCTCTGCACTTGTTACGGGTGGACTTGGGTTCTGAGGTTGCATTTTGATCCTTCTCATCATTTTGTGTAGCACTGTCTTCTGACCTTTGTTGTAGATCTTTGCCATAGTTATAGCCTTCCCAAGTACTGAAGTTCAGGTGCAGCTCTACAAAGTTTGGACTTCTGCAGCTGTGTCTGACTTGAGTCTGGCTGCTGTGCGCAGCTCGTTCCAGCTCCTGCCCTTGAGGGTGAACCTATTGTGTCCCTGTGGGAAGATGTTCTGCTCCTGTACTAGCTGGGTGGATCTATCCTCTACACTCTCTGCAGGGATTGCAGCTGCAGTGTTACACCCTAGGCGTGTATGCCAGGCCTGACCTATGCCTGGAGGGGTCAAGGTGAAGTAGGGGGAAGAGGAAGCTCTCCCACACACTCACCGGACCTGGGCTAGGACTGGGTCTGAGGGTTCCCCGAACGTGGCATAAATTCCTACTCTGTGGCCGGGGTGGGGGATGTACTGGGGAGTGCTGCAGGATGGCCCAAGGGGGTGGGAGATGGTCTGGCCCATGCTGCGCCTAGGCTGGGACTGGTCCCGCAGGTGCAGGGTAGCAGGAAGCTCTCCACACACTCACCGGCCATGGGCTAGGACTGGGTTTGGGGGCTCCCGGAACACGGCAGAAAATCTATATTTTATTTATTTTTACTTCTGCTTTTACCTTTCTTCTTTTCTATATTTCTGATCCCTGTTTTTCCCTTTTGAAGTTTCTTTGAAGTCTATTGTACATTATTGTCCTTATTTAGTCTTTCAGCTTCTTACACTATTGAGAGTATATGATATTTACACATGTGTGTCTGGTTTATTTCCCTTTGAATATGGTATCGAGGTGCATCCATTTATGTACAAAAGTCTCTAGTTTTGCTTTCTTTGTGAGTGAGTAGTACTCCATTGTATTAGAAAGTCCACAACTTTTTTTTATCCAATCTTCAGCTGATGGACATTTGAGATGTTTCCAAGATCTATTACAAAGGTGCTGCTATAAAAATGGGTGCACATATAGATTGTGGTACTATGTTCTTAATTCTTCTAGGAAGATACTCAGAATGGAAAAAGGTGAGTCAAATGGGACCTCCAGTTCTAATGTTTTAGGAATCTCCACACTGAGTTCCACAGTGGTTGTACCCGTCTGCACTCCCCACTGACAGTGGGGAAATATTCCTTTATCCCCTCACCTTCTCTAGCATTTGTTACTGATTGATTTCTTCATAATAGATGTTCTTTCTGGGGTAGTTGGTATCTCAGTGTTGTATCAATTTGTATCTCTTGAATAACCATTTTTTAATATATTTATTTGCTGTTTATATTTCTTCATTGGAGAAGTGTGTAGTCATCTGTGATACCCATTTTTGGATTGGGTCTTTAAATTGGGGGGTCTGATTTGAGTTGATTATATGTTCTCGATAGCACTCCTTCATCTGAGGAGGAGCTGGCAAAAAATGTTTTCCCCCATTGTAGGTTGGCTATTCACTCTGTTGATGGCTTATCCCACTGTGCAAAAACTTTTAATAAGATGAGACCCCAGTTCTTGTTTTTTTTTCTTTTTCTTGTAATAGTTTCTTTTCTTGTGGGGTTTATTTATAGTCCTTTCCTACACAATGTCTTTAAGAGTTTTACTTATTGTATCACCCACAAATTTAATGTTTTGGTTTTAATATTTAGATATTTGATATATTTTAAATTTAATTTAGTGCACAGTGAAAGATATAGGTCTGATTTTAACCTTCAATATGAGCAGAGCCAGTTTTTCCAGCACTATTTATCAAGGAGGCTATCTTTCTTCCAGCCAATGTGTTTGGCACATTTGTCAAAGATAAAGTGGCTAAGTGTGTCTGGAGTTGTTTCTGATTTTCTAATGTGTTCCACTGATTGTCAGGTCTTTTTTTTCCCCTAGTAACATGCATTTTCTATCATAGTAACTTTCTAGTATAATTTCCAGTAAGGGATTGTGATTCACCTTTGTGTTGCCAAGAATTTCTTTTGCTATTCTAGGTTTTTTTAGATTTCAAATGAATTTTAGGAATGTCTTCTCTAATTCTGTGAGATATGCTGCTAGAATTTTGATTAGAATTGCATTAAATCTGTATAACAGTTTCAGAAATATAGTCTTTTCACAATGTTAATTCTTCCTATCCCAGAGCAAGGAATATCTTTCCATTTTCTGAAATCTTCAATCTCTTTTTCTTAGAGTGTTGCAATTTTCATTATATAGATCTTTTTCTTCCTTTCTTTAGATCAATTCCTAAGAATTTCATTTTTTTGATGCTATGGTGAAGAGTGTAATGTCTTGAATTTCTCTCTCATTTTTTTTTTTCATTTGGTCTCACAATGTAGGTCAGACTCATAGTGATCCTCCTGGTTTCAGTCTCCCCAGCACTGGGATTATAGGCATGGGCCACTAGCTCAGCCTTCCTGGGAGAAAGACCAGCATTCTTGTGGTGCTGGGGATAGAACCCTGGTTCCTGCACTAAGTAGGTGCTTAGTCCTATGAACTCTCTCATGGGCCCTGAGTTTGTTATTTTTGTACAGAAAGGCTACTGACTTTTGAATGTTGACATTTTATCATACTATGCTACTGAATTTGATTAATACATCTAGCAGGGTTTTAGTGGAGTTTTCCTGATCTTCTCTGTAAAGTGTCATGTTATCTGCAAATAGTTATAATTTAATTTCTTCTTTTCCATCATTTTTCCTTTTATTTCTTTCTCTTACCTAAGTTCTCTGGATAAAGTTCCAGGAGTATTCTGAATAATAAGGGAGACAATGGACATCCTTGATTTTAGAGTGCCAACTTCCATTTCTGACCATTTAGTACATTTCTTGTTATTGATTCGTCATAGGTAGCTTTTTAGATTGAGATAGAGATCATCTATCCTAATGTTCTGCCAGCTTTTTAAAAATCATGAATGGGTATCAGACTTTGTCAAAAGCTTTTGCAGACTATATTGAGATGATCTTATGATTCCTGTCTTTGACTTTGTTCATATAGTATATTAAATTTATGTACTTACACAGGTCCAACCATCCCTAAATCCTGGGGGTGAATCCAACTTGGTCATGTCGTATAATCTAGATGATTTGCTGCACTATGTTTTCAGTATATTACTGAGGATTTTTGTATCTATGCTCATTAAGGAGATCAGCCTACAGTTCTCAGTTCTCTTTCTAATTGAGTCCTTCTTTAATATTGGTATCAGGATCAAGCTTGCTTCTGGGAACTATGACTTCCCTTTCGACACTGTTAAAGAATTAGAGGAGCAGTAATATTGTCTTCTCTAAATTTCTTGTTGAATTCTGTGAATCCATTTGGCTTGTGCTTTCCTTTGTGGTAGGTTCTTAATTACCTCTTCAATTTCATTGATGTATAATGGTTTACTTAGGATTTTTACATCTTGATTCAGCTTTGTACTTCTTATATACATCGGAAGCTGTCCATTTCCTGTGCATTTTCCCTCTTATTGGAATGCAAGTTCTCAAAGCAGATAGTAATAATCCTCTGGATTTCTGTAGAGTCCATTGTGACCTCAACCCTTTCATTCCTAAATGCTTGGAGGTGCATCTTTCCTTTGCTTTCCTTGATGAGGTTGGCTGAGTGATTTTTCATGCTATTAAATTTTTCAAAGAACCAACTTTTTCATTCATTGATCATTTGCGTTAAATTTTTAGATGTGTATGTGTTGATTTCTGCTCCTCTTGCTATCATTTCCTCCTTCATGGGAGCTTCTGGGTTTGCTGCCTCTTCTTTTTCTAGAATTTTGAGGTTCACTATTAAGCTGTTCATTGGCACTTGCTCTGTTTTCTTGATATAGGTATTTACTGCTATAAATTTCTCTCTTAGGATTGCTTTCGTTGTGTTGCATAAGTTCCAGTAGGTTGAATTGTCATTATCATTTAATTGTAGACACTGTCTAATGTCTTTTTCAATTTCATCTGTGATGCACTGATTGTTCAGGAGGTTGCTATTTTTTCCATTTGTTTATGAAGTTTTGTGGGTTTTTTGCAATTGATTTACAATTTTATTGCACTATGGCCTGATAATAGCCATGGGATAATTTCAATTCCTTTGCATGTACTTATGCATGTTCTATGAGCTGGTATATGGTCTATTTTGGAGAACATCTGCGTGCAACTGAGAAGAATGCATATTCTGATGTTGTGGGGTGGAACACACTATAGACATCTACTCAGTGCATTTGCTCAAAAGTTTGGTTCGATTCTAATAATTAATTATTGATTTTTTTCTCTAGTTGTTCTGTCTTTTTGTGGCAGTGGGATATTCAGATCTCTCTGTATAATTGTCAGTGCTTATTTGATTTTTAATGCCTGTTAATATTTGCTTTATATTGTTGGAATCACTGGTATTTTTATCATATATATTTATGATTATTATGTCTTCCTCTTAGATTATTCTTTTTGCAAGGATATAGTAAAATTTGCTGTCTTTCTTGGCCTGAAATTCATTTTGTCTGAAAACAGAATAGCGACTCCTGATTTTTCTGGATTCTTGTCACACAGAGTATAGTTTTTCATCCTTTGACTATCAGTCTATGGAGTGCTTTTGTATTTCAATGTGTTTTATATATGCAGCATATTGTTGGATCTTGCTTGTTAATCTTTTATGCTGGTCTATGTCTTTTGATTGGCGTATTGAGATAATTAACATTGATGGTCATAACTGTTAAGTATTATCTTTGCCATGTTATCCTGTGGTTGGCTCCCTATCTCCCCTTCCCCCAGTTTAACTATTTTTCTGGCCTCATGGATTTTGTCTTTTGTGGTTCATAGGTTTGTAGTCCATGTTATCTCTTTCTAGAATGTTTTTCAAAAGATCTTGGAGTGCTGGTTTTTTGATCACAAATTTTCTCAGATATTGTCTTAGAACTAACTTATTTCTCCCTTTGTTTTGAAAAATAGTTTTGTGTAGTACATCAATCTGGATTAAAGTTTGTTTGCCTTTAGAGACTGAATTACTTCACTCCAAGATCTCCTTGACTTGAGGGTTTGTGCTGAGAAGTCACTTGTGATTCTGAGGGGCTTTCCTGCGCAGGTGATTTATGTCTTTTCCCTTACACCTTTTAAGATTCTGTTATTGGGCCGGGGGGGATGGCTCAGTGGAATATGCTCTTTCCTGGCAAGCGCAAGGGCCTGAGTTCAATCTCCGGTTCCACCAAAAAATAAATAAATAAATAAAGATTCTATTCTTGTGCTGAATTTCTGGAAACTTGACTATGATATTCCAGGCTGTAACTTCTGTTTCTGATCATGGTTAATTGAAATTCTATCTGTCTCGCTTTTCTGTATATCAAATTCTTTTTCTCTACCTGGAAAGTTTTCTGCTATGATGTCTGCAAACAGATTTTTAAGATCATTTCTACTTTCTCCTTCTTTTTTATGGGCTCCAATCAATATTTATTTATTCTTCTTTGCCTCATCTTGGCAGGTGCTGCATTGATTTCTTATATTTCCTTGCTATGGTTTTAAAAAATGTTTCTTTTTCATAATCACTAACCAGAAGCCTATCTTTCATATTTGAGATCCTGTCTTCTCTACTGTCTTACTCTGCTGTGAATAATTTCAGTGGAAAGTGTTATTCTCCTGGATATCCATTTGATTCTGAATATACATTCTATTTCTTTCCTATACCGAGTCTTCATAGCTTCCACAGTTTTCTTCAGCTCCCCTGTTTTTTGTCTATATCTGCTCTGGAGTCACTAAGCATAGTTTTCATTGTGAACATTGTCTGTACTTTTATCTCAAAAATTATTTCTGATTTGATATTATTTCGAATCTCATTGAGTCCTTTGTTACCATTTCAGAGCAGCCTTGCACCCAGATGGTCCTACTTTACACTCCCTGAGTTTGCCTTTGGTGAACTGGAATTTTGGTTTTGCATCTTGTTTAAATTTCTTCTCATTTCATTTTCCTTTTTTTTTTTTAGTTTAATTCTTGGGATGATTGTAAATTGCCTATGGTGGGTTGCTTTATTGAACAGTCTTTAAAACTCTTAGGAAATGATTACTTTTCCAAGGTATCTTCCAGGCATAGTTGGTTTTGGGTTTTTGAGTGTGTTATAAGATATTGCCTCTTCAATTTATTGGTGATGATTAGTTACTGCCTGCTTGGCATGCCCCTGACACTGTTCTATAGTATTTTCTACGACCCTTAGTCACTCTCATTCTTAGAATAACAGGAAGAATAGCTGTTTAGAACCATTATGTCACTTGAAGGAAATATGGTCCAATTGTTATACGATTGGCTATAACAACAGCATCAAACAGAGACTAGACTCTTACAAGCTGATTTAACCATTAATTTGTCATCTTTAACCATATAAACTAGATTTGTAATTATATGACAAAATTTTAAAACAAACCAGAAAATGTATGCAGTTATGAGTTCTTAACATGTCAGTTTTACCCTGCATGATTCAAGTTTAAAAGGGATTATGAAGAAAATAGAGAAGTAGAAGGAGAATAAGAGATTAGAAGTAACTTTGGACAGAGGGATGTCACACTAATTGAGAAACTGGTTCAAAAGACTGGAGGAAATGAGAGAAGAAAGAGACAAAGTGAATAGAACAGAATGACCACAAAGAGGATAGAAATGATGTTCACATTCATATAAAACAATATAAAACAATGAAGGAGAAAACAAAATAAACAAAAGCAAATAAACAACCTCCCAACACAACAAAGAAATGAGAGAGAAAGAATAAAAAATATCCACATCCAGGTTTGTCTCTGCTGTCACAATACACAACGTTTGGAAACAGAGTCTAGATGCTTATTGATTTATCCCAGTAAGTGAGAAGCAGCTTTTGACAGAGTAATGAGTAATCACAGTGAGCCTGCATCTTATGGTCAAGACTAGATTCATCCAGCTTGCAACTGTCAGCACATCTTCATGGGAGCTGGGCCTGACTAGGAGCCATGTGAGGGAACCAGCAGCCATTCTTGACTCAGTTAGCCCCTCTCCAAAATCACTCCAGCCAATCACTCCCTCCTGTGTGGGATGACTGAGGCTGCTGAACTCACCACCAGTGAGTACAGTCCTTCACTTTCACTGTTACGTTCCACTGCTGTGTCTTTCTGTAGAACTCTCTGGTGTCACCAGCAGACACTGGGTGGCCCCAGGTTTGAATCTCTCCTCTCATGCAGTGAGTCCTATATCAGGGATAAGGTGCTACTGGCTACCTCTTTCTTCTTTAAGTTTCTCTCTTCATTCGCTCTGTAGGTTTCAATTCATGCTTCATATCTTTCCTGGGTCCTAGGGACTTACTTTCTTCATTCTCATCTTCCTCACACTGCTATATTACAGCATCTGCATGGCAACTCTCCGAGACTTTTTTTTTATTGCTTACCACTCTGCCATTCAGTGTTCTCCCTGGAAACTCTGTTACTGTTGAAATTTGACATACTAATCAAAATTACATACACATAACATTTTCATAGGAATAGAGAAGTCATGCTAAAATCCATATGGAACTGCAAAAGACCCAGAATAGACAGCTTTTAAGAATGCAAAACATAGCTGGGGGCATAACATTTCTTAATGATCTCAAAATATAGTACAAAGCTATTTTTAATGGTAGTATACCACTGACACAAAGACTTATAGTGTAGAATAAATCCCAGAAATAAATTCTTACATTTAACCTCATCTGTTTTTTAAAAGAAGTGTCAAGTGGACACAGTGGACAAGGGGCAGTCCCTTTAATAAATAATCTTGTACAAACAGGATATTAACCTAAGGAAGATTGAATTTGGACAGTATCTTACACTAAACACAACAATTAATCAAAACGATTTGAATATTTAGACAAAAGACCATAACGTTGAAAATCAAATAAAAAGCATTAAAAAATCTTGATACATACTTTGGCATTGAATTAAGTATAGGCCATAAAAGCTAAAATAAACACATATTGAATCAAACTAAAAAGCATGTGTATAGAAAAGAAACAATCAACAAAATAGAAATCAATCATAGAAAGGGGAAATCTTTTGCAAACTCTCTGCTTTTATGAGAGTAATTTACTAAACATATAAGGGATTTTTACAACTTGACAGATGAAAAAAACTAACCCAATTTACATATGGACAACGAGCTTAATCACTTTTATACCAAGATTTGCAAATGGCTAAGTGTTAAGTAAAAAGGCATTCAAAATCATAAGTTGTCAGGAATAGTTAAGTCAAAAATCACAGTGTAATATTGGTCCCACTTGTTAGGATGGGTCTGACCAAAAAAAGCAACATAAATCAATAAAAGATAACAAGTATTCTTGAGGATGTGGAGGAATTTTGGTCTTTTTAAACTGTTAATAGGAATGAAAAATGGTTCAGTAACTATGGAAAATCTGGTGAGGTGCTCAAAAAATATAAATGGGATGCAATCCAATAGGTATGGTTAACTCCACTTCTTGATCAAAAATTATTTAAATTAGGACCTCAAAGAGATATGGGCATTGCTATATTCATTGTTGAATTATTCACAGTTATCTTTTAAATATTGTTTCATTTTTATTTTTGAATATGTCGTATAACTTTGCTGACTCTTACTATTCTTTTCTTTTTTAAATTAATTTTATTGAGAAAAAAAATTGGAATGTGACAGCTTCAAAACAGTGGGGTAGGAGAGTTACAATTAATGCATTGATATTGTTGTCTTTGTAGTAGTCTTTCAGAGCACAATATGCAGACAGGATATCTTGTCCAAACACTATTAGTATAGATATTTCTTCTTATTGAATTAAGAAAAAGTAGCTATATATCTATCCTAACTATTTTGTATATACAGATACAAAATTGTCCTTCATTTATATCACCTTTATTTGTTCAGTTTTGTCAGAGATGGGTATTCCATTGCCATCCAAATATTGTAAGTGCATGAATTCAGCAAAATATTCCAATATAGTCCAGTACTCCACAATAGTAATGAGTTATCCACAGGACTGACAATGTCTGAATCTGATGACTTGAGTCTTCCACAGCTCAGCATATTAACATGGCTTCGCTTTTCATACTTCGTTTCTACACTTTTCTGCTGAATGGTTAAGACCAAGATAAAGCAAGACCTATATATCAGGAAATGTAACTTTTGAATTTGATATGGTCAGG
Organism: Octodon degus; assembly: GCF_000260255.1. Lineage (NCBI taxonomy): Eukaryota > Metazoa > Chordata > Mammalia > Rodentia > Octodontidae > Octodon > Octodon degus. Next base: position 8,925,514 of record NW_004524678.1, on the reverse strand, counting down.
CAAGTCCCCTCAGGACTAATCCCAAAACCCTGTACCACAATTTGTAGATCCTTTGTCAGTGTCAGCCATGTGGATGAGTCATGGCCATTGCTTGACTAATTTGCTCTCTGAGAAAGCCTGAGAGAATATTTTATCTCCATGTGACTCTCTTTAGGCACACACTACATCATCAGTTACATACCTCTATGGCCCCATAATCTCCTTGATCAGAAAATTTGGGGCACAACTAAGTTACATGATGTTACTGTACAGGTTCTCCTATGTCCTGAATCCTCACTGATCTTGAAAGACTAGGGCCAAAATTTTGGCTGTCCCTGCAGCTCTTCTTTTTCTCTAATTGTTGGTCTGAAAACTTAGGTTGTTAACCCTCCAGAAGGGAAGCTTATTATTGCCCTACAACATAGGCAGGTGGGTTTAACCTCACTATCTGTCTGAATATCAAACATCTTAGGCATAGGATGGAATATCTTTAACAAAAATTACTCAAGATACAGTCTGGTCATGATTGGTACGTCATGACAAGCAGTACATATTTAGAAGACCAGACTGACAGGCATTCCAAGTCTGATCCCACTATTACACATTGATATCTTTGGTGCAGTCGCTCAGTTCATATATAGTCAGGGTGAGAATCCCACCCAATAACTGCTAGACTCAACAACATGTTGATAGTTCTCAGGATCATTGCCTTACCCATCTTGTACGTATAAATGTATGGCTTTGCCCCTGTCATGTTTCCTAGCTTTTTTCCTTGCCCTCTTTTATTTGTCTGATTCTCAAGTTCTCGCTTTCCTTTTAATTGTGTTATACCTTTCTATTTGTATTTCTTCTTTTGAGTTCTTATATTAGGGAGACTATATGATACTTACACATGTGGGTCTGGTTTATTTCACTTAAGAGTATATCTTCAAGTGGCATCCACTTAAATATGAAGGCTTTGAGTTTATCATTATTTACAGCTGAGTTATACTTCATTGTGTAAAAATATCACATCTTTTTCATCCATTCTTCAGGTGATGGGTATCTTAGTTGTTTCCAAGATTTGGCTACCATAAATTGTGCTGTTATAAACATAGGTAAACATATATCACTATGATATGACATTTTCAGTTCCTCCAGGAAAATTCCCAGTAGGGGGATAGCTGACTTGAGTGGGATTTTGAGTCCTAGTTTCTTAAGGAGTCTCCACACTGATTTCCATAACGATTGAACCAGTCTACATTCCTACCAGCAGTGGAGAAGGGTTTCCTTTTCCCCACAGCCTCTCCAACATTTGTTGTTAGTTGATTTGTTTATGATAGCCATTCTTTCTGGGGTGAGATGGTATCGCAGTGTTGTTTTAATTTGCATTTCACAGATGGCTAGTGATGTGGAGAATTTTTTCTTATATTTATTAGCTTCCTTAATTTCATCCTCTGAGCAATGTGTGTTCATCTCAGATGCCCATTTCTGGATTGGGTCTCTAAATTTTGGGGCGCTAATGTTTTTTGTTCTTTATTCTAGGGAGCAGACCTTTGTCGAGTGCTTATTTGTCAAGATTTTTTCCATATTTTTGGTTGTCTTTTGACTTTGTTGGTAATTTGTTTTGACATGCAAAAACTCAATAAGAAGAGGTTAGAGTTAATTCTTTTTTTTAAAAAAAAAACCATAAGTTTGTTTTATTTAAAAGCCTACATCCCCCCCTCTTTATACATGCAGTTTGGAGAAAGAAACCTACTACATATAGAAAAGGATGCTGGAATCTGTTCTTACATCAGTTGCAAGATGAGTCCCTCCCCTTGTAAACTTGTCTGTGTAGGACAAACTCAGCACATGCTTCCATCTGAGTATGGTTGAGTCATTGTACTAGAGAATCACTATATATTGTCTTGTTTCTGCACATACACAACTCCCCTCCTCACTGATATCCCTTCCTAGAGACACATTTGCCATAACCGATGAACTCATGACACATCCCTATTATCCTTGATGTTGTACACCCTGTAGATCTAGACTAAGGGGCCGTCACATGTGTCCACCATTACCTTACGATAGACTATTTTCAATGTTCTCACAATCCTTGCTTGGCCTAAACTCTCTCCCACTTCCTTTCTCACCCTCAACGGCCATTGATTTCTCACTATCTCCATAGTTTTGTCTTTCTGTGAATGAAAAATAACTGGAATCATACAGTATTAGCAGCTTACATTGACCCTTCAATTTAGAGATGGGGATTTAAGTTTCATCCATGTCTCTTCATAACTTGATAGTTCATTTCTTCTTTTTTAAAATATATTTATTTTTTCCATAATTTTATTAAGAAATAAATAATGTGAAAGTACGATATGAAAACACTTCAAGAATTTCAAGTCAAAGTTTGTGCTTGGAAATGTTATCTTAAGAAAAGATAGATAACATATGTTCAAATAATAGTTATACAACACTGTCTTCATTTGAATGTGCTGAAAAATAACTTTCATTTTTTATCTCAGTTCCAAATTGTTTTGAAAATAAAATACCTTACCCTGAGACAGTCTATTTCATTGAATAGTATCAGGCTTTCTTGTACATGATTTAATTATATACAAGAAAGCAATAAAGTTGTACATCTGGAGAAGAAAGTCAGGATTTTTAGAAAGAGCATTTTTGTTGAAATACTGATGAGGTCTAGCCTTGAATAAGAAATTGCTTGAGAATGTTCCTTCAGGTAAAATATTACCTCATGTTTATATTTAACTTCAAAACTACACTATGGAAGTATCCAAATGATACTTTCAACCCTGGGTTGGGTGGGTTTGAGGAGTCCGCTTTGCTCTGAAGTTTCTACTCTTTTTTCTTAGTTCCTCAATTCAGGGTTCACCCAACTTCTGGTACAGTGAATTGTCTGTCATTCCAGAAGCTAGTCTACATCATCCAGAACCATGCTACTGCTCCTGAAGGTGGCTTTGGCCTTTGACCATATCTGTCCTCTCATTACTCTTTTATTAGAACACATATTTAAGGTTTTCTCCTCAACAAGATTGTGTTTGTAGAAATTGCCTAGCTCCTACGTTTTCTCGGTATCAGGCCACTCAGCTTAGATACTGATGAGTAGTTAAAAGTTCTAAAAGAGAACATTGCTGAAATAGTGTTTTTAATTTAACTATGGATTTTAGCTTCCATCACCTACCAAGTTATCCTGGAGTGTAAAGCCATCCTTTTTGCCTCTATTTGCCTGATACAACTTAATCAAATTGCTGATAAAACTGATCACTTTAGGTTTCTAATGACTTGATACTTCCAATTTTATTATTGTTAAATTTGTTGGTACAATTTATATATTGTATCGCTTTATGCATAGGAAACTTGCAACTATGCATGATCTAGGTTGGTTTCTCTGTTTTCCCCTAAAACCACTCTTCTTCTTGAAAAGTTTTGTTTCCATTTTATCCCCCCATTCCCTTTCCCTCTTGAACAATTTTGTCATATTTCACAATAGCTATTAGACATTTTGGATCTCAGTTATGCTTTCAATTCCTCACTGCAGAAAGATGATGCAGTATTTACACATGTGTCTCTGATTTATTTCACTTGAGAGTGTGGTCTCAAGTTATCCAACCATTCCTCAGACAACTAGGACTATAGGTCCCATTTATTTCAAATCATTTTCAGACAGGATTTCACCCATTCATCCCAGTTCAGGGAGTAGGAAGGGGTGGGGGAGGAAACTTCTGTTTTGTTGCTCTTAAAGCTTTCTCTTTCTTTCTTACTTGGATTTTTCCTGTTTCTCCTTTGTCTTAATTGCTGCAGTAACCCTTGCCTTGGTGGGGACATTGTCTGCTAGCTATCTTGTTCCTGATCTATGCAGTATTGTTGTTCTCTCTGTAGTCTGAAGCTCAGGTTGTGTTATCTCCCAGTATTTGTCTTCCTTTCCCATGTCTCCTTGCACAAGTATTTTAAATACTGCCTTCCAAATTGGCCCTCATTATTTGATTTTTTCGCACAACCATAACTAAACACATATTTCTACTTCATTGAGCCTTACATATGCAGATGTAGTCATTCTTTAAAAACTTCTTAGGTTTAATTTTCTCATAATGATATTATATATCCTTAAAGTCTTATGTAAAGTATGCTATTAATAAAATGAATAGGTAAGTTACAGATTGGGAGAATATATTTATAAACCTGTATCTGTCAAAGGACTTATATGGAAAATATATAATGAATGCTTATGCCTTAATATATTCATGACGTTATAACAAACGTACCATAAACTAAGTAGCTTATAAAACATAAATTTATTTCTTGCAGTTCTGGGAAATCCAGGATGGGGACATTAGCAGATGCAGTGTCCAAGGGAGCCATCATTCTGGTTCACATGCAACGACTTCCAACTGTTTCTTTATGTGGGAGGAATCTTTCCTGGGCTTCTTTCATAACGGATCTAATCCCATTAATGAAGGAAATTGCCCTCCTGACTTGCTTTTATGGTCCTGGAACATAGAAAGCCCTAACTCTTAGTGCCACTACTGTGGGCAAGGGGTGAAGGAGTGGGTGTAAGGACTTCAATATACACATTTTGGGAAAAGACATGTTTTCATGCCATGGAACCTTGAAAATCAACAACAATATAGACAATTCTTTAAAAAGACAAAGTATTTATGTAGAAGAAAAATATTAAATTCTTGATAATAGGCAAAAAGCACTTACTAAAGAAGTGAAAATAGAAGACAGTTAAAAGATTCTTATAGAATCATTTGTTGACTAAAATTGAAAATGACAATACAATATAAGCAATTAGCATATCTGTGAAACAAACAGAACTCATATATTTGCTTGTGGGAGTGTGAAATAGTAAAATAACTATTTTGGAAAAGCATTTGAGCATCTCTTATAAAATTAATCATGCAAATACCTTATGACCCAATTATCCTAAACCTTTGTATTTATTAAATAACAATGAAACATATGTCAGAAAAATTGTACATGAATATTCTTAACAGCTTTACTTATAACAATTCAATATTGAAAATCCATCAACCAGGAATTAAATTGTGGTACATGGACTTAATGGAACATATAGGAAAATAAAAAGAACCACTGGTACGTGACAAAATGGTGCACTTTTAAATTGCATTAGATGAAGATACAAATTTGTATTTAGGTACAAATTCAAGAACAGTTAAACTATGGTACTATAAATTAGATTGTTTTCCTTCAGTTAAATTTGGGCATTGGCATGACAGCAGTTTCTATGTTGATAGAAACATTCCCTCTCATGATTAAGAGTATTGTTTCTATGTGTAAACATTTTTAGCAACTAACACACCTGTATCATTAATATCTGCACATTTAAAATATTTAAATTAAACCTACATTTAAAAAAATAAACAAACATTATTTGACATAAGAACAAATCCCCTCACAGTTGTGGCCATTGGATTGGTCAGGCTTTTCAGAGAACCCATGGGATATACACAGATATGTAGAAAGAGATTTATAATGAAAGCTTGGATCACACGATTGTGGAGGCTAAGGAGCCACATAAACTGCAGGCTGGAGGCCCAGGAGGCTAATGATGTAGTTTTAGTTTAAGACAAAGGCTGAAGAATCACGTGTGCCCACAGTACAAGTGTCAATCTCATTGTCAGGGCCCAGTAAGTCAGAGATCTCATAAGTCTGAGGACAGAGGATGGATACTCCGGCAGCGACAGCAAACTTATCATTAT
>NW_004524678.1:8913411-8919494 GCF_000260255.1 Octodon degus | reverse complement strand
GTGGATCTTCTTAACATTCAATTAATTAAAGGCACTGTCTTCTCAAAACAACTGGCAAACATAGCCAGAAATAATGTTTTACCAGCTGAGTATTTCCCTGCTCTTTCAACTTGCATGAAACCACAACTTAAATAAATTTAAGGTTGTTAGAAGGTCTACTATGGGGAATTTTTTTTGTCAAATACGACATGTAATATATGTGTAGGGTCTCTGTTTGCCAAACCCCGCTGCAATATTCTGTGATGAACACTAGATCGGTAAGGTGAAAAAATATTAGGACAGATGAAATGAGTGTGTTCTACTGAAACCCTCAACTCTTGTAAGATCCCCTTTGTATGTTTTTCTTGGAATAAATCTGTGTGTGACATCTGTCTGTCTGTCTTGCTGTCCCTCTCCACAAGTCTAGATTGTAAAGCTATCTTTGGCCTCTCGGTATATTTTCTTATTTACTACAAATGTTTGACCTCCGAATTTCTTTGAATTGATCCTTCCTTATTTTTATTTAATTAGCTAAATAAAATTATCATATGGTTGCTACTTATATGAGCATCATGTTTTTAACATTTGAAGTTTATAATCTGAGAGCAGGAAGAGGGCATAGCGTCACCTCAGAGGAAATGGAATGTCTCTGATCTTCTTATTCAGGGGTCACAATAAAAAATACGTCTTCACATTCTGAAAACAAAAACATTAAGCAAAAATAGCACCAACAGGGAAATGAAAGTATTCTATGTCTAATTTAGAAAAACTAGGAAGTAGGAGTTTGAAAGGGCTACACATTGGAGAAAAATTATTACTCTTGTTCTTTTTTTTTTTTGTATTTTAGGGAAGGGTCTACAGGGTGTTCAGGGTCTCACTAGTATATTGGACTCATAGTGATCTGCCTGTTTATAGCCTTCCAAGATCTGGGATTACAGGTATGTGCCACCACGCCCAGTCTCAATTGTCATTTCAGCACACCCTGGGGGCGGGGCTGGCACAGCAGGCCTGCGGATCAAACCCCTGGCCCTTGCACCTGCTTACAGGCACTTTAATCTGCTGAGCTATTTGGCTGGCCCAAAACTAGAATTCTTGATGGTTACATTTCTAGCAAAATATGCCTCCAGGAAAGCTCTTTTGCATACAACAAACTGATACGATTTTGACGTAATTTTTAGTTATCCAAACCAATTAATTCTTTGTATACCTTTACACAATTTCAGGGATTTTTTTTTTTTTGTTAATTTCGAATAAAAATCATTATCATGCTTATGAAGCTGTGTTCACTCTTTAAAACACCTCTTGGTGAAGCACATGCTGTGCAGTACTTATGTCTAAGTGAATCACCATTACCTTACTTAATAATGGCCTCAAAGCACAAGAGGAGTGTGTGGGAAATTTAGCTATGTTAAATAGAAGTGGAAAGGACTTTGTTTATGGGAAAGATGAAAGTTCTTAATAAAAAAAAAAAAAGACAACGAATCGAATGCTGAGGTTGCTAAGGTGTAAGAATGAGCCTTCTGCCTATGAAATTGTGAGGAAGGAAAGTCCAAAGTGTGGTGGTCTTGCGGTCATATCTCACACTGCAGATGTTACGTCCACACTGTGTGATATATGCTTAGTCAAGATGAAAAAAACATTAGACTGGGGGATAGAAGACATGAAGGAAAACATGTTCTGGATGATGGTATCATGTTGTTTCAGGAAGCACAGAGCCTATACTAAGATTTCAGAGATCCCTGGAAATGTATAATACTCAGCCATCTATTGCAACTGAGGAAGGGACAGTTACTCCAGCTCAGGAATAGATGTGGGCTAAAAAATACTTAGTAATAGACAGGCTGAATCTTATATTAAAGAAGCTGGTGCTATACTCCTAGCAGAGTGGAAGTTAAGGAGAAAGAATGAAATCTAAAGCAAGTTTTTGATGGCTCTAAAACCAAACTCTTCTAGAAGAAGATGGCCAATAGAATCTACATTTGTGTAAGTGCAAAGGAGTCACCAAAGTATAAAACAGGGAAGGATAGCTGGAGAAATAACTCAGCCGCCTAAGCGCCTACCTGGCAAGTGCGAACAAAGGTCCTAGTTCGATCCCCTGGTACCACATGCTGCACAGGCCGGGACGCAGAAATCAAGTATGATGGTGCAAGCCTGTGATCTCAGCGCTGGGGAGGCTGGGGCAGGAGGATCAGTAGGAGTACAAGCTGCACAGCGAAATCCTCTAGGAAATTAAAAACAAGTAAACAAAAAACCTCCAGAACAGGTGGGATGGTTGATACATTGTGTCAGTTTGAGGGCCTGGCAGCTTGGATGGATTCGCGCAGTCACTCCACGCCCTACAGTGACTTGGCACTTAGAAGAATATATATATATATATATATATATATATATATATATATGGAATTGAGGAAGGATTTTGTGCTGCTACTTCCTCAGAGAAGCTCGGATCTCCAGCGCCACCACTTCCTCCGAGGATCCCGGATCTCTGCAGCAGTCGCCCCCAGGTCTTCGCAGTCAGCGCACAGGAAGGGAGCGAGGCTTCCGAGACGCCGCAGCCGCTGCTCCTTCCTCTGCTCTTCGCTGCTTTCCACCGCCATGGACTGCTGCCTCCTGCCTCGTGCTGCTCTGTCCTGGAGCCAGCCGAGTGTGGACTGAAACCTCCACCACTGACTGAATAAACCTTCACTTCCTTAATTTTGGGTGTCGGGTATTTTCTCCCAGCAGCGAGTAAAAGGTAACAGAGACAACAGGGAAGGACAGATTAATTCTGTTAGTATGTGGCAACATGGCAGGTTATGTGATAAATCCACGTGTAGTGCGCAAAGCGATGAACCCACATGCTCTTAAAAGCAGACAAGACAGAAATCATAGGACAGAGACCTCATTCTATAACCTTTATTACAGCGTATAATTGTTATCTTTCATTAGCCATCCTTCTGAATTTCTTAATGTGTCTAATGTATATTATAGATTTATACGTATAGAAAATAATATGAATATGGGTCAGTGTTATCCAAGGATTCAGGCAACCACTAGGGGTTTAGTGATGTATCCCACACAGAGCAGGGAGTAGTATCCTACTCTGAATATTCTGAGTAAACTATGGCATCCTGCAAAGAAAAGTGATGTGATGTAAGAAATGAAAATCAAAATACAAGTTTGTTTAAATAATAGATAAACAATTCCACTTGATACCAAAGTACTTGAGGATTTTGAGTATATAAATATGATAGAAAAACTGAAGGAACTTTAACTGAGAAAGATTCTAAGACTCAAAATTTGGTTTATTGTCCAGTTAGAGGAAAATTGTTGTTGTTTTTCTGGCATGATAATGATTATGAATCTTTGGGGAAATTTTAGTTTTCATTTTCTATGTCAGGGATTAAAAGAAAGATTTAAACCATAGGAAGGTAAAGGGAATAGAAGAAAAGAGAACTAAAAAGTAAGAGCATGATTTGACATGTAGAAAAATCATTCCTAATCTTGATTTTCATGTGTTACTATTTCAGTTATACAGGAGGGAGCTTATGACATTAGGTAGCATGGCTGCTATCCACCGACTCAGTAAGATCATCTTGCTGATATTAAAATGCAAAGAGAATGTAACATACACAGATTTCAAGAAGATTTAGTTCTCATGGTATAAAGAAATTAAATGTTTTTTCCCTATATTGCAATGGATTAGGCTATTAAACCCTGACACTATTGCCTTACTATTTTGAATGTTTACTTCTTATTAGTGTGAAAATATAGTAAAATTTTAAACCTATAAGACTTTATATTTCCAGTTTCCCAATAAAGTTGCCATTTTTCTTTTCTAAATGTTATTTTCCTAATACTTTTACATAAAAATCCGATAAAAATGTATTTTGCAGTATACTGAAATTAGCAAGAGAATTTACATAAAGAGCCTAAAGCAATCAAAATGCAGAACCTAAATAAAAATTATAATTTCATTTTTAACATCACAAAAATATGAACTTGTTAAAATGAGAAACTGCCTTGCTATTTAATTTAGTCCAACAAAAGAATATTTCAGGGGAAATGTCACAGTTTAAAAGACTCATAAACTAGTAACTTTATACTTGTAGAAAGAAATGTAGAATACATTAAGCCATATCTGAAATAAAATGTGTATATTATAGGATAGAAGATACAACTCTTTGCTATACCAGTAATTGGTGCAGATCATCAGCATGATGATTTTCTGAATACTAATGGTAGTGAAAATATCAGAAATCAGTAGACTGGACCAGGCTTCAAATGGTTACTTTTAAATAGACTTTAGTGGTATTAAAATTCTGCTTTTTGAATATAGATATATTAGTGTTGCTTAGAAAACAGGGACAAATTTTTTTTACAAAGTTAGTAAACACTACCTTATGTTCTATGAATCCAGTTTCTGAGTCCAAGGAAATCAAACTCAAGATCTCAAAGAGATCTTGTGTGTCCTTCCATGCTCATTGTAGCTTCACCCACAATAGCCAAGCCATAGAATAAAATTAAAAATATTTGGATAGACGAATCACCAAAGCTACGGCATGTATACACAAGGGAATATGATTTAACCATTAAAAAGAAGAAACTATTGACAATTGTTAAATTGAAATAAATTGGTTTGATGCCACTTGCATATCTGAGTGATGAAATTAGACCTAAAATACCTTCTGAAAATATTTAATTGCGTTATAACTTAATGTGTACACAACCTGTAACTTAGCATTAGAATATTTCCTTGTAATAAAGCAACTGAATCTCAGCCAATCACAAAAGCCAGGGTTCAGCCAATCACAGGCATCAACTTGAGAGATTTAGTCCATGTAAGGCAAATACCAACTTCAGTCAATGAGATATTTCCTACACTTTACTTCTTTCTGTAATTTTCTCTGGTTATAAATAATGCCTTATATATATGAGATGAGGTAAATCATTCTGAATGCTATCTGATCTAGAACGTCATCCATTTCTGAAACTTTCTATTTTTTAAAGCAAATTGTATAAAATTAAACTGATATCAGTTTTTCTTTTAATGAGGTTATTCACACTGTCATTTCCAAAACATGGATCAATCTGGTGGACATGAAGACAACTGAAATAAGCCAATTGTAGAAAGACCAATACAACACGATAGCATTTATATGAGTAATCAAATCTGGTCATACTGACAGAAGTAGAGAGTAGAGTGGTGGTTGCCAGGGCCTGGAAGTAGGGGGAAATGGAGAGATATTAGTCAAAGGGAACCAAGTTAGATATGCAAGACAGAAAGGTCCTAGATCCTACTGTATAGCACGGTGCTCTAATTAAGAATATTGTACTACATACTAAAAATTTGTTAAGAGCATGGATCTTATCGTAAATGTTTTTACCACAGCAAAAAACTAATGATGCTATAAACCAAAAGCAACAATAATATATCATTGTAGATATAACAATCATAGCATTGGAATATGTGCTAATGCCACAGGTGGAGCTGTGAAGCCAAAGCATGATGCTGTATGTTTCTGTAAGCGTATATGAAATCATATAATAGTTTATCAAGGGAGATGGTGATAAGATCGGTATGTGTTTTGTGTATGTCATAGCAGTATTTTTAGCCTTAATGCAACCACTACGTGCAGTGGAAGACATGTGTAACGTAGGGTGTTTCACAGTGTCATCCCCCTAGATGTGTGTGGTGAAAAACAAGAGCGCCTCTGAGGCATTGTCTTCTGACCTCTGAGAACAGCGTTAGAAATAGTAAAGGTACCCTAGGAGTACGATCATAAGGTGACAGGGTCAGTAACATTAAGTATTTACAGAAATAACTGATCAAAAAAGACCAGAAAGGATCAAACAGAGATTGAGAAATAAAATAGGGGCTGGGGAGATAGCTCAGTAGAATAAGTGCTTGCCTGGCAAGTACAAGGGCCTGAGTTCAATCCCCAGTTCTGCCAAAAAAAAAAAAAAGAAATAAAATAGATTTAAACTGCACCATCATGTTATGTACATTAAATACAAAAGGTATAAAAATTCCAGTTAAAATGTTGAGAATTTAAGTTAAATAATAAAATAGACATAGACTAAAGTAGAATATAGCCAAAAGGTCATTCAAAAATATAAAGATA
>NW_004524678.1:8902446-8912474 GCF_000260255.1 Octodon degus | reverse complement strand
ATTATTATTCAGCTATGAAAAATAAATTTGAGGCTTATGTAGATGAATGGATGCAGCTAGAGACTATATTGCTAAGTGAAATAAATCAGATCCACATGTGCAAACATCATATTATCTCCCTAGTCTGAAAAGCAGAAAGAGTAAAGAAAATCTAGAAAGTACAATAGATACTGTGAAAGAGAAAGAAATTGTTCAGTGGGAATGAAAAACTGGGATGAAGAAAAGGAGAAAAGAAAGAAGGGGACAAGATATTTATGTATTTATGCAGAATAGTTTGGATAATCTTATTGTCCATTTCTGCTGGTCTTTTGAAAGGTAAAGTTAATGCTTAATTTTTTTTCTTTTTACTCTGATATTTTTTCTCTTTTGAATTTCTTATAACTTCTTTGTTATTGTTTGTTTTGTTTTGTTTTTTCTTTAAATGAATTTCACATGCTTATATCTGGTAATCTGAACAAGTAATTTGAAGATAGCCTCATGTAATCCAGCAACCATCATTGAATTCCTATTTGTTTAGTGAAATCCACTATCATTTCTACCGCTGTTTGTTTTTTAATCTCTATTTTGTACTCCTTAAAAATAAAAAATAAAAGATGTGCAAGTATTTTCCTCTTTTTTTGCTAGTTTATGTCTGAGGTACATAATGAACATATTCAAGATGGGATATTGTGGGATATTGCTGCATATGCATTTTGATCTTTTCTCTTCTCCCCATCAACCTCCCCCTGTTTTTTTTTTGGGGGGGAGGTAGGGGGGCGGGAACCAGGGATTGAACCCAGGCCAGGGAAGATCTTACTCCACTGAGCCATCTCCCTGGCCCCATCAACCCCTTTTTTATTGGTCCCTAAAAATATTTTGAGGCTTGGATACTGGCCCTTGGGCACCTGTTATGTGAGTCACTCAAGCACAGGGCAGGATTGGAAGAGGCAGGGAAGCGTGACAGGAGAAAGCTCCCTCTTAGATGAACCAAATGTTCAGAGATTCTTTTTCACATTCCAAACTTTTTACACATTAGATAAAATATATGGGGAATTTTAAGATTGTTCTGTTTAGATTGAGTTCACTTAATTTTTCTAAACATTTTGTGTATGTATATTTTACATAAAATATGTTTTCATATATTTAGTTCACATATTTTTATGTATTCATATAAGAAATATTTACGTATAATTCATCTGAAATATATATGTTATCTGCAATATAGCTAGAATCTATATATATACACATATGTAAAAATTTACTAATTTCTCATTCTGAATGTGGTGAACTAGTGACAAAAGTCTGTGACTCAAGCACATGGCTGACAATGACAAAGGAACTACGAAGTGCAGTACAGGGTTTCGGGATAAGTCCTGAGGGACTTGACTGACCGTGTCGGATAAAAAAGTTACATTTCCTGATATATAGGTCTTGCTTTGTCTTGGTCTTAATCATCCAGCTGAAAAGTGTAGAAGCGAGGTATGAAAAGTGAAGTCATGTTAATATGCTGAGCTGTGGAAGGCTCAAGTCATCAGATTCGGACATTGCCAGTCCCGTGGATAACCCACTACTATTGTGGAGTACTGGACTATATTAGAATATTTTGCTGAATTCATGTACCTACAATATTTGGGTGGCAATGGAATACCCATCTCTGACAAAACCAAACAAATAAAGGTGATATAAATGAAGGACAATTTTGTATCTGTATATACAAAATCGTTAGATATATAGCTACTTTCTCTTAATTCAATAAGAAGAAAGATCTGTACTAATAGTGTTTGGACAGGATACTGTGTCTGCATTTTGTGCTATGAATGACTACTACAAAGACAACAATATGCAATGTATTAATTGTTGTAACTCTCCTACCAACCTGTTTTGAAGCTGTCACAATGCAATGTTTTTCTCAATAAAATTAATAAAAAAAAAAACAACCGTGGTGCCAAAAGGGAAGAAAAGTTTTATTTACCATTATTTCAAATATAATTCATTTCTTTTTTGAGTAAGAAATTATTATTATTATTAATATTTTAATGTATTTAGTACAGGGTTTACAGGGTCTCACTACACAGATCAGACTTACAGTGATCCTTCTGTTTTCAGCCTCCTAAGCACTGAGATTGCAGGTGCATGCCACCAGGCCCAGTCTCAATTGCTGTTTCAGTGCACCCTGGGGGCAGGGCTGGCATGGAAAAGCTGAATATTATTAAATGTCACACATAAATCAAATAGATGGTTTGAAGGAGCTATAAGAATTTTAAATGTCTCAAATACTGTCTGAAAATATTTCTAATACACGTTAGAGTGCACAGCTACTAAATATAAATATATCTAGTAAGAATTTTTAAAATGTACATACATACATTTCATAAAACATACATTACAACTAGATAGAATCAAGTGCGATGGCACACAACTAATATTAGCACTCAGGAGGATGAGGCAGGAGGATCAGAGTGACTTAGAGGTCAGTCAGGGCTACTTAGCAAGTTTAAGGACAGCCTGAACTGCATAATGAGCCTCTGTCTCATGAAACAAAATGAAACAAAAGAGAATAACAACCAAAACAAAACAAAACAAATCCCTAGCATAAGACAAATTAAACAAAGCTCATTTAAGAACTTTGAGGCTAGCTAGTGAGAATTCCTCATGCTTCCTCAAGGTGCTGATGTCTGTACCAGTGGGATATACTTCCTTCCACTTCTAGATAAAGATGTCACCCCAGGGTCTGTATGTTTTCCCAAATCCGCTAGGCCTCAGCAGATCAATTTTTGTCATTACTTTCTTTTTTAAAATGTATTTGGTTGTTGCAGGGTCTCACTATGCAGCTCGGACTCATGGTGATCCTCCTGCTTTTAGCCTCCCCAGCACTGGGATTACAGGTGTGCTGTACTATGCTCAGACTCTGGCTGACTCAGTACACCCTGGGGGCGGGGCTGGCGTGGCCTGTGGCACCAGAGATTGAATCGAAGTCCCAGAGCTTGCCTAAGCGTGTATAAGCAGGCTCTTTAGTCCACTGAGCTATCTCTCCATTCCCTCATCTTTACTTTCTTTTTGGCATTTCTACCATCCTGACCACTTTCTTCTAGATCTAAACATGTTCAAGAGTTTCCTATTAAACATAATACAAAAATAAAACAAAGTTCTATATACTCTTTGTAGGCTTTCTTTCTTTTGACACAAGATTTAAAAGTAAAATAATTAGAGAAATGTTATCACTTTTTACTCATTCAATGGTCAGTGTACTCAGGTTTTTAGCAGAGTTTCCAGCCAAGTTACTGATGCTCAAAGAATTATTTTATCTGTAAATGTCTGTATATCACCTTATTGGACCTTCCTGAAACATCTGAGATTATTGTTGTTTCTTCATTAAATTACCTTCCTAACTTGCTAAGCAAAAACCCATATTAAAGCAGCTCATCTAGACATAAAAGGGTATCTTTTTTTCAATAAACTAAGCCAACATGTTTATGTATAAATCGATTTTTCCTTTTTACTTCCTACTATAAATATTTAATCAGAGCTAAAACTTTGGGCACAATGATAGACATTTTCCTCCTTAGTCACTTCTGAAAGTTCTAGTTTTGTGTTGCCTTTAATTTCTATCTTCTGTGGGTTTTGAAGCTTTAAGCTCTTTCACCTGGATCATTTGAACCTTACCCAATCTAACCTTCCCAGGATGACAAGAGATGGCCACAGAGACAGATGTTTGTATTTTCCTGTTTACAATGTTTCAATGTCCAGGGATGGTATGTAACAGGTGGCGAAACATGTCTATGAGCAGTCTTTTATAATCAGCATCCTTCTTACTACCTAATCTTGCATCTATCAAATGATACTTCCTGCTTGTCTCTCAGAACTCCTTTAATCCAGAATTGCTTAATGCCGAATAATACAATCTCTGCCTGTGCCATAGAGATTTGCCACACTTGCCAAGACCACTTCAGGTCTCAATTTCACTAAAGGTGCTTGGTATGTTGATGTGATTATATTACAGTTATCATCTGATCAATGCCTCTTTTGCTTGTGGGTCTTAGTTTCATTTGAAATTTTCCTGTTTTTATATCGAGTAGGCTACCATTGTCTTTCTTTTGCCACTGTTACCTGTGTAGCTCATTAACATGTCTAGTATATCACTTGCAACATTTTGTTAAGCCTATTGTGTTTATGTTTATGTTTATACATTTTCAAAGTCATGTCTCCTTACTTATATTTTTATCCTCCATGTCTGGCATTGCTGTTGCTGCTGAAGGCGTGATTGATATTTCTGATGCTGTACAGGGAAAAGCAAACTATTTTTCTTTGCATTCTCATTTAATAATCCTAGTTCAATTCTGTTCACAAAATAATGGATATTTTCTTTTCCTTGCACCAGGAAATTATCCAACTTTTTGTAAACAATACCTGGGTCACATAAATTGTAACACAATTCTGATGCTGAGGTAGCATCGGTCTGACAGGCTTAGGCGCTGCCACATGACTCCTTCACTGGAGATGCCAATCTCAAGTCCAAGTTGATATTTTTGCTTCTTAATAAATCAACCACCTTCATTTAGGTTGTTTATTAGAGGAGTTTATAGGAATTGAGAGACATTTAAGTTTATTATGACAAATACCTATGAAGATGCAGAACATGGGCACAGAGCAAGTATATGGGAAGAGAGCCTTCATGCCTTTGCAGCTGTACCACCATGGCAGGACCTCTGCATGGTCAGCACACCGGAGGCCTTCCAAGCATGTCAGGTTTCTATGGTGGATTAATTATGCATGGCAACATGCCATTGTGTATGCTATCTGCTAAGTAACTGGCCAGTGGTGAGCAACTGAATCTTCAGTGCTTCTTCCCTCAAGGACAGGATAGAGAGCCACGCTTCAATCCTCTGATCGCACAGTTGATTCCTGGCAACCAGCCCTTATCTGAAGCTATCCAGGACCCCAAGCAATCTGATCATCACATTAACATAAAAATGACCCTTAAGGGGAGATTGCTCAACGGTATAAACACCTGCCTGTAGAGCTCAAAGTCCTGAGTTTGATCCCCAATACAAAAATAAATAAATAAATAAATAAATAAATAAATAAATAAATAAATAAAAATCCCTCATTTCTTTGGGGATGCCAAGGATTTTAGGAGCGATAGTACAGGAATAGGGGAAGGGAGGACCAGACATGTATTTATTATTATGTCACAGATGTACACATGGCCAATAGTATAATCAAAGAACCAAAAATATACTACAATTTAAAATACATTCTCTTGTTTTCAGTCTTTCATAATTGATAGTATTTTAAAAAATGTCCTATGTTCAAAAGAAATCAAGATTAGAAATTTGCCTAAAAAGATGAAGCCTCTACTGAAGAAGCGGCTCATTGAAATAAAAGCAATGGCTATGTAAGGTATGTACAAGGATGAATATAAGAAATATATAGTCAGTAAGTTGGATAGGAAGGATCATATAAGAGGATTGGAAACCAGAAGGGAGTGAGAGAGTATGAAGGCACATGTCCTGTGGAATGGTACGGATCCAGTACTGTTGCTGCTATTATACTGTAAAGTTGAGGACATGAAGTAAATATTGACTGTGTCGTCATAACCATAACATAAAGTGTGGACCACTTGCTGAATACATTTCTCTGCTATGCTGAAACAGATGGGATCAGTTCTGCCTCGTATCTGAGCCAGTGTTGTGGCATGTAGATCAAATGCAGAACTCCACACTTTCAACACAGCATAAGAAAATGTGCCCTGTCACTTTTTTGACAACTCTTCCTAAATCACATATAACTTGAAATGCTATGTGCCAAGTAAGGAAAAGTTTCTTTCGCCAACATGTGTGTACTATAAAATGGCAAAGGTCAAGGATAATCTTTAAAAAATGATTTGAGAATAATTTTGAAGATGTTATTACATTTGTTTAGGTTAAGCATATATTTTTAATTTTTTTTTTCAGAACTGGGGATTGAACTCAGGCCCTCGTTCTTGCCAGGCAAGCACTTATTCTACTGACCTATGTCTCCAGCCCCTTATTTTTTTAAATTTATAGACTCAGGTTAAATTGTGAAGGGTAAAATTTAAATTTGGGAGAAATTCGGCCTTAGAACTTTTTTCAAAATACAATTTTATTATATTTTGTTCTATATAAATTAAGCTAGTTGCCTATAATATATTTCTAGTAATTATCAGAACTTCCCTAATTAGGAAATGAAACTAATTATTTTCACTCAGAACATTCTTTAATTTATAAGCATAAAAAACCATGTTTTTAAAAAAATCTTTTATTTATTTGGTACAGGGTCTCACTACACAGCTCAGACTCACAGTGGTCCTCCTGCCTCTGTCTCACCAGCACTGGAGTTACAGGGATGTGCTACCACGCCCAGTTTCAGTGGCTGGCACAGTGAGCCCAGGGTTCCAGGGCTTGTGCAGTATGCAGTACTGGAAATCCACTTGAAACTTTGCATTTGCCAGATAGGCACTTAGACCACGAGCTACCTCCTCAGCCTATGAAAAGCAATGTTGCAAGCATTTTAAAATCACAGTAAAGAATTTCTCTTAGCCCTACACCGAGCTGTGCAGCTGGAGTTCTTCTGAGATCTGGCCTCCTATCCTTACCTTGAAAACTGCTCGAAGACCTGAGAGACTGCTATAGGTGTCCAGAAGACTTCCATGGGTATCTGCAGAAGTCTTGAGGAGCCCCATCCCACCACAACCCACCATACAGACAGCCTTGGAGAACTTTGGCCTGTACTCATCATCTTCGGAGCTTTTTGAACTGCAGCTGACTGTCTTCCCTCAATGAGGTAGAAGCCCCATTGAACCTCAAAGTAGGAGCTTTGGTGCACCTACCCTACCTCCCCACTCTCCTGAGAGCCTCGCTTATCAGTCCCCTACACAGCTACTATCACTGCAGAGTCAGAGAGAACATTGTGAACTTCAAAGATGACAGAAGGCAAGGGGAAAAAGGCAATCTCAGACCATTAGCATGCCCAAAACAAGTCCAGGAGACAAGGTCATAGAAAAACTGGAAGTCACACACCTGAAATTTCTGATATGATAGCAAATGAAGTAAAGAAACGACTCCATAAGTCTATAAAGGAAATCAGATCAGAAATAATCCCTCAGGTATAAAAAGGAAATGACAACAATCAGGAAAAAAATTTCTCAATACATCTAAGGAAGACATAGATATAAAATAGATGACATGGGTATTAATTTCATTAAAATTTCTGAGAAGAGTTGGCATTAGGTATAAAATAGGAAAATGATGGGAACACCAAGTGAATAATGAGGAAAGAACTAGAATGCATGAAACAGATTCAAACAGACATCCAGGACATTAAGAATTTAATTGAAAGCCAGAAAAACCACTTGAATGAAATGGAAAATAGAATTTGAGACCATGAAGATAGTATTGCACCTAGTCCATATGAAAGGAAAGATCTCTTAAAATAACAAGGAACCAGGAAATAACAATAAAACAGCTCCAAGCTAATGCAAAGAAAAAAATAATATGAGATTAATAAGTATCCAATGAAACAGCTGGAGTCAACGCAAATAACATAAAAAGATTGTTTGCAGAAGTAGTAGTAGAAAATTTCACAAGCACCAGAAAATAATCTGACATGAAGTAACTGAGGCATGTAGAACTCCAGCTAGCCATAATCAAAATAAATCTTCCCCCAGAGAAATAATAATCAAGATCCCAGAAACTGAGCAAAAGAACAGAATATTAAGAGCTGTTAGAGAGAAGAAATAGATCACCTATAAAGGAAAGCCCATCAAAATCACGGCAGATTTCTCAGTACAGACCATCAAGTCAAGGAGAGCATGGAGTAAGATATTGCAGTTCCTGAAAGAAAACAACTTTCAACCCAGATTGATGTACTCTGAAAAACTATGTATCAAGTGTAATGGAGGGGTTAGATACTTCCATGACAAAGAACAACTGACGAAATTAGTAACAACCAAACCAACCCTCCAAAGAGTACTGACATATTTTAGAGAGATAAAGATGAGCACAACAGAAAAGAACCACCAAGGAGAGCAAGCAATTAAGCAAAGGAAAAAGTAATGATCTTAAAGTAAGAAAAACAACATGACAAAGATAAGCCATACACACCAGTTATTACCACCAGTGTAAATGGCTTCAATTCACCAGTTAGAAGAGGCAGAGTGGCAGAGTGGATCAAGAAAAAAAAAATCCAGAAGGGCTTGTCAGATAGCTCAGAAGACTAAAGGGCCTGCTTAGGCAGACTGAAGGAGCCAGGGTTTGAGTCCCAGCACCACAAGCCATGCTTGCCCATCCCCAGGGTGCACCGAGAAGGCAATTGGGACTGGGCATTGTGGTGCACACCTATAATCCCAGCCCTTGGGAGACTGAAAACAGGAAGATCAAGTCTAGTCTACATACTGGACTATGTACTAAGTACATAAAAAGGAAACAAAATCCAATAATATGCTACATGCAAGAAACACATTTAACTAAAAAAGAAATTAATAGATGGAATGTCAAAGATGGTAAACAATACTCCATGCAACAGGAATCCAGAAAAAAGTGGGGGTCCCTACATTGGTTGCTAACAGTGTCAAATACAAACCAAGACAACATAAAAGAGATAAAGGAGATCATTTTATTTTGTGGAAAATTGCAAGATGAAGAGATAACAATAGTAAATATATGCACTCAATGTAGGAGCACTCAGCTATACAAGACAAATTTTAACCGATATAAAAAATCTAATGATCACTAACATAATTGCACTGGGAGATTTTTAACACCCAATAGACACAAAGAGATAGATCAACTACATAAAAAATAAGCAAAGAAAAACAGAAGTAAGCCAAACGTGTGAAGAAATGGACTTAGTAGACCTTTACAGAGTGTTCCACCCAACAGGATCAGAATACACATTCACTCAGCTGCACATGGGATGTTCTCCTAAATACGTCATGTCTTTGCACATAGATCATGCTTAAGTAAATACAAAAGATTCAAAATTTTCCCATGCATATGATCTGACTATAGTGCAATAAAACTGAAAATTATTGACAAAAACCAGGAAACACTTATAAACACATGGTAACTAAATGATACCCTCTTGAACAATCAATGGGTTATGATTGAAATTAAACAAAGAAATTAAACAATATTTACAATCAAATGAAGATTCATATACAATTTACTGAAACCTGTGGGATACAATGAATGATGTCTTAAGAGTGAAATTTGTAGTGATAAATTCTCACATTAGGAAAACAGAACTCAAATAAAATATCTGATGCTGTACCTCAAACTCTCAGAGAAAGAAGAGCAAGTGAAGCCTAAAGCCAACAGAGGAGAGAAAATTATAAAAACCAGAGTGGAAATAAAAGCAATGCTGATGAAGAAAACAATGCAATGAATTAATGAGTCTCAGAGTTGTTTCTTTGAAAGGATAAATAAAATTGATAAACCCCTAGCCAACTTTGTCAAAAAAAAAAGGAAAGAAAAAACTCAAATTCACGCAATGAAGAATGAAAAGTATGGAATGACTATGGAGCCTATAGAAATTCGCAAGATTATCAATTCTTATTTCTGAAGGTTTTGCTCCCACAGGATGGAAAATACAGAAGAAATGGACAGATTCCTAGATCCATATGAATTACCAAAGCTGAATCAAGCAGATATAAAAACTCTGAATAACTGCATCAGTAAATAAAGTTGAAAATATAACAAAAACCCTAGCAACAAAGAAAAGCCCAGGTCCTGATGGATTTATAGCTGAATTCTACAAGAAATATAGAAAGGACCCAATGCCAACTCTTCGCAAACTCTTTAATGAAATTAAAATGAACGAGGTTCTCCCTAACTCATTTCAAGAGGCATTACCTTGATACCAAAACCAGAGAAGCACCCAACCATAAAAAAGAACATAAGTCCAATCTCTAATGAACATAGATGCAAAAATCCTCAATAAAATACTAGCAAACAGAATGCAGAAAATCATCAAGGAGATTATACATGACAGCCAAGTGAGATTCATCTCAGGAAATTATGCATGGTTCA
>NW_004524678.1:8898407-8902281 GCF_000260255.1 Octodon degus | reverse complement strand
TTCTAAATGGAAAAAATTGGAAAGCCTTCACTATAAAATTAGGGAGAAGACAAGGACACCCATTATCACCATTCTTGTTCAACATAGTTCTGGAAATAGCCAGAGCAATTAGACAAGAGAAAGAAATAAAGGAATAATAAAGGAATAATAACTTGAAAGGGAAAGGGAAATTATTGTTATTTGCAGATGGCATTGTACTGGCCATAAAACACCCCAAAAACTCACTAAGAGACTTGTAGGGTTTTTTTTATAATTTCATTTTTTTATTTATTTAGTATTTTAGGGAAGGGTCTACAGGATGTTCAGGGTCTCACCACTAGATCAGACTCATAGGGATTCTCCTGTATACAGCCAAGTGCTGGGATTACAAGCTCACGCCACCACACCCAGTCTCAATCGCTGTCTCAGCACACCCTGGGCTGTTGCCTAATCCACTGAGATATTTGACCAGCCCTGAAACCTGCAGGTTTAATAATCAAAGTCAGTAGCAGAGCAGGGTATGAAGTCAACACTCAAAAAGCCAGTATCATTTCTATACACAAAAAACAAAAGCATTGAAAGAGAGAAATTATGGAAACCACACCTTTCACAATAACACCCCAAAAGTGAAATACTTACAAATCAATCTGACAAAGGCAGTAAAAATATTTATACAGCAAATATTATAGCACTCTTACAAAGGAGATTGAAGAGGGTTTTAGAAAATGGAAAGATATTTCTTGCTCCTGAATAGGAAGAACCAACACTGCAACAAAGGCCACAATTGCTATACAAAATCAATGCAATTCCAGTTAAAGTGCCATTAGTATACCTCACAGATCTAGAACAAAAGGTTCCTAAAATTCATTTGGATCCATAAGAGACCTAGAACAGCAAAAGCAATTCTGGACAACAAAGAAAAAGCAGGAGGCACCACAATCCCTGACTTGAAATTATACTACAAAGCTACAGCAATGAAATCAGCATGTTACTGGCAAGAAAACAGACCTGAGGATCAGTGGAACAAACTAGAAAACTAGAAGATGCAGATACAAAGACAAACACATTCAGCCACCTTATATTTCACAAACAAGTGTTTTTTTGTTTGTTTTTCTTTTTTTTTGGTGGAACTGGGTATTGAACTCAGGCCCTTGCACTTACCAGGCAAGCGTTTATTCTACGGAGCTATCTCCCCAGCCCAGCCAACTTATCTTTGACAAAGGGACCAATCATGTTCAGTAGGTGAAAAATAGTCTCTTTAATAGATAGTGCTACAAAAGCTACTTTTCCACATGCTGAAGGCTCAAAATATGCTCATGTCTACCCCAAAACTATAGTCAAAATTGATCAAAGATTTAAGTATTAAAATTGAAACACTAAACTTTCTGGAGGAGAAAGTATGTAGAAATCTCAAGGACATAGGGGTAGGCAGAGAGTTCATGAGTGAAAATCAAACTGAACAGGAAATACTTCAATGAATCAACAATTGGGATCTCATCTTTCTGACAAGTTTCTGCATGTCAAAAGAAGTTATCATCAGAGTAAAGAAAAACCCACAAATAGGAAAAAAGTTATAGCAGACCGTCCTTCAGACAAAGGACTCCTCTCCAGAACATATAAGGCATTAAAATAAAAGACCTCCAAAATTCAAAGGCCCATTCCAAAAATGGTCATCTGAGATGAATACACACTTCACAAATGAGGAAGTGCAACTGGAAAATATGCATATGAAAAAATGTTCAGCATCTGTGGTTATTCAAGAGAGGCAAATTAAAACAATGCTGAGGTATCATCTTACACTAGAAAGAAAGAATCATGAAGTCTACCAGTAACAAATGCTAGAGAGGTTGTGGGGAAAAGGAACCCTTCCTCACTATTGGTTGGAGCACAAGCTGGTACAACCATTATGGAAACCAGTATGGAAATTCCCCAGAAAGTTAGGATTGGAGACCCCATTCAAGCCAGCTATTCCCCTCCTAGGTATTTTTCCAAAAGAATAGAAATCACATACCACAGTGATAAATGTGCACCCATGTTTACAGCAGCACAATTTGTGATAATTGAATCTTGAAAACAACCAAAATGCCCATCAACTGAGGAATGGATAAAAATATATGGTAGATTTATACAATGGAGATTCATTCAGCTATTTAAAAAGTAAATCTGAAGCGTTTGTAGATCAATGGATGCAGTTAGAGACTATTAGTAAGTGAAATAAATCAGATCCATATGTGCAAACATTGTATTATCTCCCTAGTGTGAGAACCTGAAATGGTAATTACAATCTCAAAAGTACACTGTATACTTTAAAAGGGAAATAATTTTATTTAGCTGGAATGAAGAACTGGGATTAGGAAAAGGACAAATGAAATTAGGGAAAATATATTTATGCATATGTAGAATAATTTGGATAATTGTACTACCGATTTCTGTTGGTCTTTTGAAAGGAGCAGTTAATGCTTAATTTTTTCTTTTTCTTTTATTCTGTCTTTTCTTTTGAATGTCTTTCAACTTTTTTGTTATTGTTTTGTTCAGTTTTTGTCTTAAAACTACTCTTGTATGTTTATATCTAGTAACCTCAACAATTAAGTCAAAGATAACATCATGCAAGAAAGCAACCATTGTTGAATTCCTATTACTTTGTTTAGCGAAATTTGGCATTGTTTCTAATGCTATTTTTTCTATCACGATTTTCTATTCTTTAAAAAGTAAAATTAAAATAATGAAATTCTCTTGTTCCTTACTCTACTCTTCTTGTTCTGCCATTGTCTATGCAATGGTAATTTCCTAAGCAAATGATGTATTTTAAAGGTTAAAAACTACCTCTAGCCTATCTCTAGTCTACTCTTAGTAATCAAGTTCCTGATTAATGAGTATGGGCATAACAGGGAGAAAAGAAGATTGCTGGACTAGAGGGTCAGGCAGTGACATCATATGGTTTTAATTTTCAGTGATCTTTGTCCTAAGTTGTTATTAGTCATAAGAACTAATCTAATGAAATAAGTATCAAAAAAATCTATTGATTGGTATAAAATACTCTTCTAAGATATGACTCATTGCTTTACCTTAGGGGTTTAAAAGCACATTCAAATTAGGCATTTATTTACAAAGGCTGCTGCTGATAGAGTTAAATTTCATAATTAACAACTATAAGACACATGTCATGTAATTGTCTTTAAGACAAAAAGTACTCTTTTGCATGGGCATTAAGCAGATATTGTTTTATTTGAGAATAATGTCTACTAGCAGTTATAATTCCTTTTGTATTAAACTGCAAGTGGTTTCTCTAGTCATAATATATGCAATGGCATTTTTGTTAAGTGCCAACTTATTTTTCAATGTAGCAAGTGAAAAGAAAATCAATTTTTAAATTTCATTAATTCCCCTGTGATATTCTTTTGCAAACTTAAATAAATCATGTCCCTGTAGTTATGTAAATGGTGTCACTTCCTTCTGTTCTTCTTTCTAATGCTAAGGTTACTAAAAATATAGAGCGCCAGACCACAGAGAATTACATCTGATAGCATATGCTGGTGAAGCCAGGGATTATTAAAACAGATGCAATAGATGTTGTTGAGAGACAGGAGTAGCTTAATTATTTAGTTACGCTATTTCAACCTTCACAGTTGACTTTTTCAAGACTAATGGATTAAAGAGGCCATGCCAAAGAATAGAATCATCTTTTGTGCCTATTGTGGCTTAAGTGGAATCCTGCTTGAAAGCAGAAATGTAGATGAGATAACCAAGATGAATTAATTAAACTGGCTGATGCTCTGTCCTTGGCTAGACAAGTGATTCTAAAACTTGGCTGCCTATCAAAATCACCTGAGGCTCTTTAACTAATACCAAAGCTGGTGTTTCCCTCCCTGACATTTTGTCTTTCTGGGTTTGGAAG
>NW_004524678.1:8874291-8897192 GCF_000260255.1 Octodon degus | reverse complement strand
AAAAAGTACACAAATACATGAGTCATTTTGCCTAATCATTTTATTATTTTTCATAGTTTTCTTTCTCAAAAGGTATTTTTGAGTTGTCCATTGTTTTATTACAGACACTGCTCTAAAAAAATACAGATATAAAAGAGAACACTAGGAATATGTAAATAAGCAATGCCTTGACTCTATTTGAACTCATATTTTAATTAAGGTAGGTCAAGGAAAAACAAATAAGGAGCCCAGTATTATTTCAAAGTAGTAAATGCTCCAGAACAAAGAATATGAGAGAAAATGGCTGTGTGATATGTGTGTGTGAAGGATGCTGCTTGAGGAGCACTTTTCTAAAAAGATACCGCCAAACCTAAGATCAGAAAGATAAAATGAGTCAAACATGTTAGACCTGAGGTTAGAAAACTGCAGGTCAGTGAAACTAAAAGTGCAGATTTCCCAAGATCAATCTGAAGTGTTGGATCCTATGAAAAGCAAAAAGTCAGTGTAACAACATCAGGTACAAAAAGAGAGGGTTAGAGAATGAGATTAGAGAATCAGAGACTAGCTCATGTAGAAAGTCTTATAAGATACTGTGAAGATTTGCTTTTTATTCTCAATACATTGGGAAATCTTTGGAACATTAAATACTCCAAAGGCTTGGATGTTTTCACCTATGACAATTATATATATTTTAAAGCACCAATTAGGTGGATGGACTTTGGAGGCTAGGAGGAGTGAAGAGTGTGGAACATCTGAGCACCACAATGGAGCCAAGGACCCTTGTGGTTGTTGATGCAAATCATTCTAGGAGGCAGCAAAGACCAGAGGTGTACAGAAAGAATAGGTTTTGCAGGCAGGTCCAGTGACAGATTCGGTTGTCATCCTAGGAGGAAGAAGAAGTAGGTGGATACATAAGCAAGCCAACTCCGCCCCTGTGAAGGGGGTTGATGATTGGGTGGTAAGGGCAGGCACCTTCCACTTCCTATTGGAACTTCAAAAGCACAGAGCTCAGGCAATGATTTTAATCATTGTGCACGAGCACATCCTTGGCTGAAAATTAAGAATCTCAGCAAAGGATGGTTAGGGTATGGGAGACAGTGTGGAAAAGAATAAGGTACAGCAGAAAAGTTTGAGAAGTAGTGAGTTAGATCCACTTGTGTGGATATGGATGAATGCAAAGAAGTAGTGAAAAACACAGATGGAAAGGCAACCTGGGTTTATTTTTATAGAGAGTTCTGAATGCCACACTGAAGTGTCTATTTTATGGATCTGAAGAATAAAGGGTTTTGAGAAAAATAACTCTGTAATGTCATGTCAGGCAGATTAATTTAGCAGTATTTACACAAAAATACTAAAAGCAAGGAGGCTGTGTAAAGGCAATTCAAGCATGATTATTCATCCATCAGACTTTTCACTTGTTAGTCAGAAGAATTCATTGAGTATGTGCCATTTGATAAGAACCTCATCGTTGGGACTTTGCTCTTACCTAACAGCTGTTGCTTAGATAGATACCCTCAAAAGGACGTTGACATACAAATAATTAAAAATACGAACACACATATATCCAGCACACATGCACAAACCTGATGTCTAGAAAAACAGCCTGCTTCTACTATTCTAATTCTGTGATGTGGTGATTCACAGTTGCAGTGTATGTTTGTGCACAGAAGATTGATTTTTTTTTTCAAGGGATGAATTTTTAAATAACATAATATTGTCTTCCAAATTAATTTTGTATTTTATATACTCACAAATGACTCTTCTGTGGGCCACTCTACTGATGACTAATTAATAAAGGTCAAAGTACTTAATCAAACTATTATTTTATTTTATAAATATGCTACATTCTATGTGCTTTAAATACAGATATATTTTACACAGAGACAATTTGTTATAAAATTAAAAGATGTCATGTTCTAGTGGATAACTCTACTAAACAAAGTCCTTTGAATTTTTATGTGGGAAACTATTAAAATGTATATCTTTTCTTTATTTTAGATTTTAATCTCTGGAGACTTTCTGTGAGACAGTACTTCCAGAAATAATGTATGAAGTCCAAGCCCAACTGTATTTGGCATTATAATTCTTTTCAAAAGGAGAGCTATAGGTAACATATTAAAGAAATGTTAAGACCACACTAGAAATTTGACAGCAAGATGAAAACATGTCATTTTCAAAACAGAATGTAAAAAGTGAAGTAAAATTTTCATTGCATACCCCTGGTATGGTGTCTCGGCCAGTGTCTGGGGAGGCTGCCGCTGTCTTCTCACTTCTTCACAAAAATTTCAACTTTGTGACCAGGGAATTCCACCCCTGAGCATATGTGTAATACTATGGAAATGCCAATGTAAACAAAAAAGGGTGCTAGAAAGTCATTTAGAAATCATACTTTAAGAAATTTTACCTATATACAAAAATAAGTTTATTTTACAGTAGAATGTCATGGTGTATTCAAGGAAAGAAAATCTGTATATTTTAGATAAAACCAAATATCAGTACAGTATTTGACTAGAGAAGAAATCTGTTGTATTTTATACCTTTGCTTTGAATCCACTACAGACAAATATAATAGCAGCATTCTTTATATTATCCAAGTGCTTAGACTATATATCTGAATTTCAAATTACTTGCATAAGATAGAGAAAATTTTCTGAGATGGCAACCATCTGATGAGTTGACCTACAGAGTTACAACTGTAATAGGTGTTTAGTAGTTTGCTCTGAGGGTCTTTCTTTCGCAGTACTTTTGAAATCTACGTCTTGTTTTGAAAGTAATAGAAAAATATACTGAGAACATCATATTAGCATCTAGACAACATTACAAAATTCCTGTACAATAAAAAATATTTTATAGTTCTTTACTATACACAATTTTATATATTTTTTCCCTTTTTGACTTTTTTATTAATTGTATTGAGAAAGAAATGGCAATGAGAGTTTCAAAACAGGTAGTAGGAGAGTTACAATAATTAATACATTGTATATGGTTGTTTTTGTAGTAGTTATTCAGACTACAAGATGAGACATGATATCTTGTTTAAACACTATTAGTACAAACCTTTCTTCTTGTTGAACTAAGAAATATATCTATACTGTATATCTATACTACTTTATATATACAGATATATATTTCTTTTTTCACTACAAAATGATCCTTAATTTATATCCCCCTTTATGCTTAGTGTTGTTAGAGATGGGTATTCCATTGCCATTCAAATGATGTAGGTGCGTGAATTCAGCAACATAATCCAATATAGTCTAGTATCCCATAATAGTAGTGGGTTATCCACAGGACTGGCAATGTCAGAAATTGTTGACTTGAACTTTTTATGGCTCAGCATATTAATTTGGCTTTACTTTTCATACCTCACATTTATACTTATCAGCTAGATAGTTAAGACCAACATAAAGCAAGACCTATATAACAAAAAATAGAACTTTTGTATTTGACAAGGTCAGTCAAATCCACTCAGAATTTATCCTGAAACCCTGTACAGCAGTTTGTAGATCTTTTGTCAGTGTTAGCCATGTGGATGAGTCATGGCATTGCTTGACCATCTTGCTGTCTGTGAAAACTTAGGAAAATATTTTCTCTCTACATGACTCTTAGGCACACTCTCAATCATTGGTTACTTTCCTCTGTGGTCTCATAATCTCCTTGAACAGAAAATTTGGGACACCATTGAATTACAGGATGTTACAGTACAGGTTCTCTTATGTTCTGAATCCTCACTGACCTTGAAGGACTAGGGACAAAATATTGGCTATCCTTGTAAACCTTCTTTTTCTGTAATTTTTGGTGTGTAAATTTAAGTTGTTAACCCTCAAGAAGAGAAGATTAATGATATTATTACCCTGTAACATAGGCAGTTGAGCTTAACATCACTATCTGAATGTCAAACGCCTTAAACATAACATGGAACAGGTATTTTCCATCTATTGTTGATATGCTAAACTTTAAATCCCTATAGAATGTGAAAAAATTAAAAAATTAAAAAATAGAAATAAACAATTACACACTGTTATGCAGAAATCTAGAAATCCAACCATATACAACATTGTAGCAGAACAGTCCCATAACAACTTTTTCTTGTTTACTTTTATTACCTTTTTTTAAAGAAACATTTACTTGAGAGAGATCAGAGCAGTAACTGATATGACATTAGAAGCAGTACACACTTAGAAGACCAGAATGACAGGCACTCCAAGCATGACCCTAGTGTTACACATTGCTATCTTCAGTGCAGTTGCTTAGTTCACAGGTATCAGAATATGTAGTTAGTCAGGGTGAGAATACTATCAATTAACTTCTAGTTTCAAAAACCTGATGGAGATGCTCAGGATCATTGCCTTAAACATCTTGTGTATATGAATGTATGGGTTTGCCCTTGCCATGTTTCCCAGCTTTTCTCCCTGCCTTCTCGTTGTTTAATCCTTAAATTCTCACTCTCCATTTAGTTGTGCCATACCTTTCACTTTTTATTTCATCTTTAGAGTTCTTATACTAGGGAGACTATACAACATTTATACATGTGGGTCTGGTTTATTTCACTTATGAGTATATGTTCAAGTGGCATCCACTTATATATGAAGTCTTCGAGTTTATCATTCTTTATAGATGAGTAACTCTATTGTATGAAAATGCATAATCGTTATTATTAATAATATTATTATTATTATCATTAGTGGTTCAGGGTCTCACTACGCAGCTCATACTCGTCATGATCCTCCTTATTTGTGCCTTCCTAGTGCCTGGATTACAGGTATGTGCCACCATGCCCAGATTCCATAGCAGGCTCAGGGTGCCCGGGGGTGGAGCTGGCACAGCATGTGGTGCCGGGGATCAGAACCTGGCCCCTGAGATTACCTAAGCAAGCACTTACTCTGCTGAGCTATACCACTGGCCCTACAATTTTATATTTTTTAAAGTGAATCAGGTACCAAATTTCAGATGTGTACAGCAAAAATAAGTAAAAATGCATTTAATATGAAACTTTATTAAGGAGCATGTTGGTTAATAAATGATAGTACAAAAAGGAAAGATGAGCATGGTTAATCAAGATGTCATATGATTTTAAAGTTCATTTAGCAAACAATTACTCCTGCTTCAATGAAAACCAGTGGGCTGTGTCGTAAGTCAATTTCCAGGTGAGGCAAAGCAAATGCCACTGATGTCTCCTTATGCAGCTTTAAAATAGACTAAGTTAAGCAGCCCAAATAACACAATTAATGCCTAAAAATGAGTTTTCAAACTGCTTTTTGTTTATAGAGAATAACAAATAAAAAACATCAAAAATGATACAGAATTTCAAAACAAGATGATAGGGAATCAACAATGGTTTTTATTTATTTTATTAATTCCATTGAGAAAGAAATAGACGGTTTCAAAACAGATTAGTAGGATAGAGACAATAATTAATACATTGCATATTGTTGTCTTCATAGTAGTTATTCAGAGTACAAGATGCAGACATGATATCTTGTCTAAACACTATTAGTACAAATTTTTCTTCTCATTGAACTAAGACAATGTAGATGCATATCTATCCTATTTTGTATATCCAGATATATAAATATATTTTCACTACAAAATTGTCCTTCATTTATATTCCGTTTTTTTGTTTAGTTGTGTCAGAGATGGGTGTTCCATTGCCATTCAAATATTGTAGGTAGGTGAATTCAGCAAGATGGCTGACGCTGACAATAGATCTACAAACTGCTGTACAGGGTCTCAGGGTAAATCCTGAGGGGATTTGACTGACCTTATCAGATACAAATTTACATTTTTTGTTATATAGGTCCTGCTTTACGTTGGTCTTAACCATCCAGCAGAAAAGTATGAACATTGAGTTATAAAAAGTAAAACCATATTAATATGCTGAGCTGTCAAAGGCTCAAGCCAACAACTTCTGACATTGCCTGCTCTTCAGATAACCCACTACTACTATGTACTATTGAACAATGGTTTTTATATTACATATTGTTATCTTCAAAGTAGTTTTTCAGATTACCAGATATAAACATGCAATATTGTTCCAAAAATTAAAAAAAATAAGCATTAACTGTTCCTTTCAATACACTAATGGAAATTAGTAGCACATTTATCTTAACTAATGTACATATGAATGTGGTAAAGGACAAAAAAAGAAAGTAACTACTTTTTAATAACCTTGAGAAAATATCACACCCTGCAACCAATTAATTAAGATTAATTTTGTCTCATCTCTATGACAACACAGAGATATTAGAATGTAAACATTTTTAGTATGATGGTTAAGGTTTATCAAGCATTCAACTATGAATGGGTGGAAATACAACAATAAGAATAATTCACTTTCAATAAATATAAAAATAGTTTTGGACATGTGCTAGAAAGGAGAGATATATGTGGATCTATAGGACCATACAAAAGATCTGACTGTACCAAAGATGGCAATATGGCTTCTCCAGGGTTTATGATACAGGAGAAAAATATAAGGTATGCCTGGTAGTGATTAGGGAAAATCAGGCTCATAAGCGATGAGGGACATCATGGCAAACACGGAAAATATGATGTGCAAAAGTGAAGAGCTTTAGAAGAGGGGCCAAGTGAGTGAAAGAAGGTGTTTGTGCCTGAAGAGAAGGGAGCCACACTGCTCTGAAATTATACAATGAATAATAGAACAATTTATTTAACTTTTAACAAAAGTAAAAAGCTATTGAAAATATTAAGCCAAAAGGTGAATTAGGTAGAGTGATTCTGGGAACAATGCAATCATGCTGCAAGATTACTCTAGAGAACCTTCTAACAACAGAAAGGGGTGGACATGGATGGGAAAGTCAAGATGAAGAACAAAGAAAAAGAGTAGTGGAAGAAGAAACACTGGAGATTTCTTTAGAAATCAACAGAACCCGATGTTGAATGCACAGGGGGTAACATACAACTCCACAGGTTCTTATTTACACAACTAGCAGAATTATGATGCCATCAATGAAAAGAAATTATAGGAGAGGGATAAGCAGAAGAAACTATTTGAAGACTGTTCATGAGTTCAGTTTTAGAGAAGTTAGATTCACAATAGAGCTCTGAGGAGGTATTCAGAAACATCTTAAAAGAAAGGCTTACTTTAGTATTCCCAAAAAAGGCTTGAATTATAAATTTAATTTTATAAGTCATTTGCATGCATGAGTAACTAAAGTCAAAGATATAGGTGATACTATCGCAAAAAAAAAGAACAGAATTTGAAACTTAGTTTTTCTTTTATTGATTAAATTGTGGTGAACATAAAAAGCTCATGTTGTTGAAAAATACATACACACATACATAACATTAAAATACACTTGGATGTCCTTATCTAATCTCTTTCTCTGCTTTATAGGACAAAATATACGGCTGGCATTGCTGGGGAATTCTGATTACTATGATAGACCTGATGCAGATCACCCGTGAAGAGTGAGAAAATTTCTCTGGATATATCATCTGATTGCCAATGAAAGGGAAACTGAGGCCTCGCCCATTGCAGCTAGAGCAACAGAGGCTGAAACTAAGACCAAGTGGCATGAAATGCTTGAGGGCAGTCTGCCCTAAGATATCTCTACTTTGGGTTCAGGGGAGATCGGAGGAGAGCTGAGTGGCTTGGGCGTGTGGAGGACGCAGCTTCTGACCTCGTGCCATCTAATCACAGGATCTTGAAAGATGAAAGCTCATGTTGGCCAGGAGTTTGCAATGTGAGCAAGATGGAGCGAAGTATGCTTTTTTTTTTTTTACAATTATAAAATATTTTAAATTTAAATTACTTAAAGAAATATGAGAAATATTTTTCTTACTACCTATAACATGAAATGTGTGAGAAAAGAAAGAATAAATATGACAAATGGCACAGAAAGGAAAGACAGTGACTGGGAGATAAAGGAAAAGGACAGAATTACTAGGAAAGGCATTGATTTTATGCCACAAGCCCTCGAAACTTTCCCTGAGCCTTAGGAGGGAGGACAGGCTTGGGCTTGACATGAACCATGAAGAATCACAGGGACTCAAAGTGCTCTTGTAACGTTATAAAGCAAGACGATGAACATCAAGAGTAAAGTATGTTAGGCAAACTAGGAGGTCGTGCTAGTAATTTACATACTATTGATGTTTTTAAAAGGAAAAACTATTTTATGTAGTTTTCTCTGTGCATGCATGCAAATGTGCATCCTGCATATGTCGCCTTTGACCTTTATGTGAACACAATTTGTTTTGTGTACTGTTTATATTATTTATTTATTTTTGAATTTTTGAGATAAAGTCTCTCTATACAATTCAACATGGCCTCAAACTCAGCAATCCTCCTGTCTCAGCCTCACAAGTACTGAGATTGCCCATGTGTACCACCATACCCAGTCCTGAACAAACTTTTATAAAAATACATTTACATATAGTTTTAGACAAATATATCAGTTCTGTAACATTAAGTATCTTGGATCACTAAACAGTAATTAGGCATTAACTGATTATTATTTCTTCATGAAAGCAATATATACTATAATAGTCTACATTCCTAGTAGGGGTTTATTTGGTGTCTTCCTCTTTATTTTAAAGAGAATCACATTTTAAAAAAACAAAAATTATTCAGAATTTCAAAACAAGATAATAGGAAATCAGCAATGGTCATATTGCGTATGGTTACCTTCAAAGTAATTTTTTTTGACAAAAGTATATTAGTAATTCCCTTAAAGCAAGCTATATATCAGAAATGTTTTGTTTCCTTTTCGGAAAGTTTATGAAAATAGTAAGAGCTGTCACTTGTTGAGCAATCACTATTTTCCGTCTATTATCGTGCACATTCTATGTCTGTTATTTAGAGTCAGTCTTATGGACATGGTTTAATCTTTGTATTATCCATATTTTGTAGATGGAAAAGCTTACCGGTTAAATCATTTGAACTCTGCATCCTGAAGGGGAGCGCAAGACAGTCTGAGTGCAAAGGAAAGGGCCCAAGTGCTGCCTCGATTCACCATGATAATTATTATTTTTAACGAGTCAAGCCCCAGAAGTTGGTTTTTTAAAACCAAGTATTTCCTGAATTTAGCTGTGTACAATAGAAATATGTCCCCAAAACAGCCGAGCATCCTCCAAGACTACGTATTACCTCACTCTTGTGTGCAACACACACACACACACACACACACACACACACTCCAATAGATGCATGTAAGTGCCAACAAGCATACACCTGACACTTCAAGCCTTAGTGAGCAGCTGCACATTTTGAAGGAAGTTTTCAGGAAGCAGTGGAGAGATTCATAACACGTCTTTTAATGGCAGACTTACTCCAGAGATCATCTCATACTGTAATTTCATGGCTTTCACGCCACCTCCTTTGCAAATCCTTGTTTCTTGGCCCTGCCCTTCCATTCCTTTTTAATTACGGTTATGAAAGCTCATGATTTCTTTTTGTACAACCAAAGTTTTTGGAAAAGTTCTACCTTTTCTTCTTTTGTTGTAGACTATCTAACAGGTGGCCTGGTCCGAAAACTGAGTTTTCTTAAGATCCAATCTGCTCTAGCATGAAGGAAATGACCTAGTCTTTCTGCCATTAAAAACTTCTGCCATTGAAGTTTTATAAGCAAATATATTTCAATATATGAAGAACTATAAATATATAATTATACCAGAAATTCTAAAATACATGTAGACATGATTGAGACCTAAGTTATGAATCTTAAATGCTATTTTATTTTTAAAAATTATTTATTTACTCATTTGTGTATTTGGTACATGGTCTCACTACCCAGTTGGGACTCATAGTGATCCTCCTATTTTCAACCTCTCCAGTGCTGGGATTACAGGCTTGCACCACCATGCCGAGATTTGTTCTCCTGCTCTGCACACCCCGGGGGAGGGGCCTACGCAGCATGTGGTACCGGGGATCAAACCCTGGCACTGCGCTTGCCAAAGCAGGTGCCTAGTCCACTGAGCTATCTCACCAGCGTGTGTCTTAAATTTTAAAAAAGCACACAAAGTAAAAAAAAGCACACAAATTTCACTTTTGCTTTGAAAAAGACTAAATTTAATAAAGTATGCTTCTTGTATAAGAGAACTCTAGAACTTGGTTTTCTTTCAAAAATTCTTACCTATTTTTTTCTTGAGGCCCAGAAATATATCTTATGAGTTGCTTTGTGCTTTTGTCTTCTTTGTCACAATATCTTTACCCCATTAATTTTTAGAACACTATATTATTATCAGAGGCTGCCGTGGTTCAGCATGGAAAGTAAACATTTATCTTAATTAAATATGAAATATACCTGATTTGCTATAGTTCATGCATACAGAAAGGGCTCAAAAGGCATAAAGAAGGGCTGTCACATAATTATTCATTTAATTATTAATGTGAGAAAAAGGAAGAATGTGAAACTTAATTACATGTCCAAGAAGTATCAGTAGGCAATTAGCACCACCATTTCAGGTACTAGACTGATGCAAAGAAAAGAGCAAAAATAAACTTTTTATATCATAAACCACTCCAAGAACTTCTTAAAGCTTGTCTTCTACTTGAAACTAAAATGGAATAATGATACAGCATTGCAGGGCTGCTCTGAACAGATACACAGAGCTAGACAAGCTAGAGAAGCAATGACTATTTGCACAGATGGCCTGCCATAGAACTTGGCAAATTCAGCCCACCTACAGAAGCTCTGGGAAAGGCATTCCTGCCAGCAGGCAAACAGAGTGCCTTTCGAATTTGGATTGCCAAAGCCAAAGTCTGGAGAACCGTGCTGCAGCGAATTCCTTGTGAAAATCACAACTAATGAGAACATTATGTTATACAGCAAGGACAAAAGCTCTCTGTGTTCTAGCATTCTTGTAGCAGTTCTTACACCCTAGCACTCTCTTTTCAGCACTACAAGACAGAGTGATCCCTTTAAATGGCAGATCTTATCATGTTATCATGTTCATAAGACTGTCCAATGGCTTCCCTTTGTTCTTGCAGCAAAGCTCCAACAACCTGACGTGCTGCAGATCCCGCAGGACATGGCACCACCTCTATGCAACCTGAGCAGGAAGAGCCCTGGCCTGTGGCTCTCTCTCTGGCCCAGCTTTGTCATTCATGAGGCTCTTTCTAACCCTCTCGTGGACATTTGCCATCTCCTACTCATTGAAAGTCCTTCCCAGACCACTTGTGGACTCGCCCTGGTCCTTAAAGCCTTTCCTTGAGGCCACATCGAATCTTTGTTTTTCTTTTTCTTTTTTTGGCAGAACTGGGGAATTGAACTCAGGCCCTCGTGCTTACCAGTGAAGCGCTTATTCTACTGAGCCAACTTCTTGGCCCCTCACATCCAGTCATTTTTTAGGAACAAATTTTTTAACCAATCTTCACTCCCATCCCAGCTCCCACTACCTCAGGTTACCCTGCTTGTATGATTTTATAATATCCTAGATTTTCCTTTAAAGAAGCTAGCAAAGTCTACAGGTGACTGGGGCATAAATATGTTGATATTTGTAGAAAGGTAAACGAACCAAAATGTTTTTGAACACATATTTAAAAACAAAAGTTAAAATAGACATTGATATCATATTCATAAAAATTTGTGTATTTATTTCAGTATCCAGAAAAGTAAAAATGAGCTTGGTGATTGTTTAAAGACAAATGAAACATTAACTTACTATTTTACCAATTTATTGCTCAAAATAGTATAGTTTAATGGTGATAATTACACAAAGTGCTGACTACACTACAAACTACTAGTTTATATAATTGCAAAGTGTAAATTATTGCTATGTGAAGCTGTGAAGTATATCTCAATAAAACTAGTATTAAAAATGCAATGTCCTACCATAGCAATTAGAGTTTACAGTGAGAAACTTAAGACATTCACTACCAGTGTTGATTCTCTACATTTTGATACTGTTCAATTTTTTGAAATCTGGAATTAGATTTAAAAAAAGACTTTATTTTGAAAGACCATAGCAAGAAGAGAAGACAATTATGGTGGGAAGGTGCTTCCTGCCCAAAAGACCTACCTTGTACATCTCCAAGGTCCAGTAGAAAGGCTTTTCTTTCTTAGAGAAGAATAAAGAAAGCTTGAAATAACCAAGAGTTGGGCCCTGGCTTAAGAAAAGGAATGATTGGAAAGCCAGACTGAAATGTCTTTCTTTGTAGAGTTGATTCCCAGGAAGAATAATTAAGAAGTTGTTCCATATTTTAGCACTTTTCTATACTCGAAGATGGGCCGAAATATAAGGACTCAGGAGAAACCTGAATAGAGAAGCCTGACTAAATTTTGCTCAATTCATATTGAACAAGTGATCTTCCCAGAGTGCACAGGTTCATGCAGGAGAGAAAAGGTGAGAATTTGTGGTCTGTGCGTGTCTTAGCCATGAGGACTTTCAGGGCTACCTGAGAAAAGAAACTATGATTTTGTTTGCAGTAAACTGTTTTTTTTAAAACACAAAAGCTTAGAGGAACTTGTTTTTTATTTTATTTTATTTTTTTATTTTTAGACAGGGTCTCTCTGTGTAGCTCAAGCTAACTTTGAATTCGCCGTGTAGCCCAGGTGGCCTTGAACTCTCAGCAATCCTCCTGCCTCAGCCTCTCAAATGCTGGGCGTGCACCACCTCAGTTAGTTTAAGTAAACTTCTTTTCTGTTGCTGTTACCTAGAAGAGTGGGGCTTAGGTGAAGCTTAATGTTTTTGCTTTTCTTTAGTAAAAAGAATTCTCCAAAAGATGTTATGTGCCACATTTTGTGATACAGTGGCCAGTATAGATTAAGTGGAACAGAGCCTATATTTCATGAAACCATTGACTTCCGCTGCCCCCTATCCTTTATAAACTGTGAATATTTGCAGCAGAGCAGTAGGCAGAGGTGGAGGTTCGGGTTTTGTAGCCCAAGAATTTTCTGTGTTTGAAATATTGTCACTTTATTGTAAAATATCAAAGTTCACAAATTTATTATTGCTTTGGGAAGCATTTCTGTGGGCATCCTGATAGAAAGGGTTAGAACACAGTTTTGGCAATAATTGTAGTCAGTATTAAATATTTTATGAGAAATACATTAGTGTAAATCACCATTTTAAAAAGTGAAACATGAATCACTACCGAAAGAATTGGACTTCAGTGCAAGAAATCCTGATTTATCTTCACTGTTGATACTGTGTATGTAAATGTCATTTCTCAAAAGCATAAAACTCTGAGTATAATATATTGGTTAGTGTAAGCAGCATAATATATATTTTTCAGGCTGTACTACTTTCATTAATCATATATTTTAAGAATTTTAAGCTTATTTTTTATGAGGCATTGCAATGCATGTGGCATTGATATGCATGTATAATTTATTACTTGGCAAGTGAATTATCCTAGACTATTTTATGTGCTTGATATATTGATTTTCAGTTGTGATAGATCATTTTAAGATTGTACATCTTTACTCATGGTGATTTATCCAAAGAATCACATACAGTATGGGGCAAGCCGAGGCAGCCCTTTGAACACATTCTATCAGTTATAAACAGAGTTGTTAACTAGAATCCTTAACCCCACTAGGGAAGCAAACATATTTAGCAACTTGAAAGAAATAACTTGCATCCAATATCTAATTAGCTGCTGAATAAGTGTCCACAAAAAGTAGTTGCATTACATATGTCTTTTTCTCCTGTATACTTATCTAGCAATCCATTTTTTAAAATCAACAGGCAATGAAGTTTACAGAGGAAAGGAATGATGTCATTGTTTTTTAAAGTGTCTGCTGCTGTGCCTCTGATGGTCTTTTAATCTTTATCAGCTCAAATGTATGCATATGCATTGACTGTAATTATAACAACCTCTTTTATTTATAGGGAATTCTCTCTGAGCAGACCTCCATGGAAGAAAGAATAAAACCTACACAGTGTCCAACACCAAGGGTGTAATGATCACAGAGAAGTGAAATGGAGGTTTTTTAATACTTGGACTGTAAATTTGATATTTCTGTTAGGATTTCTAATAAAGGGCATCAAGACTATGCAGGAAGAATAGGCTGTTTTTCACTGTTCCCAAGATGCTTAGGTCACGGAATGATGGAGGAATTGGTCTGCTTACAGAAGAACTAGTGCAGGCACATTCTTAGTGACATTACTGAATAGGCTAAGGAAAGGGTAAATAAGTTGGACTGGATTTAAAAGTACAAGTTCACTGCAATGTGCAGATCACAAATTGTCCCCAGAAGTCAGACACTTTTTAGCACTTCCCAATCCCTTTGGAGTTGGGAAAAGGTGGTGTAGAAACCTTAGATTCCAGGAGATGTGAATGGAATGACCCACGCTCTCCCCTGCTACATGACAAGCTCATAAAACACACCAGCTATTTCTTGTTCATCATTTAATACTCTTCTATAACTCTTGAGATCTTTTTCCTATAAATATGCTGGTTGGATTTAAAATAAGGGTATAAAGGGCCAGCCAAATAGCTCAGCAGATTAAAGCTCCTGCAAGCAGATGCAGGGACCTGGGATTCAATCCCCCACCCCAGGCCTGCCATGCTGGCTCTGCCCCCAGGGTGCACTAAGATGACAATTGAGACTGGGAGTGGTGGCACACGCCTATAATTCCAGCTCTTGGGAAGCTGTAAATAGGCAGATCACTATGAATTCCACCTAGTAGTGAGACCCTGAACACCCTGTAGGCCCTTCCCTAAAAATACAGAAAAAAAGACAATAAAATTAAAAAGTAAAATAAGGGTCTGAGTAATGAAATTAATTCTTCTCTATTTGTTTAAATGAACTACTTCCACTTAAAAGAATTAAAATTTCAATCTTAATATGCTAGCTTGAAGTCTTTTAATATATTTAAATGTGGAAAAAAAAAAAAACCCTGAATGCATAAGATGAGAAAGAGGTTGATTTTATGCTGAGTAGAAGGAAAACATTTATTAAAATGATCAAAAAGAAAAGGGTATCAAAAAACAACAGTATACAATCTTGAGATAGGGCCAGACTCTCACCTGGCCAAAGTTGTAATGAAGAATAAGGGGATTCTCACCTGTCACGGATCCCTGATGTCACTGTGTCTTCTTTGTTAGTGTATGTTTGCAATTCAGGATAATTACATTCATCTTGGGAAGTGGAGCAGATGTCTGTCACAGCCTAACCACTTCTACTTCCTTTCTCCTCTTCCTGTTTCACTCACCTTTTTCCCCACATCTCCTTAGCTGCCCAAGTGGACTGCTATAGAATGATATGAAAACTGAAGAAAATTGTTTGACTCTCAGTTGTGGTTGCAAAAACTGCCACTAGATGTCATGGGCTTCTTATTTTGTCATCATACCAAAGGGCTATAGATTCAAATTTCATGCTTGTGATGGACAATGGTAATAAGATATTGA
The DNA here is from genome assembly GCF_000260255.1 of Octodon degus. Classification (NCBI taxonomy): domain Eukaryota; kingdom Metazoa; phylum Chordata; class Mammalia; order Rodentia; family Octodontidae; genus Octodon; species Octodon degus. Next base: position 8,881,894 of record NW_004524678.1, on the reverse strand, counting down.
GGTTCATGTGTGGGTGTAATAAAATTGAATGTCATTAATATTATATATGCTAAAGAGCTGAAAACTATTTTGATGAGATTGACTTGTTGATTTATTCATTTTTCATTTTTTTAGATTTTTAATTTTATTTATTTATTTATTTGTTTATGCATCTGTTACAAGATCTCGCTTTGCAGCTCAGACTCATAGTAATCCTCCTGTCTCAGCTTCCCCAGCACTGGGATTACAGGCGTGTGTCACCAACCGGGTCTCAATGACTGGCACAGCATGTGATAGCAGGAACTGAACCAGGGTCCTTGTGCTTGCCAGGCAGGCACTCAGACCACTGATCTAACTTCCCAGCCCTGACTTGTTAATTTAATCAAACCTAGATTTAATTAATTTAATAAGTCTGTTTTATCATTCTGGTAAGTATCTATCAGAATTTTATTGAATCTAGCCTCTAAATATTAAAACACACAACACACCACACACACACACAAATATTCCGTGCATTTATTCTTGGAGCAGCAGGTTAGCACTAATGTTGGAAGAAGCCAGTATACACTGTGTGTGTTATGACATCATTACAGCCTATTTTAAAAGCAAAATCCTTTTAAGTGGTGCTTACTGAATATTATTATTGAAATAACAAGTAACAGAAAACACCAAAACATGTTCACAAATCTTAGACATAATGCTACTTAGTTTTAAAATCAATTTTTATTTATTTATTTATTTTTTAATGTAGTTCTTTTCTTTTTTTTTTTTTTTAAACCGGGGATTGAACTCAGGCCCTTGCGCTTGCCAGGGAAGCACTTATTCCACTGAGCCATCTCCCTGGCCCCTTAAAATCATTTTTTAAAGAGCTAGTTTATAAACTGAATTAAAATAAGCTTTTATTTTCAATTGTTATGTTTTCTCTTTTTTGTCACTGATGTTTGGTGGCAATTAGTGTACAGACATGAGCGTGTCAGAAGATTTGTACTGAAATAGTCTCAATTGTGCCATAAATTAAGTAGCTATTTATACTAGCTGAATTATGTTATTCCAATCTGTAATTAATTTGTGTGTGAGAACTATGTTAAATTGTTCAAAAGTATCATAAATTTTGGATTACTACAGAATTACTGTGCTGGCCAAAGAGCTCAGTGGATTAAAGCACCTGCAAGCAGCCACAGGGGCCAGGGGTTCGATTCCTTGGCCTGCTGTGCTGGTCCCTCTCCTGGGGCGTGCTCAGACAGCCCTTGAGACTGGGCATGGTGGCATATGACTGTAATCCCAGCTCTTGGGAGGCTGGAAACAGGCAGATCACTACAAGTCTGATCTAGTAGTGAGACACCTAACACCCTGTAGACCCTTCCGTAAAATTTAAAAAAAAAAAAGAAAAAGAAAAAGAAAAACAGAATCATGGAGTTCTAGCTTTTTTTACATTTCCTGTCAGTTGGATTTTGGCAGCTCCTGGACTTTATTTTTCTCCAGAGGTAGAATTTTTTTTTTTTTTTTTTTTTTTTTTTGTGGTACTGGGGATCGAACTCAAGTCCTTGCACTTGCCAGGCAGGTGTTTATCCCACTGAGCTAGCTCCCTGACCCTCCAGAGAGAAATGGCAGTATGGTGGAGTGGGTTGAAAAGTGGAGGACAGAAAATAGATTTATATTTCTCCTAGGCACATTTTCTTCTAACCTTATTGTTTTTTAATTTGTTCAATTGGTAGAAATTCTTAGCCTTGTGCTAAAAGTGTACAATTTCACTGTTTGGTAAATATCACCACATTTAGGCTGCTTTGCTACTGCACAGCCCTGAGTTAGGCTTTAGGTTGAAGCATTGCAAACTTTAAATTGAATGGAGGAAACAAGCAGACTGGCTGCTGCCTTACCAGCAGGCCCTGGGCTCCCAGCCCTGGCCACATTTTCTTGCAGGTTGCAGTTTGGGGCTATTTTCTGCGCTGCCTCCCTCTCTTCCTTGCTTTCATTCAGATCTTCCACCTACTTTATTTCTTCTTTTATCAGCACTGTGCATTTCTTCCTGACTTCTTATGTGGACTCAAACAGCAATCTTCAGATTCACTATCTCTTTCCACATTAAGCTCTTGGGACATGTGGGTCTCACTTAAAGTGGGCCATCAAGACATCTTCTCTTTAAAGATAAGATGGTTTGTCCCCAGAGTTCACCTATTCATGCCAGCTATAAAAATTACATTCCATTTCTTTTAAAAATTCTCATGTTATATGCTGTGGTATTTATTGCACTACCTATAAAACCTACAGGTCCAATGCCCGGATCTCAAGGTATGAGATACAGCCTTCACAGTATTTTTAATGTTATAAGCTTAAGATTCAATGAATTAATTTTATGTCATTTCCTAAGTGCTAGTATATTGAACTGTGAAAGTCCCTTTACTTGTTCTCTTTTAATTATCATTTAAACTTTATTTCCTACCCTCAAATTCATATTTTATATTTGTTGTGAATATAATGAACACCAATAAAACTGAACTTTCCTACAATTATATGTACACTGGAGTAACAATAAAATACATAATATTCCATGCTTAAATTTAAAATAGGATTAAATGAATTAATCTCACTAATTGCATTCTCTTTCTGTTCTCAAATACTTAGTTTGAAATGCATCCTTTTTACCATATGTAGATCTAACCCCAAACAATACAAAATTTGGTGATCAGTGGTAGTTAATTAGTAATGAGAATAATTTGAACAACATGAACAAATCTATACTTTATACTTAACATTTGTAATTACATATTTGAATATCATGTCTTATTTCTTTATTTTCTGTACTTAGGACAGGGTCTACAGTGTCTATAGGGACTCACTATGTAAATTGGACTTGTAGTGATTCTCCTGTTCTCAGCCTCCCAAGTGCTGGGATTACAGGCAAGTGCTACAACGCCCTGTATCTCATTTCTTAATTATGGACTTGAAATTTTAAATCTACATCAAGTGACTCTATGTAAAAAAGCATTACTTTTCTGAGATTTTGCAGAAATGGTACCCAAACCTTCCATCGCTTTTCTATTACAGACAGCGGTTAAATTTGGTGATTATAACATGGTTGGATAGTTTTGAAACTGGAAGTGTTACTTGCTGGTTAAGCACTTCAAGCAAGAAAATATAATGGTGATTTTTATTGAACAGAGCTTCATATTAATTATTCTCATTGCCAGTTTTAGCTAAATTTCTGAACTTTGATAACATCTTGAACTTACTATTGGAGTAATAGTTTCTCAGTAGGAGTGTTTTGGTTCTCTTCTGCATCGTGTATCAATCAGAAAAAGCATTTTGGATCAATTAGCTTAGCGGTAGCTCATTTCAGATCATTTACATTTTAATGTGTAATTTCTACTGCTTTATATACTGAAAAAAAATGTGTGTATGTGGATATTTATTGGAAAAGTAAAAGCTCTAGTGAGATGGATAAAGCTTCTTGTATTAAATTTAGCATGCTGCCTGATTATCAAAACATACTTGAAATTTATTTCAATGTTTGTTCTCTAACAGATTGAGAGCCTGGTCAATTCAGACAAACCCAAAACTAACCCTTGAGTAGATGTGTACTTGGTGTTTGTAAAGGGAAAAATATCCTCGACAGATTTGCAAATCACTGGTAGTTAAACCTGTTGGCTTGAGCTATTTGAGATTACTAGACATTTTCCTTGCCACTCAGAATTGTAGCATAAACATATTTGGAGCCAAATTTGATGACACCCTATGAATGCAGGTGCTATAATGTAGCTGGAAATGATTGTTATGAATTAACTCCATACTTATCTTTAAAATCAGTATCTGAAAGATTGCTAAAATTAGGACCCAAAAAGATTTTCTGTAAGCTGTTTAGATATTATATGGATATTTTTCACCGAGAAAAACCTATATATTAATTAACACCATATTTTTTAAAAAGATTTTACTCATAAAATGGCAGTAGCAGTGATTATAGAAGGCACTACAATGCGCTTGCAGTCCCTGAAGGTGTGGAGGTAGCTTTTCCTTGGTCTCCTATTAAGCTATCAGCAACTCCAAGCTCTTTAAACCATGAAGGTTTGATAAGAGCAATTGAAAAGCTAGGAACAAAGTTTTAACACTACTCCATTTTCAGCAAAGAGGGATTAATTAAATTCAATTCATAAATCTTCAACTGCTTGTATCAAGACTGCAGTGGTTTAGAAGTGCCAAAAGAGGACAAAGTATGTAACAGAAAAATGGACCTAAATTTTGCAAATGGAAGGTAGTTAAAAGTAAGAGTGAATAAACACGTGACAGCCACACCCTGTTTATGATTAATCCAAGATAGGCAAGGTCTGTGTCAGATGAGTACCCCGAGTACCCAGGAACACTGCAAGACTCTCGGTTTTCATTGGTATTGCCTTTAGGAGGAAGTAAAGATAATACTGCCTTCCTCATTTATTCAAATTCAACCTTAGCTTAATATTATTTTAGTTGAATCTAAGGAAGGTGGATCATATCAGTGTAATTGTACATTATGATAGGTAGAAAAAGAAAAGCTTAGAGGAAAAAAATGTTAAGACTATTAGAGCTTAGCTACTCAGAGCTCGAATATTGCTGTGACTATGAGACTCTCTCGCATCACAATAATATGATAACAATTCGCCACAAATGAAGACTTTGTGAATTAATACTTAAGTAAATTTCTAGATGCACATAATTCAGTAAATGTTTAAATGCACAAACTTTCAAGAATGATTCTTTAATAGATTTTAGCAAATAAATTAATGTATTTTATTCATAATTGGTGATTTTGATGTTTTAGTATTTTTTACTTCTTGAGTAATACATGTTTGCCACATAGGCAGTTTACAGTCATCATGGGAAATCTGTATATGTACATAATTCAGCTTCTTTTTTAAAATTCTTTTTCTTCTTGCCTCCTTCTATCCCTTTCTAAATCACCTTTTTTATTCTATTTTTTATTCATATTATTAACCTTACCTCATATTTATGGTATATAATATGCTATGGTTCGGGTCTAGTTGTCAGCCCAAAGCCTCATGCAGTCACGGGGGCAGGCTTCTAGAGTTTGTAATTAGTGAAGCTAGGACTATGGGTGTGTTGAGTGCTAAGCCTGCCCTGGCGTGGGTGATCTGCATTACAGTGTAAGGAAGGGAGAGAGGCTTGCTAGTAGCTGCAGCTGCTGCCCCTCCCTTTGCTCTTTGCTGGTTTCTACCACCATGAGCAGCTGCCCTTTTCCATGTACCACTCTGCCTTGGAGTCAGCTAAGTATGCCCTGAAACCTCCACTAACTGTGAGCTAAATAAATCGTTCCTTTGTTTTGGTATTTTAGTAAGGGTCTCACTATGTGGATTGGACTCGTAGTGATCCGCCTCTGTTCAGCCTCCCAAGGACTGGGATTACATACATATGCTACCACTCCCAGTCTCAATCCCCATCTCAGTGGGCCGCGGGGGCGTGGCCAGCACAGCACACCAGGAATCAAACCCTGGCCGCTAGCACTCTGCCTAAGCAGGTGCTTTAGTTCACCAAGCTATTTGGCTGGCCTTAGGTTTTTTTTTTCCCCAAAGGAACATTTTTTGGTCTTATTTTTACAGTTTTCTTTTTTGGTACTGGGAATCAAACTCTGGGCCTTGTGTTTACTAAGCAGGCACTGAGCTGCTGAGCTACACCCCTGGCTCAACCATTCCTGTTTTTTTTTAGAACCGGGATTGAACAACAATTCTTTTCTTAATTTTGGGTGCCAGGTATTTTGTTTCAGTAATGAATGAAAAGTAAAGCATAATGCTTACAGTCATATTTATTCTTAATAATTTATGATTAACATGTGTTAGGTTTAATAAATTTTTATTCACAATTATTTTTAGCAAATCAAAATCATATTGCAATTTTTAAAAAAATCCAAGCAAATACTTCTCTATGTACAATCTTTTCTTAGAAAGATATTTTAAAAATCTACTTATTTATTTGGAACAAGGTCTCACAATGCAGCTCAGACTCATAGTGATCCTCCTGTCTCAGCCTTCCCAGCAATGGGATTACAGGCATGTGCCACCAGGCCCAGATTCCAAGGTCAACACAGCATGTGGTACTGGGATTCAAACCAGGGTCTTTGCATTTGCCAGGCAGGCACTTAGACTGCCAAGCTATATTCCCAGCCCCTCTATGTAGAATCTTTAAAATCTTATAATATTTGTGTGATATTTAGCTTTCTATAATTTTGTTCTTTGCACTGAAATGTGCTGACATTTGGTAAGGTAATTGTTTCAGCAAATAGAAACATGTTGGTAATAATAATAAAAGTAGCAACATTAAGGAAGATGACAAAAAAGCATTTTATATGTGAGATTTTTTTAAAAAGAGAAAAGGAAGATGAGAATATGTACAAAGATAATTATAGAAAACACATAAATAATCTGCACTTTTTTGAAACTAAAATAATTATATGATCAGAGTGTATGCACTTTTTTGCTACAATAAAAACTATACCAATACCTAAGTTGGATAAGTTTCAAACTATACCAATAGAGAACACCTGGAAATATTTTAAAATTGTTATTAGCATACACTGAAGTTTTTTTCTTCCTCAGAAATGCATTGGATTTCCTACACTTATATGCTGATTTCATATATTTTACTCTACTAAGTTTCATTTTTACCATCCAACAGTGTTTGAGAACTATTCATGAAGCTTTACAAGAGAAATAAGTATTGAAGGAGTTCACTGGCTCATCTCCCTACATCAGTGGAATGCACCTACCTGTCCTTGAAGAATTCATGTGACTGGCTCCTCCCCCTACATAAGTGGGACTAGTAGACCAGTGGGAATACCAGCAGTGCAGCAAGTATGGTGTGCACAATGGACGGGCATGACAGGCCTCATAAGAAAGTCCAAGTCACAACACATGCCAACAGTCATAAGTTGGGTGACACAGCGTTTTGTGCGTGGGGACAAAGACACACGAAATAGAAGCAGCTGGGAGGGGCTTAATTCTTTTGACCCTTCTACCTCTCACTTGTAACAACTGCAGATGCAGCTGCAGCTAGAACAGCAGCGCCCCCAGGCAATGCAGCAGCAACTCCAGACAGCTCGCCAGGGCAAAACAGGAGCAGCATCAACCACAAGCACACAGTCCGTGGCAGCGACCAACACAGTAAACACAGGAAGCAGTAAGGAAATTGAAAATGTAATTAAAAACTTACCAACAGAGAAAAGTCCAGGTTCTGATGGATTCACAGCTGAATTCTACAAAAAATTTAGAAAGGATTTAATGCCAATACTTGTCAAACTCTTTAATAAAATTAAAAGGGAAACAAGATACAGATACAAAAATCTTCAAGTAAATACTAGCAAACAGAAGGCAAAAAGTCATCGAGATTATACACCAGGAACAAGCGGGATTTATCCCAGGAATGCAGGGATGGCTCAACATATGCAAATCAGGAAGTGTAGTGCACCATGTCTGGCTCAACAGAGCTAAAAATCTTTAGCTCAGTTGATGCAGAAAAAACTTTTCACAAGTCCAACACTCATTCATGATAAGAACCCTACAAAAAATCAGAATAGATGGTCTTAACTGCAATGTGATAAAAGCCATCTATACCAAACCAAAAGGAAACATTATAGTAAATA
>NW_004524678.1:8872178-8873621 GCF_000260255.1 Octodon degus | reverse complement strand
CAAATTCAGTAGCATAACTGGATACAAAATCAGAACTGCACATCAATAACATTCCTATATAAAAACAACACAACTCACTGAGAGAGAAATTAGGGAAACAACATCCTTCACAACAGCATCCAAAATAATGAAGTACTTAGGAACCAATCTAACAAAGGAAGTAAAAGATTTATACATTAGAAATGACAGAGCCAGCCAGATAGCTCAGCAGACCAAAGCACCTGCTTAGGCAGAGCACAGGTGCTGGGGTTAAATACCCACCATCTCAAGCTGTGCTGGCCCCACCCCTAGGCTTGGGTGATTGAAACTTGGCATGGTGGTGCGTGCCTATAATCCCAACACTTGGGAGGCTGAAAACAGGAGGATCACTATGAGTCCAATCTGTGTAGTAAGACCCTTTAGAACCTGTACTAAAGACACATTAAGAAAAGAAACTTGCATTACTCTGTAAAAGGAGATTGAAGAGGATATCAGAAAATGGGAAAATATATCTTGCTCATGGATAGAAAGAATCAACATTATGAAAATGGGCATACTCCTAAAACTATTACATAGATTTAATGTGATACCAATCAAAATACCAACAGTATTCTTCATAGAGCTAGAAAAAACATTTCTAAAATTCGTTTGGAACCAGAAAAGACCTAGAATAGCAAAGGCAGTCCTGGGCAATATAGCCAAGGCAGGAGGCATCTACAAGTCCTGACCTAAAATTATACTACAAAGCTACAGTGATAAAATCAGCATGGTACTGGCAAAAGAACAACAAAACAAAAAATGAAACAAAGCTGACATGAAGATCAGTGCAACAGATTAGAAAATTTAAATATTACTGCAAACACACAGCCTTTTATCTTTGTCAACAGGGTCAAATGTGTTCAATGGAAGAAAGATGGCCTTTTTAATGGTGCTGGAAAAACTGGCTCGCTACATTCCAAAAATTAGAACTAGACCTAAGTCTCTAACCAGCACCAAACTAAAGTCAAAATGGATCAAAGATCTAAATGTTAAAACAGAAACACTAAATCTACTGGAGGAGAACATAGGTAGAAATCTTAGAGATGTAGGTCTAGGCAGAGAATTCATGAGCAAAACCTGAACTGCAGGGACAACATTTCAAAGAATCAATAACTGGGATCTCATCCTATTAAAGGGCTTTTGTACATCAAGAGAAATTACCAGTAGAGTGAAAAAACAATCCACAGAGTGCAAAAATATTTAGCCAATTGTCCCACAGACAAAGGATTTATATCTCAAAGGTGTAAATAATTGAAAAATCTCAGAACCCATAAATTCAGAGAAAATGCTCATAAATAAAATTATGTCTCGCATGTATAAACACTGTATGATAATGGTGTCAGTAATTAAAAGTGTAGTTAAGTTATAAAATATACAGTAGACACTGTGAAATTGGAAGAAACTTTTACTATTTATTTATTTTCA